>NW_028322232.1:17582870-17889166 GCF_059928025.1 Delphinapterus leucas
TACTTGTCAGGTATATTCCCAGGCGTTGAATATGAGGTGTTGAGTCCATTTCGTTGAGCAAGGAGTAGGTCTTGTCTATTATATATTTGGCTTATGGAAAGGTATCTGTGCTAATTTCAATCTCTGGTTTTATGCAGCACCCCAACTCACCTTTCCCCATAAGCAAGCATAAGTTGGTTTTCTAAATTTGAGACCCTGTTCTGTTTTGTAATTCAGTTCATGTGTAGCCAAGTTTACGTTCCGTGTATTAGTGATATCTTATGATCTTTCTTTTTCTGTGTGACTTATTTCTCGTAGAATCGTCGTACCTGAATCCACTCATTATGCCGCTACGGGCCTGATGACGTAGATCTCATTGCTGAGTGATATTCCATTGTACGTACGTACCACAACTTCTTTATCCATTTTTTGCTTTCTCGCATATTTAACTTGTACCGTAGACGAGGCTCTTGTAATTAGAGCAGTCCCAAACTTTGGGGTGGCTCTGTGTTTTTGATTTTAATTTCCCTAAGCTATAGGACCCTAAGTGGAAGTGCCATAGGCTCTGTTGCTTTGTTTCCTACGTGTTTCAGGAAACACCATACACTTCTCCAGAGTGGCTGTTGGCAATTTACATCCCGCCCATCAGCATAACAAGGCTCCCTGTTCTCCATGACCTGTCCTGCCTTTCTGGATTTTACACTTGTTTCAGATGGCCGTTTGGACCGGGGGGCCGTGAGACTTCATTGGAGTGCAGATTTCCTTTACACGCTTGCTTGGTTGGCCAAAAAGGGCGTATGCGTTTTTTCCTGAATATATTCAGGAAAAAACGCATACGCCCTTTTTGACCAAGTGCATCATTTTTGACATTCTGCCTCTTTTCCTATGCTTTAAGTTCAATTCCAGTCCACCCCGTGAAATTGTTTCCCGAAATTCTGCCCCGCTTTCAAGTCCTCTTCGAAGACTTACTTCAATACATTTTTGGACGATAGCTGTCATTCATAACTCTGCAGTTTTGTGAATTACAGTGCCCCTGAGCTCCTTTCTTCAACTCGCTATCTTGTGAGCTGGCCGCAAACCAACATGATTGCTTCAGGCCCTAATCTGGTTCCGGCACGTCATGCTGAGCCTTTGGTTAATTCCTCTTCCTGGTGGGAAATGAGCATTAAATTTGCACGTGCAGACACCTACAGCTAGTCCCTGATTGGTTCTCCCTATTCCTGTTCACCTTCCGCAGAATTTCCAAACTGTGCCAAACAGGAGGTTCAAGGCACTGACTCTCCAAGTGGAGAGAGTGTTAGTAAAGGGTCTGGAATGGTGAACCCGTGTAAAAGGGGACGAAAACTGAGATGCATTTGAAAACGCTTCCCACTCACACGGTGTACCATACTTTGTGTTTCCCATGCATGTTTTAGCTGAAGGAAGAATCTCTTAAACCTGGAGAGTTGGGACCCATGGAATGGGTACCATGCAGTATGACTTCAAAGGGTCTGCATTTGCTCATCGTACCTCACCAGTGCTATCCGCCCGAAGTGTCCAACCTTATGTCTCACTCAGCTCTTGGTGCAGATGTGGTTAATCCCGGTTGCATCACAAGCTCTGAATGAATTATTTAAGTATAGCTCTCTATTTCACTGTCATTGTGTTTTGTTTTTGTAATTCATTTTGATAATTGGATTTATCGGATTTTCTCTGCTGCGTTCATAAATCTATACACACCCTTGATTCTCTTACAGAGACATATAAATCCATGGGTTTGAAGATTCTTACTAGTCAGGTGTATTCCTAGGCGTTGAATATGGGGTGTTTAGTCCATTTCGTTGAGCAACTGGTAGGTCTTGACTATTACATATTTGGCTTATGGAAAGGTATCTGTGCTAATTTCTATCTCTGGTTTTATGCAGCACCCCAACTCTCCTTTATCCTTAAGCAAGCATATGTTGGTTTTCTAAATTTGAGACCCCGTTCTGTTTAGTAATTCAGTTCATTTGTAGCCACGTTTACATTCCATGTATTAGTAATATCGTGTGTCTTTTTCTTTTTGAATTATGTGACTTCGAATGATCATACGTAACTCCTCTGTGGTTGTTACAACTGGCCATATTTCATTGATTTCCAGGCTGAGTAATATTCCACTCTACATAAGTGCCACATCTCTATCCATTTTTTCCCTCCAGAGACTTATAAATTATATCCTAGTCGAGGATCTTTTAAACATAGAGGCGGTAAATATTGGGGTGCCTGTGTCCTCTCGATTTTTGTTTTTCCCAAGATATACGTCCATGAGTGCAAGTGCCCTGTGCTCTGTAGCTCATTTTTTAGATGCTTTAGTAAACACAATACACTTCTCCAGAGTGACCGTTGGCAATATACATTTCCAGTATAAGCCTCAGAGAGCTCCCTTTTCTCCTTGCCCTGTCCTGCATTTTTGGTGTTTACACTTTATGAGGAAGGCTCTTCTGACTGATGCGAAGTGATATGTTTTGTAGTATTGATTTCCAGTGCCCACCTGTTTGGTTGGCTAAAAAAGTGTATGCCCTTTTCTTGAATACATACAGAAAAAGACGCATACACCCTTTTTGGCCAATTGCAATGTTGGCAATGTTCAGCCCCTTTTCTTGTGCTTAATGGCGAGTCCTTTCTACCTCTTCCAATCCCTTTCCTGCCATTCTCCGTTGCTTACAAGTCCTTTCCTCTGACTTTCCTCAAGACATTTTTCAGTGATAGATATTTTCAACTCTGCAGTTTCGTGAATTTTAGTGTCCCTGAGTTCCATTTTTCAACTTCTGTTTATGGGAACTGGCCACAAAGCAGCGGAATTTCCTCAAGCCCTATTCTGTTTCCATGGGCAACCCTAGCCTTTGGTCAATTCGTCTTCCTGATTGGAAATAAGAGTGACATGTGCCTGTCCGAACACCTAGGACTTGTGTCTCATTGTTCCTCCTCCTTCTGCTTCATCCTCTGGACAAATTCCAAACTGTCTGCAACAGGATGTTGACAGTGCTGACATCTCCAAGTGGGGAGACTGTTCGTAAAGACGCTGGAGGGATGAACCCGAGCACCAGGAGATGAGGAGATGAGATGCCTTTTCCAAACTCTTCCCGATCAGATGGTATACCATCCTCTGGGTATGACAGGCATGTTTTAGCTGTAGGAAGTGTCCCATTCATGTGAGGAGAACACCAGGGCTTTTACAAAATCAGTGTCTCTCCACAACCCAAACTGGGGAATTTTTTAAGCTACGGCTACACATATGTTCATTAAGGGCCTTGGGAAGTAGGCAGAGTCCAAACTTTAGATGATTGAAGTCTTCAGGGTCAGAAGCACTCACCACCGGCTTCCCTTAGGTTCCATTTTAACTGTCATTAATAGATGATGTCAATAAAAATATCTATTCTTTTTCAGATTATTTCCCCTTATAGGTTATTGTAAAATATTGAGTGTAGTTCCCGGGGCTATACAGTAGTTCCTTGTTGATGATCGATTTTATACATAGCAGTGTGTATGTGTTAATCCCAAACTGTTAATTTATCCCTCCTCCCACCTTTCCCCTTTGGTAATAATAAATTATAAGATTTTATACTTCTCAGAATTGGGGGAACTGAAAGAGAGGTATCATTTTCAATGGAAAAGCATTTAAAACAAGATTGAAGTTTTAACCAAGATTTTTAGATGTACATCCTTGGAAAGAAATCACTTCGTTTCTCTAATATTGACCTGACAAATAAGACAAACCTTTTCACTGAACTTGCTTATAATAAAGTGATGGAAATATCAAATGGGAGTGTTAGAAACATCTTATTTTACCCGAGCCTTATACACTGTTCTATGTTAATTACAGTTTGGCTCAAACATCTGTTCATTGAAGTTACAATGTTCTCAATTTCTGTTACTGATCCTCCAGAGTGGACCCCAACAAGTGTCCCCCTGCCCAGTGTCATTGGAGCCAACAGATTGAGACTGAGTTTGGTTCAGAAGCAAAGGAAACTTTATATTTTGATCAGAGAATGGAGAGGTGAGAGCATGTGCTACCCCGTGGGCTGTGGGCTGGGCTGCTGTGTAGAGATCCTGTCAGAGTCAGTGGGAGGGAGGGGGCGGAGCTCTCGAGGGCCCGGTTGGCTGCAGCTCAGGCTCTATATCGCGGAGTGTGCACTGTGTCCCAGGAGCTGAGGTGTCGACCCAGCCATTCCGCACTAGGAAATCTGGTCTGAAGTGCCGGCTGTTGAACCTCTGTATGCGGGACCCTAGGAGCACGTGAAATTAGACAAAGCACAAAGGATAAAAAAGGTTAGACTTTATTTTATTGCCCAGATTCTATTTTTATCTCCCAGGGATTTTTAAGGGGCTTTGCCTGGGAAAAAGCCCTCTTCTGCCTTTTTTCCCCTTCCTCATTCTTAGAGTGCTGAGGGTGCAGACCCTTCTTCGGTAACTGCTGAGTGCTGAGTTAGGAGCCCTCATACCCGTGGGCGAGGGTCAGAACTTCTCCCCAGCAGCCTCCAGGTGACGTTGATTGTCCCCAGGCCTCCTGCCTCCCCGCTCGTCCACCTGAGCACCAGTATTGGAAGCGTTATAGATTCTAATGACCTTTAAGGGTCCAGGAAGGAGATGTGCAGTGACGCTGTGAGGTCCAGTTTCACCCCGCCCTGCATTTGTTCGGCCACCTTAGGCTGACCCTTTCTGCCAGCCTAGATGCTCTGACCAGTAGTCTGCACTTTCTTCAATTAGGCCCCTGAATTAACGTAAAAAGAGCACCAGGTGTCAGGACCCTGCCTGCTCAACTCCCAGACAGTCCAGGGTCAGTGGTGATGAAGGACCATGATGGCCACTGAGTCAACAGCCTTTTGAAGTAAACAGGAGTCCAGCCGGTCTTATTGGCCACCATCATCACAGGGTCTGTAGGCTCTTCTATGGTGACAGCGTGATATACGCTTCCCCCGCCAAGATTATTAGGTCCGCTCTGGGTGCAGTAAGTCCTGCAAGCAGTAGTCTACTCTTTTGGGACACACTCTTGTTGTTTTATGAGAGAAACTCCAGGTCAAGTGATGGTCACATGAGTCGTCATGGTGCCCCTTTACCCCGGTTATCTCTCTGGAGGTTGGAGTTGGAGGGCCTCCTCACTCGAGGTCAGTGTGCCCACGGAGCAAACCCTGCAACTTCAGGGCATGGTTGGGGCTTAGGATCACCACGTGGGGTCCTTTTCCCTTAGGAGGGAGGTGGCCTTTTGTGCTGCTGATTTCCAGGTTTTCAGATACCGCCAGTATCTTGGCCAGATGTGGCGGTGGGCCAAGCCCATTGGTGACCGTAGTTTATCCTACCGGGATGGCATTCTTGCATTGTTCCATTTCAAGTGGTCCCAGTTTTTGCACTAATACTCCAATAGCGATTCACCATTCACCAGGAATGTAAAGGTCAAAGGGTTTAGCTAAATTAGGGAGTTCCAGGGCAAGGGTCTGAATTGACTGCTCTTTCCATTCTTGAAAGGCCACTTCTGGATTCTATTCAAAAGGATCATCATCTTTTCCTTTCAGTGTTTCATATAGAGGCCCAGCTAGTAGACTGTAGTTAGGGATCCAGAAGCACCAACCCTGGCCTCCCCAGGAACCCCTAAGCTGTCTTCTAGTTTTAGAAATGGGTAAGGCTGTAAATTGTTTCTTCCCTTTCCTGGGATGGGCTTCTCCGACCTTCTGTGAGAATGAAGCCCAGGCAGGTCACCGTAGTCTGTGATATTTGAGCTTTTTATTGGACAACTTCTATCCTTTATTGGCTTGGTAGTTCAGAGGTCTCCTTAGTAGGGCTGGCGATCAGAATGTCGTCTGCATATTGAAGGAGTGTTTCCTTTTCCAGAGGTAGAACTTTTAGGTCTTTAACTGAGCTTTCCCCAAAGATGGTGTGGGAATTTTTGAACCCTTGGGGCAACACGGCCCAGAAGTATTGTTTTAGTTGTATGTTGAGTCCTGCCACTCACAAGCCAAAATTTCTTGTGACTCTGGGACTAATAGAATACAAAAGAAGGCATCATTGAAGACTAATACAGAATACCATGTCCCGGTGGTTGGTAGAATGACCAGCAGGGTGTAGGATTTAGGAACTACTGGAGGTATATCCTCGGTGGCTTCACTGACTGTCCTGACATCCTTTACCAGGACTCCAGCAGCCCATGGGGCTCTCGAGGTCAGGCCAATCCCAGGATATGGAGCTCACCTGGGCAGGTACCCCACCCCCACCGCAGCCCACGGTGCTCTCCTGTTCAGGCCCCTCCCAGGATATGGGGTTCCCTGGGCAGGTTCCCCTGCAGCCCATGGGGCTCTCATGGTCAGGCCCCTCCCAGGATACAGAGCTACCCTTGCAGTTACCCTGGCAGGGCTGGGCACACAGGTACCGTGCACATCGCCCTCATTGCAGAGCACTTCCAGCTCACCTGTCACTCAGATCTGACACAGAGCACCTCAGAGCAGGACTTGAACTAAGAAACAGCAGCTCCAACAGGTCTGTGACCCTGGGCATCACTCTGTGTGGCCTCCCTCCACCTGGTCTTCCAGAGACTTCCACTGCACCCGGGGCACCAGGCCTCTGTCTCCACCCACCACCCACCCCTCCTCTCCCTGACTCCTGGGTTCCTCTCATTAGGAGAGGGTTTTCTTGAAGTTGTCTCCCACTCATGGGCCAGATAATATAATTAGAAAACAAGCCAGAGCTGCAACCCCTTGTCTATCCTGACTCTCAGGAGCCCACACCTGTTCCTTGGACCTGGCCGATTCAGCAAGTTCCAGTTTCTGCAACTGTGAGTGCCTGAAGGGTGATTATTGGCTGGCCTGGGAAGCCTGACCATGCCGGCCAGCCCTCCCCAGGTGTGCCTGTTTGAGATCAATATAAACACCACTCCAGGCAGCAAGAGCCCCTGCAGCTGTGCCTGACGCCATTTTCTCTGCCCTGTCAGCAGTCTCGGGGCTGGACTGGTGGGAGGGAGTGAGAGGCCACGGCTTTGTGGGTGGCCCAGTGTGAGTGGGGCTCTGCTGGACTTTCTGCAGCAGTTACCAAGATGCCACCTGCTAAAGAAGAGGATGTGTCACCCATACCTGTCTCTGGAATTTCTCCCTGGGCAGAGGTGAGTGAGGAAGAAAGCAGTGGGGGCCCGGACAGCAGGGGTATCTCAGGCAGGGAAATGGAAAGCTTCCAGAAGAGTACCCAGGGCCAGGACCATCCTGGCTGGCCTGCAGGCACCAAATCGGCTGGCATGCTGTCGCTCATGTGGCTCCATGGCCCTTCCTCTAGGCTTTCAAGTCCTTGTACATATTCAGGTGTTTTACCTGGGAAGGGTGGGAACATTTCAGCAGCAGCTGGCCTGGGGCTCGGCCCACATTTACTCACAGATGCCTTGGCACGGTCCCCCAGCTTTGCAATGAGGACGCTTGTTGCGTGGGGCCTGCTGGCTGAATGGGAGATGATTCCCCACCACTGGCCAACTACAGAATTGTTTACAACTGGAGCAAGTGCCCTGATAAGGTTTTCCTCTGTGTAACTGGTGGGTTCTGTTTTTTTTTTTCTTTTTTTCATTTTTGGTTCAAGGTAGATTTTATTCCTCTTTTTTGTATTTACGGATATAAGCATGGAAATAATTTATTCATATAAATACATGTATGTGAAGGGAAGAATATTTTTTCTGTTTTACTTTTTGTAATTTTGAATTTTATTTTATTTTTTTATACAGCAGGTTCTTTTTGGTTATCTATTTTATACATATAAATGTATACATGCCAATCCCAATCTCTCAATCCTCCCACCACCACCCCCCAACAGCTTTCCCCCCTTGGTGTCCATACGTTTGTTGTCTACATCTGTTGCTCTATTTCTGCCTTAAAAAACGGTTCATCTGTATAATTTTTCTAGGTTCCACATATATGCATTAATATACAAGATTTGTTTTTCTCTTTCTGACTTACTTCACTCTGTATGACAGTCTCTAGATCCATCAACGTCTCTACAAATGACCCAATTTCATTCCTTTTTATGGCTTAGTAATATTCCATTTTATATTTGTACCACATCTTTATGCATTCGTCTGTCTGTGGGCATTTAGGTTGCTTCCATTACCTGGATATTGTAAATAGTGATGCAATGAACATTGAGGTGAATGTCTCTTTTTGATTTATGGTTTTGTCTGGGTATATGCCCAGTAGTGGGATTGCTGTATCATATGGTAATTCTATTCTTAGTTTTATAAGAAACTCCATAATGTTCTCCACAGTGACTGTATCAATTTACATTCCCAACAATAGTGGAAGAGGGTTCCTTATCTCCACACCCTTTCCAGCATTTGTTGTTTGTAGATTTTCTGATGATGCCCATTCTAACAGGTGTGAGGTGATACACCATGGATGAGTCTATTTCGTTGAGCAAAGAGTAGGTCTTGTCTATTACATATTTGGCTTATGGAATGGTATGTGTGCTAATTTCAATCTCTGGTTTTATACAGCACCCCAACTCAACTTTCCCCTTAAGCAAGCATAAGTTTTTATCTAAATTTGAGACTGTTCGGTTTTGTAATTCAGTTTATGTGTAGCCAAGTTTACACTCCCTCTATTAGTGATATCTTATGATAATTATCTTTCTCTGTGTGACCTATTTCTCTTAGAATCATCATACTTAAATCCACTCAATTTGCTGCTACAGGCCTGATGACATTGATTTCATTGCTGAGTGATATTCCGTTGTACGTAAGTAGCACAACTCCTTTATCCATTTTTTTCTTTCTGGGATATTTAATTTGTACTGGACTCGAGGTTCTTGTAAACACAGCAGCCCTAAATTTTGTGTTGGCTGTGTCTTGTTGATTTTAATTTTCCTAAGCTATAGGGCCAAAAGTGGAAGTGCCCTAGTCTCTGTAGCTTTGTTTTTCAGATGTTTCAGGATACACCATAAACATCTCCAGAGTGTCTGTTGGCAATTTACATCCCGCCCATCAGCATAACAAGGCTCCCTGTTCTCCATGGCCTGTCCTGTGTTTCTGGTTTTTACACTTTTTTCAGATGGCCCTTTTGACGAATGGGAAATGAGATTTCATTGTAGTACGGATTTCCATTGCTCGAGTGCTTGGTTGGCCAAAAAGGGCATATGCGTTTTTTCCTGAATATATTCAGGAAAACATGTATACGCACTGTTCGTCCAAGTGCATCACTGTCAAAGATCTGCCACTTTTCACATGTTTTAAATGCAATTCCAATCTACCTCCTGAAATATGATTCCTCAATTTTGCCTCGTTTTCAAGTCCTCTTTGCAGACTTACTTCAATATATTTTTGCCAATAGCTGTCATTTATAACTCTGCAGGTTTGTGAATTACAGTGCCCGTGATTTCCTTTCTTAACTCGCTTCCTTGAAAGCTGGCCACAAAACCGCAGGTTTGCTTCAGGCCGTAATCAGGGTGTGGCACGGCACTCTGAGCCTTTGGTTAATTCCTCTTCCTGGTGGGAAATTAGAGTTAAATGTGCCCCTCCAGACACCTGCCTCACTCCCAGCCCCTTGGTGATGTGTGTCCTCTGGTTTGAGGCCACATGTGATGGGTTCCTCATCTTTTGATGATGTGGCCCCACTGGTGTGAGGACACTCCTGCCTGCTTCCCATCCCCTTGGTGATGTGGTCCCTCCGGCGAGAGTCTGATCCTGGTTGGGTTCCTCACACTTCTGTGAGGTGGGCCCTCTTCTCTGAGGTCACTCCTGCCTGGCTAGCACACCCCGCCTTGGCGACGTCAGACCTCTGGTGGCAGTTGGAGCCTGCTGGGAGCCTCCTCCCCTCGGTGATGAGGCCCTCTGGCATCAGGCCCTAACTGCTGGGTTCCCACATTTTCTGATACGTCCTAAGTGGTGCGAGGGCACTCCTGCCAGGTTCCCATCCCCATGGGCATGTGGGCCTTCTGCTCTAAGGTCCCAACACCTGTGTTGTTCACCGTTTCATGATGTTGGCTCTCTGGTGTTAGTTCACTCAGGCCTAGATCCCATAGACTCTGTGCTCTGAGCCGCCTGCTGGGAGGTTCCTACTGCTGAATTCCTTACCTTTTCTATTCTTTGGGTTCTGTGTTTTCATGCTCCTCCTTCCTGACTCACTCCCAGCCCCTTTGTGATGTAGGTCCTCTGGTTTGAGGCCACATGTGCCGGTTTCCTCACCTTTATTGATGTGGGCCCACTGGTGTGAGGACACTCCTGCCTGGTTCCCATCCACTTGGTGATGGGGGCCCTCTGGTGAGAGCCTGATCCTGGCTGGATTCCTCACCCTTCTGTGAGGTAGACCCTCTGCTGTGAGGTCACTCCTGCCTGGCTGGCACACGTCACCCTGGCGATGTGGGCCCTCAGTTGGGAGTTGGTGCCTGCTGGGAGTCTCCTCCCCTCGTTAATGAGGGCCCTCTGGCGTCAGGCCCTAACTCATGGGCTCCCAAAATTTTCTGATGTGCGCCCTGTCGTGCGAGTACACTCCTGCCAGTGTCCCATCCCCATGGGGATGTGGGCTTTCTGCTCTGAGGTCCCAACGGCTGGGTTGCTCACAGTGTCAGAATGTGGGCCCTCTGCTGTGAGTTCACTCCGGCATGGATCCCATAGCCTCGGTGCTCTGGGCCACCTGCTTGGAGCTTCTAACGGTGGGGTTCCTCACCTTTTTATTCTATGGGCCGTCTGTTGTGAGTCTCCTCCTGCATGCCTCACTCCCAGCCCTTTCGTGATGTGTGTCCCCTTATTTGAGGCCACATGTGCTGTGTTCCTCACCTTTGGCTGATGTGGCCCCACTGGTGTGAGGAGACTCCTGCCTGGTTTCCATCCCCTTGGTGATGTGGGCCCTCTGGTTAGAGTCTGATCCTGGTTGGGTTCCTCACACTTCTGTGAGGTGGGCCCTCTGCTGTGAGGTAACTCCTGCCTGGCTTGCTCCCATTGCCTTGGTGACGTCGGCACTCTGGTGGCATTTGGAGCCTGCTGGTAGCCTCCTCTCCTCGGTGATGAGGGCCCTCTGGCGTCAGGCCCTAACTGCTGGGTTCCCACATTTTCTGATACGTGTTAAGTTGTGCGAGGACACTCCTGCGAGGTTCCTATCCCCATGGGGATGTGGGTCTTCTGCTCTGAGGTTCCACCGGCTGGGTTGCTCACAGTTTCATGATGTGGGCCCTCTGCTGTGAGTTCACTGTGGCCTGGATCCCATAGACTCCGTGCTCTGGGCCACCTGCTGGGAGGTTCAAACTGCTGGATTCCTCACATTTTTTATTCTGTGGACCCTGTGTTGTTAGGCTACTCCTGCTTGCCTCACTCGGAGCATCTTGGAAATGTGGGTCCTCTGGTTTAGGCCACATGTGCTGGGTTCCTCACCTTTCTATAATGTGGCCACACTGGTGTGAGGACACTGCTGCCTTTTTCCGATCCCCTTGGTGATGTGGGCTCTCTGGTGAGAGTCTTATCCTGGCTGGTTTCCTCACCCTTCTGTGAGGTAGACCCTCTGCTGTGAGGTCACTCCTGCCTGGCTGGCACACATCACCTTGGCGACGTGGGCCCTCAGTTGGGAGTTGGTGCCTGCTGGGGGTCTCCACCCCTCGGTAATGAGGGCCCTCTGGCGTCAGACCCTAACTCCTGGGCTCCCAAAATTTTCTGATGTGCGCCCTGTGGTGCGACTACACTCCTGCCAGGTTCCCAACCCCATGGGAATGTGGGCCTTCTGCTCTGAGGTCCCAACGGTGGGTTGCTCAGTTTCATGATGAGGGTCCTCTGGTGTGAGTTCACTCCGCCCTGGATCCAATAGCCTCGCTGCTCCTGGCTGCCTGCGGGGAGGTCCCAACTGCGGGATTTCTCACCTTTTTTCTTCTATGGGCCCTCTGTTTTGAGACTCCTCCTGCCTGCCTGACTCCCAGCCCCTTGGTGATGTGTG
Source organism: Delphinapterus leucas (assembly GCF_059928025.1). Classification (NCBI taxonomy): domain Eukaryota; kingdom Metazoa; phylum Chordata; class Mammalia; order Artiodactyla; family Monodontidae; genus Delphinapterus; species Delphinapterus leucas. The sequence goes on from NW_028322232.1 coordinate 17,594,744, forward strand.
TCCTCTGGTTTGAGGCTACGTGTGCTGGGTCCCTCACCTTTCGATTATGTGGCCCCACTGGTGTGAGGACACTCCTGCCTGGTTCCTATCCCCTTGGTGATGTGGGCCCTCTGGTGAGAGTCTGATCCTCTTTGGGTTCCTCACACTTTTGTGTGGTTGGCCCTCTGCTCTGAGGTCACTCCTGCCTGGCTGGCACACACCGCATTAGCGACGTCAGCCCTCTGGTAGCAGTTGGAGCTTGCTGGGAGCCTCCTCTCCTCAGTGATGAGGGCCCTCGGGCGTCTGGCCCTAACTGCTGGGCTCCCCACATTTTCTGATGTGTGCCCACTGGTGCGATGACACTCCTGCTTGGTTCCCTCCCCCATGGGGATGTAGGCCTTGTGCTCTGAGGTCACAACGGCTGGGTTGCTTACAGTATCACGATGAGGGCCCTCTGTTGTGAGTTCATCACTGCCTGGATCCCATAGCCTCGGTGATCTGGGCCGCCTGCTGGGATGTTCCAACGGCTGGATTCCTCACCTTTTTTATACAATGGGCCATGTGTTGGGAGGATAATCCTGCCTGCCTTGCTCCGAGACCCATGGTGACGTGGGTCCTCTGGTTTGAGGCCACATGTGCTGAGTACCTCAACTTTCGATGATGTGGTCCCACGGGTGTGAGGACACTCCTGCCTGGTTCCCAGCCCCTTGCTGTTGTGGGCACTCTGGTGAGGGTCTGATCCTTCCTGGGTACCTTACCCTTCTGTGAGGTGGGCCCTCTGATGTGAGGTCACTCCTGCATGGCTGGCTCACGTCGCCTTGGCGACGTGGGTCTTCTGTTGGCCACTGAAGCATACTGGGAGCCTCCTACCCTCTTTAATGAGGGCCCTGGAAAAACGCATATGCCCTTTTTGACCAAGTGCATCATTGTCGACATTCTGACTCTTTTCCTATACTTTCAGAGGATTTCCCGTCTACCTCCTGAAATCGTAGTCCTGGAATTCTGCCCCACGTTCAAGTCCTCTTTGTAGCCTTACTTCAATATATTTTTGGATGATAGCTGTCATTTATAACTCTGCAGGTTTGTGAATTACAGTGCCCCTGAGCTCCTTTCTTCAACTCGCTTTCTTGTGAGCTGGCCGCAAAACCGCAGGATTGCTTCAGGCCCTAATCTGGTTCCGGCACGGCATGCTGAGCCTTTGGCTAATTCCTCTTCCTGGTTGGTAATGAGCGTTAAATTTGCCCGTGCAGACACCTACAGCTAGTCTCTCATTGGTTCTCCCTATTCCTGTTCATCATGCGCAGAAATTGCAAACTGTACCAAACAGGAGGTTAAAGGCACTGACTCTCCAGGTAGGGACAGTGTAAGTAAAGCGTCTGGAATGGTGAACCCGAGTACCAGGGGACGAAAACTGAGACGCATTTAAAAACGTTTCCCGGTCACACGGTGGACCATACTCTGGGATTCCCATGCATGTTTTAGCTGAAGGAAGAATCCCTTAAACCTGGAGAGTTGGGACCCATGGAATGTGTACCATGCAGTATGACTTCAAAGGGTCTGCATTTGCTCACTGAACCTCACCAATGGTATCCGCCCGAAGTGTCCAGCCTTATGTCTCACCCAGCCATAGGTGTAGATGTGGTAACTCCAGGTTGCATCACAAGCCCTGAATGAATGATTTAAGAATTGCTCTCTATTTCACTGTCATTGTGTTTTGTTTTTGTAATTTATTTTGATAATGGGATTTATCGGATTTTCACGGCTGCATTTATGGCGCTGTACACATGCCTGATTCTCTTACGGAGACACATAAATCCATGGGTGTTAAGATTCTTAATTGGCAGGTGTATTCCTATGCATTGAATATGGGGTGTTGAGTCCATTTCGTTGAGCAAGGAGTAGGTCTTGACTATTAAATATTTGGCTTATGGAACGGTATCTCTTCTAATTTCAATCTCTGGTTTTATGCAGCACCCCAACTCACCATTCCCCTTAAGCAAGCATAAGTTGGTTTTCTAAATTTGAGACCCTGTTCTGTTTTGTAATTCAGTTCATGTGTAGCCAAGTTCACATTCGGTGTATTAGTGATATCTTAATGTTTCTTTTTCTGTGTGATTTATTTCCCTTACAATCATCGTATCTGAATCCACTCATTATGCCACGACGGGCCTGATGATATAGGTTTCATTGCTGAGTGATATTCCATTGTACGTATGTACCACATATTCTTTATCCATTTTTCGCATTCTGGGATATTTAACTTGTACCGTAGACGAGCTTCTTGTAAAAAGAGCCATCCATAACATTGGGGTGGCTGTGTGTTTTTGATTTTAATTTCCCTAAGCTATAGGACCCTAAGTGGAAGTGCCATAGGCTGTGTTGCTTTGTTTCCTACGTGTTTCAGGAAACACCATACACTTCTCCAGAGTGGCTGTTGGCAATGTACATCCCGCCCATCAGCATAACAAGGCTCCCTGTTCTCCATGACCTGTCCTGCCTTTCTGGATTTTACACTTTTTCAGATGGCCCTTTTGACCGGGGGGAAGTGAGACTTCATTGTAGTGCAGATTTCCTTTACACGCTTGCTTGGTTGGCCAAAAACTGCGTATGCGTTTTTTCCTGAATATATTCAGGAAAAAACGCATACGCCTTTTTTGGCCAAGTGCATCATTGTCGACATTCTGCCTCTTTTCCTATGCTTTAAGTGCAATTCCAGTCTTCCCCCTGAAATCGTTTTCCTGAAATTCTGCCCCGCTTTCAAGTCCTCTTTGAAGACTTACTTCAATACATTTTTGGACGATAGCTGTCATTCATAAGTCTGCAGGTTTGTGAATTACAGTGCCCCTGAGCTCCTTTCATCAACTCGCTTCCTTGTGAGCTGGCCGCAAAACCGCAGGATTGCTTCAGGCCGTAATCTGGTTCCGGCAGGGCACCCTGAGCCTTTGGTTAATCCCTCTTCCTGGTGGGAAATGAGCGTTCCATTTGCCCGTGCAGACACCTACAGCTAGTCTCTCATTGGTTCTCCCTATTCCTGTTCACCTTGCACAGAAATTGCAAATTGTGCCAAACAGGAGGTTAAAGGCACTGACTCTCCAACTGGGGAGAGTGTTAGTAAAGCGTCTGGAATGGTGAACCCGAGTACCAGGGAACGAAACCTGAGATGCATTTGAAAACGTTTCCCAGTCACACGGTGGACCATACTCTTGGTTTCCCATGCATGTTTTAGCTGAAGAAAGAATCCCTTAAACCTGGAGAGTTGCGACCCATGGAATGGGTACCATGCAGTATGACTTCAAAGGGTCTGCGTTTGCTCACCCAACCTCACCTATGCTATAAGCCCGAAGTGTCCAGCCTTATGTCTCACCCAGCTCGGGGTGTAGATGTGGTAAATCCAGGTTGCATCACAAGCCCTGAATGAATTATTTAAGAATTGCTCTCTATTTCACTGTCATTGTGATTTGTTTGTGAAATTTATTTTGATAATGGGATTTATCGGATTTTCACTGCTGCATTTAGGCCGCTGTACACACGCTTGATTTCCGTATGGAGACATATAAATCCATGGGTCTTAAGATTCTTACTTGTCAGGTATATTCCCAGGCGTTGAATATGGGGTGTTGAGTCCATTTCGTTGAGCAAGGAGTAGGTCTTGTCTATTATATATTTGGATTATGGAACGGTATCTGTGCTAATTTCAATCTCTGGTTTGATACAGCACCCCAACTCACCTTTCCCCATAAGCAAGCATAAGTTGGTTTTCTAAATTTGAGACCCTGTTCTGTTTTGTAATTCAGTTCATGTGTAGCCAAGTTTACGTTCCGTGTATTAGTGATATCTTATGATGTTTCTTTTTCTGTGTGCCTTATTTCGCGTAGAATCGGGGTACCTAAATCACCTCATTATGCCGCTACGGGCCTGATGACGTAGATCTCATCGCTGAGTGATATTCCATTGTACGTACGTACCACAACTTCTTTATCCATATTTTGTTTTCTCAGATATTTAACTTGTACCATAGACGAGGTTCTTGTAAACAGAGCCATCCCAAATTTTGGGGTGGCTGTGTGTTTTTGATTTTAATTTCCCTAAGCTATAGGACCCTAAGTGGAAGTGCCATAGGCTGTGTTGCTTTGTTTCCTACGTGTTTCAGGAAACACCATACACTTCTCCAGAGTGGCTGTTGGCAATGTACATCCCGCCCATCAGCGTAACAAGGCTCCCTGTTCTCCATGACCTGTCCTGCCTTTCTGGATTTTACACTTTTTCCAGATGGCCCTTTTGACCGGGGGGCAGTGAGACTTCATTGTAGTGCAGATTTCCTTTACACGTTTGCTTGGTTGACCAAAAAGGGCGTATGCGTTTTTTCCTGAATATATTCAGGAAAAAAGGCATACCCCCTTTTTGGCCAAGTGCATCATTGTCGACATTCTGCCTCTTTTCCTATGCTTTAAGTGCAATTCCAGTCTACCCCCTGAAATCGTTTTCCTGAAATTCTGCCCCACTTTCAAGTCCTCTTCGAAGACTTACTTCAATACATTTTTGGACGATAGCTGTCATTCATAACTCTGCAGGTTGGTGAATTACAGTGCCCATGAGCTCCTTTCCTCAACTCGCTTTCTTGTGAGCTGGCCGCAAAACCGCAAGATTGCTTCAGGCCCTAATCTGGTTGCGGCAGGGCACGCTGAGCCTTTGGTTAATCCCTCTTCCTGGTGGGAAATGAGCGTTCCATTTGCCCGTGCAGACACCTACAGCTAGTCTCTCATTGGTTCTCCCTATTCCTGTTCATCTTGCGCAGAAATTGCATACTGTGCCAAACAGGAGGTTAAAGGCACTGACTCTCCAAGTGGGGAGAGTGTTAGTAAAGCGTCTGGGACGGTGAACCCGAGTATCATTGGACGAAACCTGAGATGTATTTGAAAGCGTTTCCCAAGCACACGATGGACCATACTCTGGGTTTCCCATGCATGTTTTAGCTGAAGGAAGAATCCCTTAAACCTGGAGAGTTGGGACCCATGGAATGGGTACCACGCAGTATGACTTCAAACGGTCTGCGTTTGCTCACCGAACCTCACCAATGCTATCAGCCCGAAGTGTCCAGCCTTATGTCTCACCCAGCTCTGGGTGTAGATGTGGTAAATCCAGGTTGCATCACAAACCCTGAATGAATTATTTAAGAATTGCTCTCTATTTCACTGTCATTTTGTATTTTGTTTTTGAAATTTATTTTGATAATGGGATTTATCGGATTTTCACTGCTGCGTTTAGGCCGCTGTACACATGCTGGATTTCCTTATGGAGACATATAAATCCATGGGTCTTAAGATTCTTACTTGTCAGGTATATTTCCAGGCGTTGAATATGGGGTGTTAAGTCCATTTCGTTGAGCAAGGAGTAGGTCTTGTCTCTTATATATTTGGCTTATGGAACGGTATCTGTGCTAATTTCAATCTCTGGTTTGATGCAGCACCCCAACTCACCTTTCCCCATAAGCAAGCATAAGTTGGTTTTCTAAATTTGAGACCCTGTTCTGTTTTCTAATTCAGTTCATGTGTAGCCAAGTTTACGTTCCCTGTATTAGTGATATCTTATGATCTTTCTTTTTGTGTGTGACTTATTTCTCGTAGAATCGTCGTACCTGAATCCACTCATTATGCCGCTACGGGCCTGATGACGTAGATCTCATTGCTGAGTGATATTCCATTGTACGTACGTACCACAACTTCTTTATCCATTTTTTGCTTTCTCGGATATTTAATTTGTACCGTAGACGAGGTTCTTGTAAACAGAGCCGTCCCAAACTTTGGGGTGGCAGTGTGTTTTTGAATTTAATTTCCCTAAGCTATAGGACCATGAGTGGAAGTGCCATAGGCTGTGTTGCTTTGTTTCCTAGGTGTTTCAGGAAACACCATACACTTCTCCAGAGTGGCTGTTGGCAATTTACATCCCGCCCATCAGCATAACAAGGCTCCCTGTTCTCCATGACCTGTCCTGCCTTTCTGGATTTTACACTTGTTTCAGATGGCCCTTTAGACCGGGGGGCAATGAGACTTCATTGTAGTGCAGATTTCCTTTACACGCTTGCTTGGTTGGCCAAAAAGGGCGTATGCGTTTTTTCCTGAATATATTCAGGAAAAAACGCATACGCCCTTTTTGGCCAAGTGCATCATTGTCGACATTCTGCCTCCTTTCCTATGCTTTAAGTGCAATTCCAGTCTACCCCCTGAAATAGTTTTCCTGAAATTCTGCCCCGCTTTCAAGTCCTCTTCGAAGACTTACTTCAATACATTTTTGGACGATAGCTGTCATTCATAACTCTGCAGGTTTGTGAATTACAGTGCCCCTGAGCTCCTTTCTTCAACTCGCTTTCCTGTGAACTGGCCACAAAACCGCAGGATTGCTTCAGGCCCTAATCTGGTACCCGCAGGGCACGCTGAGCCTTTGGTTATTTCCTCTTCCTGGTGGGAAATGAGCGTTTCATTTGCCCGTGCAGACACCTACAGCTAGTCTCGCATTGGTTCTCCCTATTCCTGTGCATCTTGCGCAGAAATTGCAAACTGTGACAAACAGGAGGTTAAAGGCACTGACTCTCCATGTGGGGATACTGTTAGTAAAGCATATGGAACGGTTCACCCGAGTACCAGGGGACGAAACCTGAGATGCATTTGAAAACGTTTCCCAATCACATGGTGGACCATACTCTGGGTTTCCCATGCATGTTTCAGCTGAAGGAAGAATCCCTTAAACCTGGAGAGTTGGGACCCATGGAATGGGTACCATGCAGTATGACTTCAAAGGGTCTGCCTTTGCTCACCGAACCTCACCAATGCTATCAGCCCGAAGTGTCCAGCCTTCTGTCTCACCCAGCTCTGGGTGTAGATGTGGTAAATCCAGGTTGCATCACAAGGCCTGAATGAATTATGTAAGAATTGCTCTCTATTTCACTGTCATTGTGTTTTGTTTTTGTAATTTATTTTGTTAATGGGATTTATCGGATTTTCACTGCTGCGTTTAGGCCCCTGTACACACGCTTGACTTCCTTATGGAGACATATAAATCCATGGGTCTTAAGTTTCTTACTTGTCAGGTATATTCCCAGGCGTTGAATATGGGGTGTTGAGTCCATTTCGTTGAGCAAGGAGTAGGTCTTGTCTATTATATATTTGGCTTATGGAAAGGTATCTGTGCTAATTTCAATCTCTGGTTTGATGCAGCACCCCAACTCACCTTTCCCCATAAGCAAGCATAAGTTGGTTTTCTAAATTTGAGACCCTGTTCTGTTTTGTAATTCAGTTCATGTGTAGCCAAGTTTACGTTCCGTGTATTAGTGATATCTTATGATCTTTCTTTTTCTGTGTGACTTATTTCTCGTAGAATCGTCGTACCTGAATCCACTCATTATGCCGCTACGGGCCTGATGACGTAGATCTCATTGCTGAGTGATATTCCATTGTACGTACGTACCACAACTTCTTTATCCATTTTTTGCTTTCTCGCATATTTAACTTGTACCGTAGACGAGGTTCTTGTAATTAGAGCAGTCCCAAACTTTGGGGTGGCTCTGTGTTTTTGATTTTAATTTCCCTAAGCTATAGGACCCTAAGTGGAAGTGCCATAGGCTGTGTTGCTTTGTTTCCTACGTGTTTCAGGAAACACCATACACTTCTCCAGAGTGGCTGTTGGCAATTTACATTCCCCCCATCAGCATAACAAGGCTCCCTGTTCTCCATGACCTGTCCTGCCTTTCTGGATTTTACACTTGTTTCAGATGGCCGTTTGGACCGGGGGGCCGTGAGACTTCATTGGAGTGCAGATTTCCTTTACACGCTTGCTTGGTTGGCCAAAAAGGGCGTATGCGTTTTTTCCTGAATATATTCAGGAAAAAACGCATACGCCCTTTTTGACCAAGTGCATCATTTTTGACATTCTGCCTCTTTTCCTATGCTTTAAGTTCAATTCCAGTCCACCCCGTGAAATTGTTTTCCCGAAATTCTGCCCCGCTTTCAAGTCCTCTTCGAAGACTTACTTCAATACATTTTTGGACGATAGCTGTCATTCATAACTCTGCAGTTTTGTGAATTACAGTGCCCCTGAGCTCCTTTCTTCAACTCGCTATCTTGTGAGCTGGCCGCAAACCCACATGATTTCTTCAGGCCCTAATCTGGTTCCGGCACATCATGCTGAGCCTTTGGTTAATTCCTCTTCCTGGTGGGAAATGAGCATTAAATTTGCACGTGCAGACACCTACAGCTAGTCCCTGATTGGTTCTCCCTATTCCTGTTCACCTTCCGCAGAATTTCCAAACTGTGCCAAACAGGAGGTTAAAGGCACTGACTCTCCAAGTGGAGAGAGTGTTAGTAAAGGGTCTGGAATGGTGAACCCGTGTAAAAGGGGACGAAAACTGAGATGCATTTGAAAACGCTTCCCACTCACACGGTGTACCATACTTTGTGTTTCCCATGCATGTTTTAGCTGAAGGAAGAATCGCTTAAACCTGGAGAGTTGGGACCCATGGAATGGGTACCATGCAGTATGACTTCAAAGGGTCTGCATTTGCTCATCGTACCTCACCAGTGCTATCTGCCCGAAGTGTCCAACCTTATGTCTCACTCAGCTCTTGGTGCAGATGTGGTTAATCCCGGTTGCATCACAAGCTCTGAATGAATTATTTAAGTATAGCTCTCTATTTCACTGTCATTGTGTTTTGTTTTTGTAATTCATTTTGATAATTGGATTTATCGGATTTTCTCTGCTGCGTTCATAAATCTATACACACCCTTGATTCTCTTACAGAGACATATAAATCCATGGGTTTGAAGATTCTTACTAGTCAGGTGTATTCCTAGGCGTTGAATATGGGGTGTTTAATCCATTTCGTTGAGCAACTGGTAGGTCTTGACTATTACATATTTGGCTTATGGAAAGGTATCTGTGCTAATTTCTATCTCTGGTTTTATGCAGCACCCCAACTCTCCTTTATCCTTAAGCAAGCATATGTTGGTTTTCTAAATTTGAGACCCCGTTCTGTTTAGTAATTCAGTTCATTTGTAGCCACGTTTACATTCCATGTATTAGTAATATCGTGTGTCTTTTTCTTTTTGAATTATGTGACTTCGAATGATCATACGTAACTCCTCTGTGGTTGTTACAACTGGCCATATTTCATTGATTTCCAGGCTGAGTAATATTCCACTCTACATAAGTGCCACATCTCTATCCATTTTTTCCCTCCAGAGACTTATAAATTATATCCTAGTCGAGGATCTTTTAAACATAGAGGCGGTAAATATTGGGGTGCCTGTGTCCTCTCGATTTTTGTTTTTCCCAAGATATACGTCCATGAGTGCAAGTGCCCTGTGCTCTGTAGCTCATTTTTTAGATGCTTTAGTAAACACAATACACTTCTCCAGAGTGACCGTTGGCAATATACATTTCCAGTATAAGCCTCAGAGAGCTCCCTTTTCTCCTTGCCCTGTCCTGCATTTTTGGTGTTTACACTTTATGAGGAAGGCTCTTCTGACTGATGCGAAGTGATATGTTTTGTAGTATTGATTTCCAGTGCCCACCTGTTTGGTTGGCTAAAAAAGTGTATGCCCTTTTCTTGAATACATACAGAAAAAGACGCATACACCCTTTTTGGCCAATTGCAATGTTGGCAATGTTCAGCCCCTTTTCTTGTGCTTAATGGCGAGTCCTTTCTACCTCTTCCAATCCCTTTCCTGCCATTCTCCGTTGCTTACAAGTCCTTTCCTCTGACTTTCCTCAAGACATTTTTCAGTGATAGATATTTTCAACTCTGCAGTTTCGTGAATTTTAGTGTCCCTGAGTTCCATTTTTCAACTTCTGTTTATGGGAACTGGCCACAAAGCAGCGGAATTTCCTCAAGCCCTATTCTGTTTCCATGGGCAACCCTAGCCTTTGGTCAATTCGTCTTCCTGATTGGAAATAAGAGTGACATGTGCCTGTCCGAACACCTAGGACTTGTGTCTCATTGTTCCTCCTCCTTCTGCTTCATCCTCTGGACAAATTCCAAACTGTCTGCAACAGGATGTTGACAGTGCTGACATCTCCAAGTGGGGAGACTGTTCGTAAAGACGCTGGAGGGATGAACCCGAGCACCAGGAGATGAGGAGATGAGATGCCTTTTCCAAACTCTTCCCGATCAGATGGTATACCATCCTCTGGGTGTGACAGGCATGTTTTAGCTGTAGGAAGTGTCCCATTCATGTGAGGAGAACACCAGGGCTTTTACAAAATCAGTGTCTCTCCACAACCCAAACTGGGGAATTTTTTAAGCTACGGCTACACATATGTTCATTAAGGGCCTTGGGAAGTAGGCAGAGTCCAAACTTTAGATGATTGAAGTCTTCAGGGTCAGAAGCACTCACCACCGGCTTCCCTTAGGTTCCATTTTAACTGTCATTAATAGATGATGTCAATAAAAATATCTATTCTTTTTCAGATTATTTCCCCTTATAGGTTATTGTAAAATATTGAGTGTAGTTCCCGGGGCTATACAGTAGTTCCTTGTTGATGATCGATTTTATACATAGCAGTGTGTATGTGTTAATCCCAAACTGTTAATTTATCCCTCCTCCCACCTTTCCCCTTTGGTAATAATAAATTATAAGATTTTATACTTCTCAGAATTGGGGGAACTGAAAGAGAGGTATCATTTTCAATGGAAAAGCATTTAAAACAAGATTGAAGTTTTAACCAAGATTTTTAGATGTACATCCTTGGAAAGAAATCACTTCGTTTCTCTAATATTGACCTGACAAATAAGACAAACCTTTTCACTGAACTTGCTTATAATAAAGTGATGGAAATATCAAATGGGAGTGTTAGAAACATCTTATTTTACCCGAGCCTTATACACTGTTCTATGTTAATTACAGTTTGGCTCAAACATCTGTTCATTGAAGTTACAATGTTCTCAATTTCTGTTACTGATCCTCCAGAGTGGACCCCAACAAGTGTCCCCCTGCCCAGTGTCATTGGAGCCAACAGATTGAGACTGAGTTTGGTTCAGAAGCAAAGGAAACTTTATATTTTGATCAGAGAATGGAGAGGTGAGAGCATGTGCTACCCCGTGGGCTGTGGGCTGGGCTGCTGTGTAGAGATCCTGTCAGAGTCAGTGGGAGGGAGGGGGCGGAGCTCTCGAGGGCCCGGTTGGCTGCAGCTCAGGCTCTATATCGCGGAGTGTGCACTGTGTCCCAGGAGCTGAGGTGTCGACCCAGCCATTCCGCACTAGGAAATCTGGTCTGAAGTGCCGGCTGTTGAACCTCTGTATGCGGGACCCTAGGAGCACGTGAAATTAGACAAAGCACAAAGGATAAAAAAGGTTAGACTTTATTTTATTGCCCAGATTCTATTTTTATCTCCCAGGGATTTTTAAGGGGCTTTGCCTGGGAAAAAGCCCTCTTCTGCCTTTTTTCCCCTTCCTCATTCTTAGAGTGCTGAGGGTGCAGACCCTTCTTCGGTAACTGCTGAGTGCTGAGTTAGGAGCCCTCATACCCGTGGGCGAGGGTCAGAACTTCTCCCCAGCAGCCTCCAGGTGACGTTGATTGTCCCCAGGCCTCCTGCCTCCCCGCTCGTCCACCTGAGCACCAGTATTGGAAGCGTTATAGATTCTAATGACCTTTAAGGGTCCAGGAAGGAGATGTGCAGTGACGCTGTGAGGTCCAGTTTCACCCCGCCCTGCATTTGTTCGGCCACCTTAGGCTGACCCTTTCTGCCAGCCTAGATGCTCTGACCAGTAGTCTGCACTTTCTTCAATTAGGCCCCTGAATTAACGTAAAAAGAGCACCAGGTGTCAGGACCCTGCCTGCTCAACTCCCAGACAGTCCAGGGTCAGTGGTGATGAAGGACCATGATGGCCACTGAGTCAACAGCCTTTTGAAGTAAACAGGAGTCCAGCCGGTCTTATTGGCCACCATCATCACAGTGTCTGTAGGCTCTTCTATGGTGACAGCGTGATATACGCTTCCCCCGCCAAGATTATTAGGTCCGCTCTGGGTGCAGTAAGTCCTGCAAGCAGTAGTCTACTCTTTTGGGACACACTCTTGTTGTTTTATGAGAGAAACTCCAGGTCAAGTGATGGTCACATGAGTCGTCATGGTGCCCCTTTACCCCGGTTATCTCTCTGGAGGTTGGAGTTGGAGGGCCTCCTCACTCGAGGTCAGTGTGCCCACGGAGCAAACCCTGCAACTTCAGGGCATGGTTGGGGCTTAGGATCACCACGTGGGGTCCTTTTCCCTTAGGAGGGAGGTGGCCTTTTGTGCTGCTGATTTCCAGGTTTTCAGATACCGCCAGTATCTTGGCCAGATGTGGCGGTGGGCCAAGCCCATTGGTGACCGTAGTTTATCCTACCGGGATGGCATTCTTGCATTGTTCCATTTCAAGTGGTCCCAGTTTTTGCACTAATACTCCAATAGCGATTCACCATTCACCAGGAATGTAAAGGTCAAAGGGTTTAGCTAAATTAGGGAGTTCCAGGGCAAGGGTCTGAATTGACTGCTCTTTCCATTCTTGAAAGGCCACTTCTGGATTCTATTCAAAAGGATCATCATCTTTTCCTTTCAGTGTTTCATATAGAGGCCCAGCTAGTAGACTGTAGTTAGGGATCCAGAAGCACCAACCCTGGCCTCCCCAGGAACCCCTAAGCTGTCTTCTAGTTTTAGAAATGGGTAAGGCTGTAAATTGTTTCTTCTCTTTCCTGGGATGGGCTTCTCCGACCTTCTGTGAGAATGAAGCCCAGGCAGGTCACCGTAGTCTGTGATATTTGAGCTTTTTATTGGACAACTTCTATCCTTTATTGGCTTGGTAGTTCAGAGGTCTCCTTAGTAGGGCTGGCGATCAGAATGTCGTCTGCATATTGAAGGAGTGTTTCCTTTTCCAGAGGTAGAACTTTTAGGTCTTTAACTGAGCTTTCCCCAAAGATGGTGTGGGAATTTTTGAACCCTTGGGGCAACACGGCCCAGAAGTATTGTTTTAGTTGTATGTTGAGTCCTGCCACTCACAAGCCAAAATTTCTTGTGACTCTGGGACTAATAGAATACAAAAGAAGGCATCATTGAAGACTAATACAGAATACCATGTCCCGGTGGTTGGTAGAATGACCAGCAGGGTGTAGGATTTAGGAACTACTGGAGGTATATCCTCGGTGGCTTCACTGACTGTCCTGACATCCTTTACCAGGACTCCAGCAGCCCATGGGGCTCTCGAGGTCAGGCCAATCCCAGGATATGGAGCTCACCTGGGCAGGTACCCCACCCCCACCGCAGCCCACGGTGCTCTCCTGTTCAGGCCCCTCCCAGGATATGGGGTTCCCTGGGCAGGTTCCCCTGCAGCCCATGGGGCTCTCATGGTCAGGCCCCTCCCAGGATACAGAGCTACCCTTGCAGTTACCCTGGCAGGGCTGGGCACACAGGTACCGTGCACATCGCCCTCATTGCAGAGCACTTCCAGCTCACCTGTCACTCAGATCTGACACAGAGCACCTCAGAGCAGGACTTGAACTAAGAAACAGCAGCTCCAACAGGTCTGTGACCCTGGGCATCACTCTGTGTGGCCTCCCTCCACCTGGTCTTCCAGAGACTTCCACTGCACCCGGGGCACCAGGCCTCTGTCTCCACCCACCACCCACCCCTCCTCTCCCTGACTCCTGGGTTCCTCTCATTAGGAGAGGGTTTTCTTGAAGTTGTCTCCCACTCATGGGCCAGATAATATAATTAGAAAACAAGCCAGAGCTGCAACCCCTTGTCTATCCTGACTCTCAGGAGCCCACACCTGTTCCTTGGACCTGGCCGATTCAGCAAGTTCCAGTTTCTGCAACTGTGAGTGCCTGAAGGGTGATTATTGGCTGGCCTGGGAAGCCTGACCATGCCGGCCAGCCCTCCCCAGGTGTGCCTGTTTGAGATCAATATAAACACCACTCCAGGCAGCAAGAGCCCCTGCAGCTGTGCCTGACGCCATTTTCTCTGCCCTGTCAGCAGTCTCGGGGCTGGACTGGTGGGAGGGAGTGAGAGGCCACGGCTTTGTGGGTGGCCCAGTGTGAGTGGGGCTCTGCTGGACTTTCTGCAGCAGTTACCAAGATGCCACCTGCTAAAGAAGAGGATGTGTCACCCATACCTGTCTCTGGAATTTCTCCCTGGGCAGAGGTGAGTGAGGAAGAAAGCAGTGGGGGCCCGGACAGCAGGGGTATCTCAGGCAGGGAAATGGAAAGCTTCCAGAAGAGTACCCAGGGCCAGGACCATCCTGGCTGGCCTGCAGGCACCAAATCGGCTGGCATGCTGTCACTCATGTGACTCCATGGCCCTTCCTCTAGGCTTTCAAGTCCTTGTACATATTCAGGTGTTTTACCTGGGAAGGGTGGGAACATTTCAGCAGCAGCTGGCCTGGGGCTCGGCCCACATTTACTCACAGATGCCTTGGCACGGTCCCCCAGCTTTGCAATGAGGACGCTTGTTGCGTGGGGCCTGCTGGCTGAATGGGAGATGATTCCCCACCACTGGCCAACTACAGAATTGTTTACAACTGGAGCCAGTGCCCTGATACGGTTTTCCTCTGTGTAACTGGTGGGTTCTGTTTTTTTTTCTTTTTTTCATTTTTGGTTCAAGGTAGATTTTATTCCTCTTTTTTGTATTTACAGATATAAGCATGGAAATAATTTATTCATATAAATACATGTATGTGAAGGGAAGAATATTTTTTCTGTTTTACTTTTTGTAATTTTGAATTTTATTTTATTTTTTTATACAGCAGGTTCTTTTTGGTTATCTATTTTATACATATAAATGTATACATGCCAATCCCAATCTCTCAATCCTCCCACCACCACCCCCCAACAGCTTTCCCCCCTTGGTGTCCATACGTTTGTTGTCTACATCTGTTGCTCTATTTCTGCCTTAAAAAACGGTTCATCTGTATAATTTTTCTAGGTTCCATATATATGCATTAATATACAAGATTTGTTTTTCTCTTTCTGACTTACTTCACTCTGTATGACAGTCTCTAGATCCATCAACGTCTCTACAAATGACCCAATTTCATTCCTTTTTATGGCTTAGTAATATTCCATTTTATATTTGTACCACATCTTTATGCATTCGTCTGTCTGTGGGCATTTAGGTTGCTTCCATTACCTGGATATTGTAAATAGTGATGCAATGAACATTGAGGTGAATGTCTCTTTTTGATTTATGGTTTTGTCTGGGTATATGCCCAGTAGTGGGATTGCTGTATCATATGGTAATTCTATTCTTAGTTTTATAAGAAACTCCATAATGTTCTCCACAGTGACTGTATCAATTTACATTCCCAACAATAGTGGAAGAGGGTTCCTTATCTCCACACCCTTTCCAGCATTTGTTGTTTGTAGATTTTCTGATGATGCCCATTCTAACAGGTGTGAGGTGATACACCATGGATGAGTCTATTTCGTTGAGCAAAGAGTAGGTCTTGTCTATTACATATTTGGCTTATGGAATGGTATGTGTGCTAATTTCAATCTCTGGTTTTATACAGCACCCCAACTCAACTTTCCCCTTAAGCAAGCATAAGTTTTTATCTAAATTTGAGACTGTTCGGTTTTGTAATTCAGTTTATGTGTAGCCAAGTTTACACTCCCTCTATTAGTGATATCTTATGATAATTATCTTTCTCTGTGTGACCTATTTCTCTTAGAATCATCATACTTAAATCCACTCAATTTGCTGCTACAGGCCTGATGACATTGATTTCATTGCTGAGTGATATTCCGTTGTACGTAAGTAGCACAACTCCTTTATCCATTTTTTTCTTTCTGGGATATTTAATTTGTACTGGACTCGAGGTTCTTGTAAACACAGCAGCCCTAAATTTTGTGTTGGCTGTGTCTTGTTGATTTTAATTTTCCTAAGCTATAGGGCCAAAAGTGGAAGTGCCCTAGTCTCTGTAGCTTTGTTTTTCAGATGTTTCAGGATACACCATAAACATCTCCAGAGTGTCTGTTGGCAATTTATATCCCGCCCATCAGCATAACAAGGCTCCCTGTTCTCCATGGCCTGTCCTGTGTTTCTGGTTTTTACACTTTTTTCAGATGGCCCTTTTGACGAATGGGAAATGAGATTTCATTGTAGTACGGATTTCCATTGCTCGAGTGCTTGTTTGGCCAAAAAGGGCATATGCGTTTTTTCCTGAATATATTCAGGAAAACATGTATACGCACTGTTCGTCCAAGTGCATCACTGTCAAAGATCTGCCACTTTTCACATGTTTTAAATGCAATTCCAATCTACCTCCTGAAATATGATTCCTCAATTTTGCCTCGTTTTCAAGTCCTCTTTGCAGACTTACTTCAATATATTTTTGCCAATAGCTGTCATTTATAACTCTGCAGGTTTGTGAATTACAGTGCCCGTGATTTCCTTTCTTAACTCACTTCCTTGAAAGCTGGCCACAAAACCGCAGGTTTGCTTCAGGCCGTAATCAGGGTGTGGCACGGCACTCTGAGCCTTTGGTTAATTCCTCTTCCTGGTGGGTAATTAGAGTTAAATGTGCCCCTCCAGACACCTGCCTCACTCCCAGCCCCTTGGTGATGTGTGTCCTCTGGTTTGAGGCCACATGTGATGGGTTCCTCATCTTTTGATGATGTGGCCCCACTGGTGTGAGGACACTCCTGCCTGCTTCCCATCCCCTTGGTGATGTGGTCCCTCCGGCGAGAGTCTGATCCTGGTTGGGTTCCTCACACTTCTGTGAGGTGGGCCCTCTTCTCTGAGGTCACTCCTGCCTGGCTAGCACACCCCGCCTTGGCGACGTCAGACCTCTGGTGGCAGTTGGAGCCTGCTGGGAGCCTCCTCCCCTCGGTGATGAGGCCCTCTGGCATCAGGCCCTAACTGCTGGGTTCCCACATTTTCTGATACGTCCTAAGTGGTGCGAGGGCACTCCTGCCAGGTTCCCATCCCCATGGGCATGTGGGCCTTCTGCTCTAAGGTCCCAACACCTGTGTTGTTCACCGTTTCATGATGTTGGCTCTCTGGTGTTAGTTCACTCAGGCCTAGATCCCATAGACTCTGTGCTCTGAGCCGCCTGCTGGGAGGTTCCTACTGCTGAATTCCTTACCTTTTCTATTCTTTGGGTTCTGTGTTTTCATGCTCCTCCTTCCTGACTCACTCCCAGCCCCTTTGTGATGTAGGTCCTCTGGTTTGAGGCCACATGTGCCGGTTTCCTCACCTTTATTGATGTGGGCCCACTGGTGTGAGGACACTCCTGCCTGGTTCCCATCCACTTGGTGATGGGGGCCCTCTGGTGAGAGCCTGATCCTGGCTGGATTCCTCACCCTTCTGTGAGGTAGACCCTCTGCTGTGAGGTCACTCCTGCCTGGCTGGCACACGTCACCCTGGCGATGTGGGCCCTCAGTTGGGAGTTGGTGCCTGCTGGGAGTCTCCTCCCCTCGTTAATGAGGGCCCTCTGGCGTCAGGCCCTAACTCATGGGCTCCCAAAATTTTCTGATGTGCGCCCTGTCGTGCGAGTACACTCCTGCCAGTGTCCCATCCCCATGGGGATGTGGGCTTTCTGCTCTGAGGTCCCAACGGCTGGGTTGCTCACAGTGTCAGAATGTGGGCCCTCTGCTGTGAGTTCACTCCGGCATGGATCCCATAGCCTCGGTGCTCTGGGCCACCTGCTTGGAGCTTCTAACGGTGGGGTTCCTCACCTTTTTATTCTATGGGCCGTCTGTTGTGAGTCTCCTCCTGCATGCCTCACTCCCAGCCCTTTCGTGATGTGTGTCCCCTTATTTGAGGCCACATGTGCTGTGTTCCTCACCTTTGGCTGATGTGGCCCCACTGGTGTGAGGAGACTCCTGCCTGGTTTCCATCCCCTTGGTGATGTGGGCCCTCTGGTTAGAGTCTGATCCTGGTTGGGTTCCTCACACTTCTGTGAGGTGGGCCCTCTGCTGTGAGGTAACTCCTGCCTGGCTTGCTCCCATTGCCTTGGTGACGTCGGCCCTCTGGTGGCATTTGGAGCCTGCTGGTAGCCTCCTCTCCTCGGTGATGAGGGCCCTCTGGCGTCAGGCCCTAACTGCTGGGTTCCCACATTTTCTGATACGTGTTAAGTTGTGCGAGGACACTCCTGCGAGGTTCCTATCCCCATGGGGATGTGGGTCTTCTGCTCTGAGGTTCCACCGGCTGGGTTGCTCACAGTTTCATGATGTGGGCCCTCTGCTGTGAGTTCACTGTGGCCTGGATCCCATAGACTCCGTGCTCTGGGCCACCTGCTGGGAGGTTCAAACTGCTGGATTCCTCACATTTTTTATTCTGTGGGCCCTGTGTTGTTAGGCTACTCCTGCTTGCCTCACTCGGAGCATCTTGGAAATGTGGGTCCTCTGGTTTAGGCCACATGTGCTGGGTTCCTCACCTTTCTATAATGTGGCCACACTGGTGTGAGGACACTGCTGCCTTTTTCCGATCCCCTTGGTGATGTGGGCTCTCTGGTGAGAGTCTTATCCTGGCTGGTTTCCTCACCCTTCTGTGAGGTAGACCCTCTGCTGTGAGGTCACTCCTGCCTGGCTGGCACACATCACCTTGGCGACGTGGGCCCTCAGTTGGGAGTTGGTGCCTGCTGGGGGTCTCCACCCCTCGGTAATGAGGGCCCTCTGGCGTCAGACCCTAACTCCTGGGCTCCCAAAATTTTCTGATGTGCGCCCTGTGGTGCGACTACACTCCTGCCAGGTTCCCAACCCCATGGGAATGTGGGCCTTCTGCTCTGAGGTCCCAACGGTGGGTTGCTCAGTTTCATGATGAGGGTCCTCTGGTGTGAGTTCACTCCGCCCTGGATCCAATAGCCTCGCTGCTCCTGGCTGCCTGCGGGGAGGTCCCAACTGCGGGATTTCTCACCTTTTTTCTTCTATGGGCCCTCTGTTTTGAGACTCCTCCTGCCTGCCTGACTCCCAGCCCCTTGGTGATGTGTGTCCTCTGGTTTGAGGCTACGTGTGCTGGGTCCCTCACCTTTCGATTATGTGGCCCCACTGGTGTGAGGACACTCCTGCCTGGTTCCTATCCCCTTGGTGATGTGGGCCCTCTGGTGAGAGTCTGATCCTCTTTGGGTTCCTCACACTTTTGTGTGGTTGGCCCTCTGCTCTGAGGTCACTCCTGCCTGGCTGGCACACACCGCATTAGCGACGTCAGCCCTCTGGTAGCAGTTGGAGCTTGCTGGGAGCCTCCTCTCCTCAGTGATGAGGGCCCTCGGGCGTCTGGCCCTAACTGCTGGGCTCCCCACATTTTCTGATGTGTGCCCACTGGTGCGATGACACTCCTGCTTGGTTCCCTCCCCCATGGGGATGTAGGCCTTGTGCTCTGAGGTCACAACGGCTGGGTTGCTTACAGTATCACGATGAGGGCCCTCTGTTGTGAGTTCATCACTGCCTGGATCCCATAGCCTCGGTGATCTGGGCCGCCTGCTGGGATGTTCCAACGGCTGGATTCCTCACCTTTTTTATACAATGGGCCATGTGTTGGGAGGATAATCCTGCCTGCCTTGCTCCGAGACCCATGGTGACGTGGGTCCTCTGGTTTGAGGCCACATGTGCTGAGTACCTCAACTTTCGATGATGTGGTCCCACGGGTGTGAGGACACTCCTGCCTGGTTCCCAGCCCCTTGCTGTTGTGGGCACTCTGGTGAGGGTCTGATCCTTCCTGGGTTCCTTACACTTCTGTGAGGTGGGCCCTCTGATGTGAGGTCACTCCTGCATGGCTGGCTCACGTCGCCTTGGCGACGTGGGTCTTCTGTTGGCCACTGAAGCATACTGGGAGCCTCCTACCCTCTTTAATGAGGGCCCTGGAAAAACGCATATGCCCTTTTAGACCAAGTGCATCATTGTCGACATTCTGACTCTTTTCCTATACTTTCAGAGGATTTCCCGTCTACCTCCTGAAATCGTAGTCCTGGAATTCTGCCCCACGTTCAAGTCCTCTTTGTAGCCTTACTTCAATATATTTTTGGATGATAGCTGTCATTTATAACTCTGCAGGTTTGTGAATTACAGTGCCCCTGAGCTCCTTTCTTCAACTCGCTTTCTTGTGAGCTGGCCGCAAAACCGCAGGATTGCTTCAGGCCCTAATCTGGTTCCGGCACGGCATGCTGAGCCTTTGGCTAATTCCTCTTCCTGGTTGGTAATGAGCGTTAAATTTGCCCGTGCAGACACCTACAGCTAGTCTCTCATTGGTTCTCCCTATTCCTGTTCATCATGCGCAGAAATTGCAAACTGTACCAAACAGGAGGTTAAAGGCACTGACTCTCCAGGTAGGGACAGTGTAAGTAAAGCGTCTGGAATGGTGAACCCGAGTACCAGGGGACGAAAACTGAGACGCATTTAAAAACGTTTCCCGGTCACACGGTGGACCATACTCTGGGATTCCCATGCATGTTTTAGCTGAAGGAAGAATCCCTTAAACCTGGAGAGTTGGGACCCATGGAATGTGTACCATGCAGTATGACTTCAAAGGGTCTGCATTTGCTCACTGAACCTCACCAATGGTATCCGCCCGAAGTGTCCAGCCTTATGTCTCACCCAGCCATAGGTGTAGATGTGGTAACTCCAGGTTGCATCACAAGCCCTGAATGAATGATTTAAGAATTGCTCTCTATTTCACTGTCATTGTGTTTTGTTTTTGTAATTTATTTTGATAATGGGATTTATCGGCTTTTCACGGCTGCATTTATGGCGCTGTACACATGCCTGATTCTCTTACGGAGACACATAAATCCATGGGTGTTAAGATTCTTAATTGGCAGGTGTATTCCTATGCATTGAATATGGGGAGTTGAGTCCATTTCGTTGAGCAAGGAGTAGGTCTTGACTATTAAATATTTGGCTTATGGAACGGTATCTGTTCTAATTTCAATCTCTGGTTTTATGCAGCACCCCAACTCACCATTCCCCTTAAGCAAGCATAAGTTGGTTTTCTAAATTTGAGACCCTGTTCTGTTTTGTAATTCAGTTCATGTGTAGCCAAGTTCACATTCGGTGTATTAGTGATATCTTAATGTTTCTTTTTCTGTGTGACTTATTTCCCTTAGAATCATCGTATCTGAATCCACTCATTATGCCGCGACGGGCCTGATGACGTAGATCTCATCGCTGAGTGATATTCCATTGTACGTACGTACCACAACTTCTTTATCCATATTTTGCTTTCTCAGATATTTAACTTGTACCATAGACGAGGTTCTTGTAAACAGAGCCATCCCAAATTTTGGGGTGGCTGTGTGTTTTTGATTTTAATTTCCCTAAGCTATAGGACCCTAAGTGGAAGTGCCATAGGCTGTGTTGCTTTGTTTCGTACGTGTTTCAGGAAACACCATACACTTCTCCAGAGTGGCTGTTGGCAATGTACATCCCGCCCATCAGCGTAACAAGGCTCCCTGTTCTCCATGACCTGTCCTGCCTTTCTGGATTTTACACTTTTTCCAGATGGCCCTTTTGACCGGGGGGCAGTGAGACTTCATTGTAGTGCAGATTTCCTTTACACGCTTGCTTGGTTGACCAAAAAGCGTGTATGCGTTTTTTCCTGAATATATTCAGGAAAAAAGGCATACCCCCTTTTTGGCCAAGTGCATCATTGTCGACATTCTGCCTCTTTTCCTATGCTTTAAGTGCAATTCCAGTCTACCCCCTGAAATCGTTTTCCTGAAATTCTGCCCCACTTTCAAGTCCTCTTCGAAGACTTACTTCAATACATTTTTGGACGATAGCTGTCATTCATAACTCTGCAGGTTGGTGAATTACAGTGCCCCTGAGCTCCTTTCCTCAACTCGCTTTCTTGTGAGCTGGCCGCAAAACCGCAGGATTGCTTCAGGCCCTAATCTGGTTGCGGCAGGGCACCCTGAGCCTTTGGTTAATCCCTCTTCCTGGTGGGAAATGAGCGTTCCATTTGCCCGTGCAGACACCTACAGCTAGTCTCTCATTGGTTCTCCCTATTCCTGTTCATCTTGCGCAGAAATTGCATACTGTGCCAAACAGGAGGTTAAAGGCACTGACTCTCCAATTGGGGAGAGTGTTAGTAAAGCGTCTGGAACGGTGAACCCGAGTATCATTGGACGAAACCTGAGATGCATTTGAAAACGTTTCCCAAGCACACGGTGGACCATACTCTGGGTTTCCCATGCATGTTTTAGCTGAAGGAAGAATCCCTTAAACCTGGAGAGTTGGGACCCATGGAATGGGTACCATGCAGTATGACTTCAAACGGTCTGCGTTTGCTCACCGAACCTCACCAATGCTATCAGCCCGAAGTGTCCAGCCTTATGTCTCACCCAGCTCTGGGTGTAGATGTGGTAAATCCAGGTTGCATCACAAACCCTGAATGAATTATTTAAGAATTGCTCTCTATTTCACTGTCATTCTGTTGTGTTTTTGAAATTTATTTTGATAATGGGATTTATCGGATTTTCAGTGCTGCGTTTAGGCCGCTGTACACACGCTGGATTTCCTTATGGAGACATATAAATCCATGGGTCTTAAGATTCTTACTTGTCAGGTATATTTCCAGGCGTTGAATATGGGGTGTTGAGTCCATTTCGTTGAGCAAGGAGTAGGTCTTGTCTCTTATATATTTGGCTTATATAACGGTATCTGTGCTAATTTCAATCTCTGGTTTGATGCTGCACCCCAACTCACCTTTCCCCATAAGAAAGCATAAGTTGGTTTTCTAAATTTGAGACCCTGTTCTGTTTTCTAATTCAGTTCATGTGTAGCCAAGTATACGTTCCGTGTATTAGTGATATCTTATGAAGTTTCTTTTTCTGAGTGACGTATTTCTCGTAGAATCTTCGTACCTGAATCCACTCATTATGCCGCTACGGGCCTGATGACGTAGATCTCATTGCTGAGTGATATTCCATTGTACATACGTACCACAACTTCTTTATCCATTTTTTGCTTTCTCGGATATTTAACTTGTACCATAGACGAGGTTCTTGTAAACAGAGCCGTCCCAAATTTTGGGGTGGCAGTGTGTTTTCGATTTTAATTTCCCTAAGCTATAGGACCCTAAGTGGAAGTGCCATAGGCTGTGTTGCTTTGTTTCCTACGTGTTTCAGGAAACACCATACACTTCTCCAGAGTTGCTGTTGGCAATTTACATCCCACCCATCAGCATAACAAGGCTCCCTGTTCTCCATGACCTGTCCTGCCTTTCTGGATATTACACATTTTTCAGATGGCCCGTTTGACCGGGGGGCAGTGAGACTTCATTGTAGTGCAGATTTCCTTTACACGCTTGCTTGGTTGGCCAAAAAGGGCGTATGCGTTTTTTCCTGAATATATTCAGGAAAAAACGCATACGCCCTTTTTGGCCAAGTGCATCATTGTGGATATTCTGCCTCTTTTCCTATGCTTTAAGTGCAATTCCAGTCTACCCCCTGAAATCGTTTTCCTGAAATTCTGCCCCGCTTTCAAGTCCTCTTCGAAGACTTACTTCAATACATTTTTGGACGATAGCTGTCATTCATAACTCTGCAGGTTTGTGAATTACAGTGCCCCTGAGCTCCTTTCTTCAACTCACTTTCTTGTGAGCTGGCCGCAAAACCGCAGGATTGCTTCAGGCCCTCATCTGGTTCTGGCAGCGCACGCTGAGTCTTTGGTTAATTCCTCTTCCTGGTGAGAAATGAGCGTTCCATTTGCCCGTGCAGACACCTACAGCTAGTCTCTCATTGGTTCTCCCTATTCCTGTTCATCTTGCGCAGAAATTGTAAACTGTGCCAAACAGGAGGTTAAACTCACTGACTCTCCAAGTGGGGAGAATGTTAGTAAAGCGTCTGGAACGGTGAACCCGAGTACCAGGGGATGAAACCTGAGATGCATTTGAAAATGTTTCCCAATCACATGGTGGACCATACTCTGGGTTTCCCATGCATGTTTTAGCTGAAGGAAGAATCCCTTAAACCTGGAGAGTTGGGACCCATGGAATGGCTACCATGCAGTATGACTTCAAAGGGTCTGCGTTTGCTCACAGAACCTCACCAATGTTATCAGCCCGAAGTGTCCAGCCTTATGTCTCACCCAGCTCTGGGTGTAGATGTGGTAAATCCAGGTTGCATCACAAGCCCTGAATGAATTATTTAAGAATTGCTCTCTATTTCACTGTCATTGTGTTTTGTTTGTGAAATTTATTTTGATAATTGGATTTATCGGATTTTCACTGCTGCGTTTCAGCCGCTGTACACACGCTTGATTTCCTTATGGAGACATATAAATCCATGGGTCTTAAGATTCTTACTTGTCAGGTATATTCCCAGGCGTTGAATATGGTGTGTTGAGTCCATTTCGTTGAGCAAGGAGTAGGTCTTGTCTATTATATATTTGGCTTATGGAACGGTATCTGTGCTAATTTCAATCTCTGGTTTGATGCTGCACCCCAACTCACCTTTCCCCATAAGCAAGCATAAGTTGGTTTTCTAAATTTGAGACCCTGTTCTGTTTTGTAATTCAGTTCATGTGTAGCCAAGTTTACGTTCCGTGTATTTGTGATATCTTATGATGTTTCTTTTTCTGAGTGACTTATTTCTCGTAGAATCGTCGTACCTGAATCCACTCATTATGCCGCTACGGGCCTGATGACGTAGATCTCATTGCTGAGTGATATTCCATTGTACATACGTACCACAACTTCTTTATCCATTTTTTGCTTTCTCGGATATTTAACTTGTACCATAGACGAGGTTCTTGTAAACACAGCCGTCCCAAATTTTGGGGTGGCAGTGTGTTTTCGATTTTAATTTCCCTAAGCTATAGGACCCTAAGTGGAAGTGCCATAGGCTGTGTTGCTTTGTTTCCTACGTGTTTCAGGAAACACCATACACTTCTCCAGAGTTGCTGTTGGCAATTTACATCCCACCCATCAGCATAACAAGGCTCCCTGTTCTCCATGACCTGTCCTGCCTTTCTGGATATTACACATTTTTCAGATGGCCTGTTTGACCGGGGGGCAGTGAGACTTCATTGTAGTGCAGATTTCCTTTACATGCTTGATTGTTTGGCCAAAAAGGGCGTATGCGTTTTTTCCTGAATATATTCAGGAAAAAACGCATACGCCCTTTTTGGCCAAGTGCATCATTGTGGATATTCTGCCTCTTTTCCTATGCTTTAAGTGCAATTCCAGTCTACCCCCTGAAATCGTTTTCCTGAAATTCTGCCCCGCTTTCAAGTCCTCTTCGAAGACTTACTTCAATACATTTTTGGACGATAGCTGTCATTCATAACTCTGCAGGTTTGTGAATTACAGTGCCCCTGAGCTCCTTTCTTCAACTCACTTTCTTGTGAGCTGGCCGCAAAACCGCAGGATTGCTTCAGGCCCTCATCTGGTTCTGGCAGCGCACGCTGAGTCTTTGGTTAATTCCTCTTCCTGGTGAGAAATGAGCGTTCCATTTGCCCGTGCAGACACCTACAGCTAGTCTCTCATTGGTTCTCCCTATTCCTGTTCATCTTGCGCAGAAATTGCAAACTGTGCCAAACAGGAGGTTAAACTCACTGACTCTCCAAGTGGGGAGAATGTTAGTAAAGCGTCTGGAACGGTGAACCCGAGTACCAGGGGATGAAACCTGAGATGCATTTGAAAATGTTTCCCAATCACATGGTGGACCATACTCTGGGTTTCCCATGCATGTTTTAGCTGAAGGAATAATCCCTTAAACCTGGAGAGTTGGGACCCATGGAATGGCTACCATGCAGTATGACTTCAAAGGGTCTGCGTTTGCTCACAGAACCTCACCAATGTTATCAGCCCGAAGTGTCCAGCCTTATGTCTCACCCAGCTCTGGGTGTACATGTGGTAAATCCAGGTTGCATCACAAGCCCTGAATGAATTATTTAAGAATTGCTCTCTATTTCACTGTCATTGTGTTTTGTTTGTGAAATTTATTTTGATAATTGGATTTATCGGATTTTCACTGCTGCGTTTCAGCCGCTGTACACACGCTTGATTTCCTTATGGAGACATATAAATCCATGGGTCTTAAGATTCTTACTTGTCAGGTATATTCCCAGGCGTTGAATATGGTGTGTTGAGTCCATTTCGTTGAGCAAGGAGTAGGTCTTGTCTATTATATATTTGGCTTATGGAACGGTATCTGTGCTAATTTCAATCTCTGGTTTGATGCAGAACCGCAACTCACCTTTCCCCATAAGCAAGCATAAGTTGGTTTTCTAAATTTGAGACCCTGTTCTGTTTTGTAATTCAGTTCATGTGTAGCCAAGTTTACGTTCCGTGTATTTGTGATATCTTATGATGTTTCTTTTTCTGAGTGACTTATTTCTCGTAGAATCGTCGTACCTGAATCCACTCATTATGCCGCTACGGGCCTGATGACGTAGAACTCATTGCTGTGTGATATTCCATTGTACGTACGTACCACAACTTCTTTATCCATTTTTTGCTTTCTCGGATATTTAACTTGTACCGTAGACGAGGTTCTTGTAAACAGAGCCCTCCCAAACTTTGGGGTCGCTCTGAGTTTTTGATTTTAATTTCCCTAAGCTATAGGACCATAATTGGAAGTGCCATAGGCTGTGTTGCTTTGTTACCTACATGTTTCAGGAAACACCATACACTTCTCCAGAGTGGCTGTTGGCAATTTACATCCCGCCCATCAGCATAACAAGGCTCCCTGTTCTCCATGACCTGTCCTGCCTTTCTGCATTTTACACTTTTTTCAGATGGCCCTTTTGACCGGGGGGCAGTGAGACTTCATTGTAGTGCAGGTTTCCTTTACACGCTTGCTTGGTTGGCCAACAAGTGCGTATGCGTTTCTTCCTGAATATATTCAGGAAAAAACGCATACGCTCATTTTGGCCAAGTGCATCATTGTCGACATTCTGCCTCTTTTCCTATGCTTTAAGTGCAATTCCTTTCTACGCCCTGAAATCGTTTTCCTGAAATTCTGCCCCGCTTTCTAGTCCTCTTCGAAGACTTACTTCAATACATTTTTGGACGATAGCTGTCATTCATAACTCTGCAGGTTTGTGAATTACAGTGCCCCTGAGCTCCTTTCTTCAACTCGCTTTCTTGTGAGCTGGCCGCAAAACCGCAGGATTGCTTCAGGCCCTAATCTGGTTCCGGCAGGGCACGCTGAGCCTTTGGTTAATCCCTCTTCCTGGTGGTAAGTGAGCGTTCCATTTGCTCTTGCAGACACCTACAGCTAGTCTCTCATTTGTTCTCCGTATTCCTGTTCATCTTGCGCAGAAATTGCAAACTGTGCCAAACAGGAGGTTAAAGGCACTGAGTCTCCCAGTGGGTAGAGTGTTAGTAAAGCGTCTGGAACGGTGAACCCGAGTACCAGGGGACGAAACCTGAGATGCATTTGAAAACGTTTCCCAATCACACGGTAGACATTACTCTGGGTTTCCCATGCATGTTTTAGCTGAAGGAAGAATCCCTTAAACCTGGAGAGTTGGGACCCATGGAATGGCTACCATGCAGTATGACTTCAAAGGGTCTGAGTTTGCTCACCGAAACTCACCAATGCTATCAGACCGAAGTGTACAGCCTTATGTCTCACCCAGCTCTGGGTGTAGATGTGGTAAATCCAGGTTGCATCAGAAGCCCTGAATGAATTATTTAAGAATTGCTCTCTATTTCACTGTCATTGTGTTTTGTTTTTGAAATTTATTTTAATAATGGGATTTATCAGATTTTCACTGCTGCGTTTAGGCCGCTGTACACACGCTTGATTTCCTTAGGGAGACATATAAATCCATGGGTCTTAAGATTCTTACTTGTCAGGTATATTTCCAGGCGTTGAATATGAGGTGTTGAGTCCATTTCGTTGAGCAAGGAGTAGGTCTTGTCTATTATATATTTGGCTTATGGAACGGTATCTGTGCTAATTTCAATCTCTTGTTTTATGCAGCACTCAAACTCACCTTTCCCCATAAGCTAGCATAAGTTCGTTTTCTAAATTTGAGACCCTGTTCTGTTTTGTAATTCAGTTCATGTGTAGCCAAGGTTACGTTCCGTGTATTAGTGATATCTTATGATCTTTCTTTTTCTGTGTGTATTATTTCTCGTAGAATCGTCGTACCTGAATCCACTCATTATGCCCCTACGGGCCTGATGACGTAGATCTCTTTGCTGAGTGATATTCCATTGTACGTACGTACCACAACTTCTTTATCCATTTTTTGCTTTCTCGGATATTTAACTTGTACCGTAGACGACGTTCTTGTAAACAGAGCTGTCCCAAACTTTGGGGTGGCTGTGTGTTTTTGATTTTAATTTCCCTAAGCTATAGGACCCTAAGTGGAAGTGCCATAGGCTGTGTTGCTGTGTTTCCTACGTGTTTCAGGAAACACCATACACTTCTCCAGAGTGGCTGTTGGCAATTTACATCCTGACAATCAGCATAACAAGGCTCCCTGTTCTCCATGACCTGTCCTGCCTTTCTGGATTTTACACTTGTTTCAGATGGCCCTTTTGACCGAGGGGCAGTGAGACTTCATTGTAGTGCAGATTTCCTTTACAGGCTTGCTTTGTAGGCCAAAAAGGGCGTATGCGTTTTTTCATGAATATATTCAGGAAAAAACGCATACGCCCTTTTTGGCCAAGTGCATCATTGTCGACATTCTGCCTCTTTTCCTATGCTTTAAGTGCAATTCCAATTTACCCCCTGATATCGTTTTCCTGAAATTCTGCCCCGATTTCAAGTCCTCTTCGAAGACTTACTTCCATACATTTTTGGACGATAGCTGTCATTCATAACACTGCAGGTTTGTGAATTACAGTGCCCCTGGGCTCCTTTCTTCAACTCGCTATCTTGTGAGCTGGCCACAAAGCCGCAGGATTGCTTCAGGCCCTAATCTGGTTCCGGAAGGGCACGCTGAGCTTTTGTTTAATTCCTCTTCCTGGTGGGAAATGAGCGTTCCATTTGCCCGTGCAGACACCTACAGCTAGTCTCTCATTGGTTCTCCCTATTCCTGTTCATCTTGCGCAGAAATTGCAAAGTGTGCCAAACAGGAGGTTAAAGGCACTGACTCTCCAAGTGGGGAGAGTGTTAGTAAAGCGTCTGGAACGTTGCACCCGAGTACCAGGGGACGAAAACTGAGATGCATTTGAAACCGTTTCCCAATCACACGGTGGACCATACTCTGGGTTTCCCATGCATGTTTTAGCTGAAGGAAGAATCCCATAAACCTGGAGACTTGGGACCCATGGAATGGGTACCATGCAGTATGACTTCAAAGGGTCTGCGTTTGCTCACCAAACCTCACCAATGCTATCAGCCCAAAGTGTCCAGCCTTATGTCTCACCCAGCTCTGGGTGTAGATGTGGTAAATCCAGGTTGCAACACAAGCCCTGAATGAATTATTTAAGAATTGCTCTCTATTTCACTGTCATTGTGTTTTGTTTTTGAAATTTATTTTGTTAATGGGATTTATCGGATTTTCACTGCTGCGTTTAGGCCACTGTACACACGCTTGATTTCCTTATGGAGACATATAAATCCATGGGTCTTAAGATTCTTACTTGTCAGGTATATTCCCAGACGTTGAATATGGGGTGTTGAGTCCATTTCGTTGAGCAAGGAGTAGGTCTTGTCTATTATATATTTGGCTTATGGAACGGTATTTGTGCTAATTTCAATCTCTGGTTTGATGCAGAACCGCAACTCACCTTTCCCCATAAGCAAGCATAAGTTGGTTATCTAAATTTGAGACCCTGTTCTGTTTTCTAATTCAGTTCATGTGTAGCCAAGTTTACGTTCCGTGTATTAGAGATATCTTATGATCTTTCTTTTTCTGTGTGACTTATTTCTCGTACAATCGTCGTACCTGCATCCACTCATTATGCCGCTACGGGCCTGATAACGTAGATCTCATTGCTGAGTGATATTCCATTGTACGTACGTACCACAACTTCTTTATCCATTTTTTGCTTTCTCGGATATTTAACTTGTACCGTAGACGAGGTTCTTGTAAACAGAGCCGTCCCAAACTTTGGGGTGGCTGTGTGTTTTTGATTTTAATTTCCCTAAGCTATAGGACCATAAGTGGAAGTGCCATAGGCTGTGTTGCTTTGTTTCCTACGTGTTTCAGGAAACACCATACACTTCTCCAGAGTGGCTGTTGGCAATTTACATCCCGCCCATCAGCATAACAAGGCTCCCTGTTCTCCATGACCTGTCCTGCCTTTCTGGATTTTACACTTGTTTCAGATGGCCCTTTTGACCGGGGGGCAGTGAGACTTCATTGTAGTGCAGATTTCCTTTACACGCTTGCTTGGTTGGCCCAAAAGTGCGTATGCGTTTTTTCCTGAATATATTCAGGAAAAAACGCATACGCACTTTTTGGCCAAGGGCATCATTGTGGACATTCTGCCTCTTTTCCTATGCTTTAAGTGCAATTCCAGTCTCCCCCCTGAAATCGTTTTCCTGAAATTCTGCCCCACATTCAAGTCCTCTTCGAAGGCTTATTTCAATACATTTTTGGACGATAGCTGTCATTCATAACTCTGCAGGTTTGTGAATTACAGTGCCCCTAAGCTCCTTTCTTCAACTCGCTTTCTTGTGAGCTGGCCGCAAAACCGCAGGATTGCTTCAGGCCCTAATCTGGTTCGGGCAGGGCATGCAGAGCCTTTGGTTAATTCCTCTTCCTGGTGGGAAATGCGCCTTCCATTTGCCCGTGCAGACACCTAGAGCTAGTCTCTCATTTGTTCTCCCTATTCCTGTTCATCTTGCCCAGAAATTGCAAACTGTGCCAAACAGGAGGTTAAAGGCACTGACTCTCCAAGTGGGGAGAGTGTTAGTAAAGCGTTTGGAACGGTGAACCCGAGTACCAGGGAACTAAAACTGAGATGCATTTGAAAACGTTTCCCAATCACACGGTGCACCATACTCTGGGTTTCCCATGCATGTTTTAGCTGAAGGAAGCATCCCTTAAACCTGGAGAGTTGGGACTCTTGGAATGGGTACCATGCAGTATGACTTCAAAGGGTCTGCGTTTGCTCACCGAACCTCACCAATGCTATCAGCCCGAAGTGTCCAGCCTTATGTCTCACCCAGCTCTGGGTGGAGATGTAGTAAATCCAGGTTGCATCACAAGCCCTGAATGAATTTTTAAAGAAATGCTCTCTATTTCACAGTCATTGTGTTGTGTTTGTGAAATTTATTTCGATAATGGGATTTATCGCATTTTCACTGCTGCGTTTAGGCCACTGTACACATGCTTGACTTCCTTATGGAGACATATAAATCCATGGGTCTTAAGTTTCTTACTTGTCAGGTATATTCCCAGGCGTTGAATATGGGGTGTTGAGTCCATTTCGTTGAGCAAAGAGTAGGTCTTGTCTATTATATATTTGGCTTATGGAACGGTATCTGTGCTAATTTCAATCTCTGGTTTTATGCAGCACCCCAACACACCTTTCCCCATAAGCAAGCATAAGTTGGTGTTCTAAATTTGCGACCCTGTTCTGTTTTGTAATTCAGTTCATGTGTAGCCAAGTTTACGTTCCGTGTATTAGTGATATCTTATGATCTTTCTTTTTCTGTGTGACTTATTTCTCGTAGAATCGTCGTACCTGAATCCACTCATTATGCCGCTACGGGCCTGATGACGTAGATCTCATTGCTGAGTGATATTCCATTGTACGTACGTACCACAACTTCTTTATCGATTTTTTGCATTCTCGGATATTTAATTTGTACCATAGACGAGGTTCTTGTAAACAGAGCCGTCCCCAAACTTTGGGGTGGCTGTGTGTTTTTGATTTTAATTTCCCTAAGCTATAGGACCCTAAGTGGAAGTGCCATAGGCTGTGTTGCTTTGTTTCCTACGTGTTTCAGGAAACACCATACACTTCTCCAGAGTGGCTGTTGGCAATTTACATTCCGCCCATCAGCATAACAAGGCTCCCTGTTCTCCATGACCTGTCGTGCCTTTCTGGATTTTACACTTGTTTCAGATGGCCGTTTTGACCGGGGGGTAGTGAGACTTCACTGTAGTGCAGATTTCCTTTACACGCTTGCTTGGTTGGCCAAAAAGGGCGTATGCGTTTTTTCCTGAATATATTCAGGAAAAAACGCATACGCCCTTTTTGGCCAAGTGCATCATTGTGGACATTCTGCCTCTTTTCCTATGCTTTAAGTGCAATTCCAGTCTACCCCATGAAATCGTTTTCCTGAAATTCTGCCCCGATTTCAAGTCCTCTTCGAAGACTTACTTCAATACATTTTTGGATGATAGCTGTCATCCATAACTCTGCAGGTTTGTGAATTACAGTGCCGCTGGGCTCCTTTCTTCAACTCGCTATCTTGTGAGCTGGCCGCAAAACCGCAGGATTGCTTCAGGCCCTAATCTGGTTCCGGCAGGGCACGCTGAGCCTTTGGTTAATTCCTCTTCCTGGTGGGAAATGAGCGTTCCATTTGCCCGTGCAGACACCTACAGCTAGTCTCTCATTGGCTCTCCCTATTCCTGTTCATCTTGCGCAGAAATTGCAAACTGTGCCAAACAGGAGGTTAAAGGCACTGACTCTCCAAGTGGGGCGAGTGTTAGTAAAGCGTCTGGAACGGTGAACCCGAGTACCAGGGAACTAAAACTGAGATGCATTTGAAAACGTTTCCCAATCACATGGTGGACCATACTCTGGGTTTCCCATGCATGTTTTAGCTGAAGGAAGAATCCCTTAAACCTGGAGAGTTGGGACTCTTGGAATGGGTACCATGCAGTATGACTTCAAAGGGTCTGCGTTTGCTCACCGAACCTCACCAATGCTATCAGCCCGAAGTGTCCAGCCTTATGTCTCACCCAGCTCTGGGTGGAGATGTGGTAAATCCAGGTTGCATCACAAGCCCTGAATGAATTATTAAAGAAATGCTCTCTATTTCACAGTTATTGTGTTGTGTTTGTGAAATTTATTTTGATAATGGGATTTATCGCATTTTCACTGCTGCGTTTAGGCCACTGTACACATGCTTGACTTCCTTATGGAGACATATAAATCCATGGGTCTTAAGTTTCTTACTTGTCAGGTATATTCCCAGGCGTTGAATATGGGGTGTTGAGTCCATTTCGTTGAGCAAGGAGTAGGTCTTGTCTATTATATATTTGGCTTATGGAACGGTATCTGTGCTAATTTCAGTCTCTGGTTTTATGCAGCACCCCAACTCACCTTTCCCCATAAGCAAGCATAAGTTGATTTTCTAAATTTGAGACCCTGTTCTGTTTTGTAATTCAGTTCATGTGTAGCCAAGTTTACGTTCCGTGTATTAGTGATACCTTATGATCTTTCTTTTTCTGTGTGACTTATTTCTCGTAGAATCGTCGTACCTGAATCCACTCATTATGCCACTACGGGCCTGATGACGTAGATCTCATTGCTGAGTGATATTCCATTGTACGTACGTACCACAACTTCTTTATCGATTTTTTGCATTCTCGGATATTTAATTTGTACCGTAGAGGAGGTTCTTGTAAACAGAGCCGTCCCAAACTTTGGGGTGGCTGTGTGTTTTTGATTTTAATTTCCCTAAGCTATAGGACCCTAAGTGGAAGTGCCATAGGCTGTGTTGCTTTGTTTCCTACGTGTTTCAGGAAACACCATACACTTCTCCAGAGTGGCTGTTGGCAATTTACATCCCGCCCATCAGCATAACAAGGCTCCCTGTTCTCCATGACCTGTCCTGCCTTTCTGGATTTTACACTTGTTTCAGATGGCCCTTTTGACCGGGGGGCAGTGAGACTTCATTGTAGTGCAGATTTCCTTTACACGCTTGCTTGGTTGGCCAAAAAGTGCGTATGCGTTTTTTCCTGAATATATTCAGGAAAAAACGCATACGCCCTTTTTGGCCAAGTGCATCATTGTGGACATTCTGCCTCTTTTCCTATGCTTTAAGTGCAATTCCAGTCTACCCCATGAAATCGTTTTCCTGAAATTCTGCCCCGCTTTCAAGTCTTCTTCGAAGACTTACTTCAATACATTTTTGATGATAGCTGTCATTCATAACTCTGCAGGTTTGTGAATTACAGTGCCCCTGGGCTCCTTTCTTCAACACGCTATCTTGTGAGCTGTCCGCAAAACCGCAGGATTGCTTCAGGCCCTAATCTGGTTCCGGCAGGGCACGCTGAGCCTTTGGTTAATTCCTCTTCCTGGTGGAAAATGAGCGTTCCATTTGCCCGTGCAGACACCTACAGCTAGTCTCTCATTGGTTCTCCCTATTCCTGTTCATCTTGCGCAGAAATTGCAAACTGTGCCAAACAGGAGGTTAAAGGCAGTGACTCTCCAAGTGGGGATAGTGTTAGTAAAGCGTCTGAAACGGTGCACCCGAGTACCAGGGGACGAAACCTGA
This sequence comes from Delphinapterus leucas, assembly GCF_059928025.1. Classification (NCBI taxonomy): domain Eukaryota; kingdom Metazoa; phylum Chordata; class Mammalia; order Artiodactyla; family Monodontidae; genus Delphinapterus; species Delphinapterus leucas. The sequence goes on from NW_028322232.1 coordinate 17,629,037, forward strand.
GATGCATTTGAAAACGTTTCCCAATCACACGGTGGACCATACTCTGGGTTTCCCATGCATGTTTTAGCTGAAGGAAGAATCCCTTAAACCTGGAGACTTGGGACCCATGGAATAGGTACCATGCAGTATGACTTCAAAGGGTCTGCATTTGCTCACCGAACCTCACCAATGCTATCAGCCCGAAGTGTCCAGCCTTATGTTTCAACCAGCTCTGGGTGTAGATGTGGTAAATCCAGGTTGCATCACAAGGCCTGAGTGAATTATTTAAGAATTGCTCTCTATTTCACTGTCATTGTGTTTTGTTTTTGAAATTTATTTTGTTAATGGGATTTATCGGATTTTCACTGCTGCGTTTAGGCCACTGTACACACGCTTGACTTCCTTATGGAGACATATAAATCCATGGGTCTTAAGATTCTTACTTGTCAGGTATATTCCCAGACGTTGAATATGGGGTGTTGAGTCCATTTCGTTGAGCAAGGAGTAGGTCTTGTCTATTATATATTTGGCTTATGGAACGGTATCTGTGCTAATTTCAATCTCTGGTTTGATGCAGCACCCCAACTCACCTTCCCCATAAGCAAGCATAAGTTGGTTTTCTAAATTTAAGACCCTGTTCTGTTTTGTAATTCAGTTCATGTGTAGCCAAGTTTACGTTCCATGTATTAGTGATATCGTATGATCTTTCTTTTTCTGTGTGACTTATTTCTCGTAGAATCGTCATACCTGAATCCACTCATTATGCCGCTACGGGCCTGATGACGTAGATCTCATTGCTGACTGATATTCCATTGTACGTACGTACCACCACTTCTTTATCCATTTTTTGCTTTCTCGGATATTTAACTTGTACCGTAGACGAGGTTCTTGTAAACAGAGCCGTCCCAAATTTTGGGGTGGCTGTGTGTTTTTGATTTTAATTTCCCTAAGCTATAGGACCCTAAGTGGAAGTGCCATAGGCTGTGTTGCTTTGTTTCCTACGTGTTTCAGGAAACTCCATTCACTTCTACAGGTTGGATGTTGGCAATTTACATCCCGCCCATCAGCATAACAAGGCTCCCTGTTCTCCATGACCTGTCCTGCCTTTCTGGATTTTACACTTGTTTCAGATGGCCCTTTTGACCGGGGGCCAGTGAGACTTCATTGTAGTGCAGATTTCATTTACACGCTTGCTTGGTTGGCCAAAAAGTGGTGTATGCGTTTTTTGCTGAATATATTCAGGAAAAAATGCATACGCCCTTTTTGGCCAAGTGCATCATTGTGGACATTCTGCCTCTTTTCCTATGCTTTAAGTGCAATTCCAGTCTACCCCCTGAAATCGTTTTCCTGAAATTCTGCCCCACTTTCAAGTCCTCTTCGAAGACTTACTTCAATACATTTTTGGACGATATCTGTCATTCATAACTCTGCAGGTTTGTGAATTACAGTGCCCCTGAGCTCCTTTCTTCATCTCGTTTTCTTGTGAGCTGGCCGCAAACCCGCAGGATTGCTTCAGGCCCTAATCTGGTTCCGGCAGGGCACACTGAGCCTTTGGTTAATTCCTCTTCCTGGTGGGAAATGAGCGTTCCATTTGCCCGTGCAGACACCTACAGCTAGTCTCTCATTGGTTCTCCCTATTCCTGTTCATCTTGCCCAGAAATTGCAAACTGTGCCAAACAGGAGGTTAAAGGCACTGACTCTCCAAATGGGGATAGTGTTAGTAAAGCGTCTGGAACGGTGCACCCGAGTACCAGGAGACGAAACCTGAGATGCATTTGAAAACGTTTCCCAATCACACAGTGGACCATACTCTGGGTTTCCCATGCATGTTTTAGCTGAAGGAAGAATCCCTTAAACCTGGAGAGTTGGGACCCATGGAATGGGTACCATGCAGTATTATTTCAAAGGGTCTGCCTTTGCTCACCGAACCTCAACAATGCTATCAGCCCGAAGTTTCCAGCCTTATGTCTCAACCAGCTCTGGGTGTAGATGTGGTAAATCCAGGTTGCATCACAAGGCCTGAATGAATTATTTAAGAATTGCTCTCTATTTCACTGTCATTGTGTTTTGTTTTTGAAATTTATTTTGTTAATGGGATTTATCGGATTTTCACTGCTGCGTTTAGGCCACTGTACACACGCTTGACTTCCTTATGGATACATATAAATCCATGGGTCTTAAGATTCTTACTTGTCAGGTATATTTCCAGACGTTGAATATGGGGTGTTGAGTCCATTTCGTTGAGCAAGGAGTAGGTCTTGTCTATTATATATTTGGCTTATGGAACGGTATCTGTGCTAATTTCAATCTCTGGTTTTATGCTGCACCCCAACTCACCTTTCCCCATAAGCAAGCATAAGTTGGTGTTCTAAATTTGAGACCCTGTTCTGTTTTCTACTTCAGTTCATGTGTAGCCAAGTCTACGTTCCGTGTATTAGTGATATCTTATGATCTTTCTTTTTCTGTGTGACTTATTTCTCGTAGAATCGTCGTACCTGAATCCACTCATTATGCCGCTACGGGCCTGATGACGTAGATCTCATTGCTGAGTGATATTCCATTGTACGTACGTACCACAACTTCTTTATCCATTTTTTGCTTTCTCGGATATTTAACTTGTACCGTAGACGAGGTTTTTGTAAACACAGCCGTCCCAAACTTTGGGGTGGCTGTGTGTTATTGATTTTAATTTACCTAAGCTATAGGACCATAAGTGGAAGTGCCATAGGCTGTGTTGCTTTGTTTCGTACGTGTTTCTGGAAACACCATACACTTCTCCAGAGTGGCTGTTGGCAATTTACATCCCGCCCATCAGCATAACAAGGCTCCCTGTTCTCCATGACCTGTCCTGCCTTTCTGAATTTTACACTTGTTTCAGATGGCCCTTTGGACCGGGGGGCAGTGAGACTTCATTGTAGTGCAGATTTCATTTACACGCTTGCTTGGTTGGCCAAAAAGGGCGTATGCGTTTTTTCCTGAATCTATTCAGGAAAAAACGCATACGCCCTTTTTGGCCAAGTGCATCATTGTCGACATTCTGCCTCTTTTCCTATGCTTTAAGTGTAATTCCAGTCTACCCCCTGAAATCGTTTTCCTGACATTCTGCCCCACTTTAAATTCCTCTTCGAAGACTTACTTCAATACATTTTTGAACGATAGCTGTCACTCATAACTCTGCAGGTTTGTGAATGACAGTGCCCCTGAGCTCCTTTCTTCAACTCGCTATCTTGTGAGCTGGCCGCAACACCGCAGGATTGCTTCAGGCCCTAATCGGGTTACGGCAGGGCACGCTAAGCCTTTGGTTAATTCCTCTTCCTGGTGGTAAATGAGCGTTCCATTTGCCCGTGCAGGCACCTACAGCTAGTCTCTAATTTGTTCTCCCTATTCCTGTTCATCTTGCGCAGAAATTGCAAACTGTGCCAAACAGGAGGTTAAAGGCACTGACTCTCCAAGTGGGGAGAGTGTTAGTAAAGCGTCTAGAACGGTGAACCCTTGTACCAGGGGACGAAACCTGAGATGCATTTGAAAACGTTTCCCAGTCACACGGTGGACCATACTCTGGGTTTCCCATTCATGTTTTAGCTGAAGGAAGAATCCCTTAAACCTGGAGAGTTGGGACCCATGGAATGGGTACCATGCAGTATGAATTCAAAGGGTCTGCCTTTGCTCACCGAACCTCACCAATGCTATCAGCCCGAAGTGTCCAGCCTTATGTCTCACCCAGATCTGGGTGTAGATGTGGTAAATCCAGGTTGCATCACAAGCCCTGAATGAATTATCTAAGAATTGCTCTCTATTTCACTGTCAATGTGTTGTGTTTGTGAAATTTATTTTGATAATGGGATTTATCGGATTTTCACTGCTGCGTTTAGGCCACTGTACACACGCTTGATTTCCTTATGGAGACATATAAATCCATGGGTCTTAAGATTCTTACTTGTCAGGTATATTCCCAGGCGTTGAATATGGGGTGTTGAGTCCTTTTCGTTGAGCAAGGAGTAGGTCTTGTCTATTATATATTTGGCTTATGGAACAGTATCTGTGCTAATTTCAATCTCTGGTTTTATGCAGCACCCAAACTCACCTTTCCCCATAAGCAAGCATAAGTTGGTTATCTAAATTTGAGACACTGTTCTGTTTTGTAATTCAGTTCATGTGTAGCCAAGTTTACATTCCGTGTATTAGTGATATCTTATGATGTTTCTTTTTCTGTGTGTCTTATTTCTCATAGAATCGTCGTACCTGAATCCACTCATTATGCTGCTATGTTCTGATGACGTAGATTGCATTGCTGAGTGATATTCCATTGTACGTACGTACCACAATTTCTTTATCCATTTTTTGCTTTCTCGTATATTTAACTTGTACCGTAGACGAGGTTCTTGTAAACAGAGCCGTCCCAAATTTTGGGGTGCCTGTGTGTTTTTGATTTTAATTTCCCTAAGCTATAGGGCCATAAGTGGAAGTGCCATAGGCTGTGTTGCTTTGTTTCCTACGTGTTTCAGGAAACACCATACACTTCTCCAGAGTGGCTGTTGGCAATTTACATCCCGCCCATCAGCATAACAAGGCTCCCTGTTCTCCATGACCTGTCCTGCCTTTCTGGATTTTACACTTTTTTCAGATGGCCCCTTTGACCGAGGGGCAGTGAGACTTCATTGTAGTGCAGATTTCCTTTACACGCTTGCTTGGTAGGCCAAAAAGGGCGTATGCGTTTTTTCCTGAATATATTCAGGAAAAAACGCATACGCACGTTTTGGCCAAGTGCATCATTGTCGACATTCTGCCTCTTTTCCTATGCTTTAAGTGCAATTCCAGTCTACCCCCTGAAATCGTTTTCCTGAAATTCTGCCCCGCTTTCAAGTCCCCTTCGAAGACTTACTTCAATACATGTTTGGACAATAGCTGACATTCATAACTCTGCAGGTTTGTGAATTACAGTGCCCCTGAGCTCCTTTCTTCAACTCGCTTTCTTGTGAGCTGGCCGCAAAACCGCAGGATTGCTTCAGGCCCTAATCTGGTTCCAGCAGGGCACGCTGATCCTTTGGTTAATTCCTCTTCCTGGTGGGAAATGAGCGTTCCATTTGCCCGTGCAGACACCTACAGCTGGTCTCTCATTGTTTGTCCCTATTCCTGTTCATCTTGCGCAGAAATTGCAAACTGTGACAAACAGGAGGTTAAAGGCACTGACTCTCCAAGTGGAGAGAGTGTTAGTAAAGCGTCTGGAATGGTGAACCCGAGTAAAAGGGTACGAAACCTGAGATGCATTTGAAAACGTTTCCCAATCACACGGTGGACCATACTCTGGGTTTCCCATGCATGTTTTAGCTGAAGGAAGATTCCCTTAAACCTGGAGAGTTGGGACCCATGGAATGGCTACCATGCAGTATGACTTCAAAGGGTCTGCGTTTGCTCACCGAACCTCACCAATGCTATCAGCCCGAAGTGTCCAGCCTTATGTCACACCCAGCTCTGGGTGTAGATGTGGTAAATCCAGGTTGCATCACAAGCCCTGAATGAATTATTTAAGAATTGCTCTCTATTTCACTGTCATTGTGTTTTGTTTTTGAAATTTATTTTGATAATTGGATTTATCGGATTTTCACTGCTGCGTTTAGGCCACTGTACACACGCTTGATTTCCTTATGGAGACATATAAATCCATGGGTCTTAAGATTCTTACTTGTTAGGTATATTGCCAGGCGTTGAATATGGGGTGTTGAGTCCATTTCGTTGAGCAAGGAGTAGGTCTTGTCTATTATATATTTGGCTTATGGAACGGTATCTGTGCTAATTTCAATCTCTGGTTTGATGCAGCACCCCAACTCACCTTTCCCCATAAGCAAGCATAAGTTGGTTTTCTAAATTTGAGACCCTATTCTGTTTTCTAATTCATTTCATGTGTAGCCAAGTTTACGTTCCGTGTATTAGTGATATCGTATGATGTTTCTTTTTCTGTGTGTCTTATTTCTCGTAGAATCGTCGTACCTGAATCCACTTATTATGCGGCTATGGGCCTGATGACGTAGATTCCATTGCTGAGTCTTATTCCATTGTACGTATGTACCACAACATCTTTATCCATTTTTTGCTTTCTCGGATATTTAACTTGTACCATAGACGAGGTTCTTGTAAACAGAGCCGTCCCAAACATTGGGTTGGCTGTGTGTTTTTGATTTTAATTTCCCTAAGCTTTAGGACCATAAGTGGAAGTGCCATAGGCTGTGTTGCATTGTTTCCTACGTGTTTCAGGAAACACCATACACTTCTCCAGATTGGCTGTTGGCAATTTACATCCTGCCCTTCTGCATAACAAAGCTCCCTGTTCTCCATGACCTGTCCAGCCTTTCTGGATTTTACACTTGTTTCAGATGGCCCTTTTGACCGGGGGCAGTGAGACTTCATTGTAGTGCAGATTTCATTTACACGCTTGCTTGGTTGGCCAAAAAGGGCTATGCGTTTTTTCCTGAATATATTCAGGAAAAAACACATATGCACTTTTTGGCCAGCTGCATCATTGTCGACATTCTGCCTCTTTTCCTATGCTTTAAGTGCAATTCCAGTCTACCCCCTGAAATCGTTTTCCTGAAATTCTGCCCCGCTTTCAAGTCCTCTTCGAAGACTTACTTCAATACATTTTTGACGATAGCTGTCATTCATAACTCTGCAGGTTTGTGAATTACAGTGCCCCTGAGCTCCTTTCTTCAACTCGCTTTCTTGTGAGCTGGCCGCAAAACCGCAGGATTGCTTCAGGCACTCATCTGGTTCCGGCAGTGCACGCTGAGCCTTTGGTTAATTCCTCTTCCTGGTGGGAAATGAGCGTTCCATTTGCCCGTGCAGACACCTACAGCTAGTCTCTCATTGGTTCTCCATATTCCTGTTCATCTTGCGCAGAAATTGCAAACTGTGCCAAACAGGATGTTAAAGGCACTGACTCTCCAAGTGGGGAGAGTGTTAGTAAAGCGTCTGGAACGGTGCACCCGAGTACCAGGGGTCGAAACCTGATATGCATTTGAAAACGATTCCCAATCACACGGTGGACCATGCTCTGGGTTTCGCATGCATGTTTTAGTTGAAGGTAGAATCCCTTAAACCTGGAGAGTTGGGACCCATGGAATGGGTACCATGCAGTATGACTTGAAAGGGTCTGCCTTTGCTCACCGAACCTCACCAATGCTATCAGCCCGAAGTGTCCAGCCTTATGTCTCACCCAGCTCTGGGTGTAGATGTGGTAAATCCAGGTTGTATCACAAGCCCTGAATAAATTATCTAAGAATTGCTCTCTATTTCACTGTCATTGTGTTTTGTTTTTGAAATTTATTTTGATAATGGGATTTATCGGATTTTCACTGCTGCGTTTAGGCCGCTGTACACATGCTTGATTTCCTTATGGAGACATATAAATCCATGGCTCTTCAGATTCTTACTTGTCAGGCATATTCCCAGGCGTTGAATATGGGGTGTTGAGTCCATTTCGTTGAGAAAGAAGTAGGTCTTGTCTATTATATATTTGGCTTATGGAACGGTATCTGTGCTAATTTCAATCTCTGATTTTATGCATCACCTCAACTCACCTTTCCCGATAAGCAAGCATAAGTTTGTTTTCTAAATTTGAGATCCTGTTCTGTTTTGTAATTCAGTTCATGTGTAGCCAAGTTTACGTTCCGTGTATTAGTGATATCTTAGGATGTTTCTTTTTCTGTGTGACTTATTTCTCGTAGAATCGTCGTACCTGAATCCACTCATTATGCCGCTATTGGCCTGATGACGTAGATTTCATTGCTGAGTGATATTCCATTGTACGTACGTACCACAATTTCTTTATCCATTTTTTGCTTTCTCGGATATTTAACTTATACCGTAGACGAGGTTCTTGTAAACAGAGCCGTCCCAAACTTTGGGGTGGCTGTGTGTTTTTGATTTTAATTTCCCTAAGCTATAGGACCCTAAGTGGAAGTGCCATAGGCTGTGTTGTTTTGTTTCCTAAGTGTTTCAGGAAACACCATACACTTCTCCAGATTGGCTGTTGGCAATTTACATCCCGCCAAGCAGCATAACAAGGCTCCCTGTTCTCCATGACCTTTCCTGCCTTTCTGGATTTTACACTTGTTTCAGATGGCCCTTTTGACCGGGGGGCAGTGAGACTTCATTGTAGTGCAGATTTCCTTTACACGCTTGCTTGGTTGGCCAAAAAGGGCGTATGCGTTTTTTCCTGAATATATTCAGGAAAAGAAGCATACGCCCTTTTTGGCCAAGTGCATCATTGTGGACATTCTGCCCCTTTTCCTATGCTTTAAGTGTAATTCCAGTCTACCCCCTGAAATCGTTTTCCTGAAATTCTGCCCCGCTTTCAAGTCCTCTTCGAAGACTAACTTCAATACATTTTTGGACGATAGCTGTCGATCATAACTCTGCAGGTTTGTGAATGACAGTGCCCCTGAGCTCCTTTCTTCAACTCGCTTTCTTGTGAGCTGGCCGCAAACAAGCAGGATTGCTTCAGGCCCTAATCTGGTTTCGGCAGGGCATGCTGAGCCTTTGGTTAATTCCTCTTCCTGGTGGGAAGTGAGGATTCCATTTGCCCGTGCAGACACCTACAGCTAGTCTCTCATTGGTTCTCCCTATTCCTGTTCATCTTGCGCAGAAATTGCAAACTGTGCCAAACAGGAGGTTAAAGGCATTGACTCTCCAAGTGGGGAGAGTGTTAGTAAAGCGTCTAGAACGGTGAACCCTTGTACCAGGGGACGAAACCTGAGATGCATTTGAAAACGTTTCCCAGTCACACGGTGGACCATACTCTGGGTTTCCCATTCATGTTTTAGCTGAAGGAAGAATCCCTTAAACCTGGAGAGTTGGGACCCATGGAATGGGTACCATGCAGTATGAATTCAAAGGGTCTGCCTTTGCTCACCGAACCTCACCAATGCTATCAGCCCGAAGTGTCCAGCCTTATGTCTCACCCAGATCTGGGTGTAGATGTGGTAAATCCAGGTTGCATCACAAGCCCTGAATGAATTATCTAAGAATTGCTCTCTATTTCACTGTCAATGTGTTGTGTTTGTGAAATTTATTTTGATAATGGGATTTATCGGATTTTCACTGCTGCGTTTAGGCCGCTGTACACACGCTTGATTTCCTTATGGAGACATATAAATCCATGGGTCTTAAGATTCTTACTTGTCAGGTATATTCCCAGGCGTTGAATATGGGGTGTTGAGTCCTTTTCGTTGAGCAAGGAGTAGGTCTTGTCTATTATATATTTGGCTTATGGAACAGTATCTGTGCTAATTTCAATCTCTGGTTTTATGCAGCACCCAAACTCACCTTTCCCCATAAGCAAGCATAAGTTGGTTATCTAAATTTGAGACACTGTTCTGTTTTGTAATTCAGTTCATGTGTAGCCAAGTTTACATTCCGTGTATTAGTGATATCTTATGATGTTTCTTTTTCTGTGTGTCTTATTTCTCATAGAATCGTCGTACCTGAATCCACTCATTATGCCGCTATGTTCTGATGACGTAGATTGCATTGCTGAGTGATATTCCATTGTACGTACGTACCACAATTTCTTTATCCATTTTTTGCTTTCTCGTATATTTAACTTGTACCGTAGACGAGGTTCTTGTAAACAGAGCCGTCCCAAATTTTGGGGTGCCTGTGTGTTTTTGATTTTAATTTCCCTAAGCTATAGGGCCATAAGTGGAAGTGCCATAGGCTGTGTTGCTTTGTTTCCTACGTGTTTCAGGAAACACCATACACTTCTCCAGAGTGGCTGTTGGCAATTTACATCCCGCCCATCAGCATAACAAGGCTCCCTGTTCTCCATGACCTGTCCTGCCTTTCTGGATTTTACACTTTTTTCAGATGGCCCCTTTGACCGAGGGGCAGTGAGACTTCATTGTAGTGCAGATTTCCTTTACACGCTTGCTTGGTAGGCCAAAAAGGGCGTATGCGTTTTTTCCTGAATATATTCAGGAAAAAACGCATACGCACGTTTTGGCCAAGTGCATCATTGTCGACATTCTGCCTCTTTTCCTATGCTTTAAGTGCAATTCCAGTCTACCCCCTGAAATCGTTTTCCTGAAATTCTGCCCCGCTTTCAAGTCCCCTTCGAAGACTTACTTCAATACATGTTTGGACAATAGCTGACATTCATAACTCTGCAGGTTTGTGAATTACAGTGCCCCTGAGCTCCTTTCTTCAACTCGCTTTCTTGTGAGCTGGCCGCAAAACCGCAGGATTGCTTCAGGCCCTAATCTGGTTCCAGCAGGGCACGCTGATCCTTTGGTTAATTCCTCTTCCTGGTGGGAAATGAGCGTTCCATTTGCCCGTGCAGACACCTACAGCTGGTCTCTCATTGTTTGTCCCTATTCCTGTTCATCTTGCGCAGAAATTGCAAACTGTGACAAACAGGAGGTTAAAGGCACTGACTCTCCAAGTGGAGAGAGTGTTAGTAAAGCGTCTGGAATGGTGAACCCGAGTAAAAGGGTACGAAACCTGAGATGCATTTGAAAACGTTTCCCAATCACACGGTGGACCATACTCTGGGTTTCCCATGCATGTTTTAGCTGAAGGAAGATTCCCTTAAACCTGGAGAGTTGGGACCCATGGAATGGCTACCATGCAGTATGACTTCAAAGGGTCTGCGTTTGCTCACCGAACCTCACCAATGCTATCAGCCCGAAGTGTCCAGCCTTATGTCACACCCAGCTCTGGGTGTAGATGTGGTAAATCCAGGTTGCATCACAAGCCCTGAATGAATTATTTAAGAATTGCTCTCTATTTCACTGTCATTGTGTTTTGTTTTTGAAATTTATTTTGATAATTGGATTTATCGGATTTTCACTGCTGCGTTTAGGCCACTGTACACACGCTTGATTTCCTTATGGAGACATATAAATCCATGGGTCTTAAGATTCTTACTTGTCAGGTATATTGCCAGGCGTTGAATATGGGGTGTTGAGTCCATTTCGTTGAGCAAGGAGTAGGTCTTGTCTATTATATATTTGGCTTATGGAACGGTATCTGTGCTAATTTCAATCTCTGGTTTGATGCAGCACCCCAACTCACCTTTCCCCATAAGCAAGCATCAGTTGGTTTTCTAAATTTGAGACCCTGTTCTGTTTTGTAATTCAGTTCATGTGTAGCCAAGTTTACGTTCCGTGTATTAGTGATATCGTATGATGTTTCTTTTTCTGTGTGTCTTATTTCTCGTAGAATCGTCATACCTGAATCCACTTATTATGCGGCTATGGGCCTGATGACGTAGATTCCATCGCTGAGTCTTATTCCATTGTACGTACGTACCACAATATCTTTATCCATTTTTTGCTTTCTCGGATATTTAACTTGTACCATAGACGAGGTTCTTGTAAACAGAGGCGTCCCAAACATTGGGTTGGCTGTGTGTTTTTGATTTTAATTTCCCTAAGCTTTAGGACCATAAGTGGAAGTGCCATATTCTGTGTTGCATTGTTTCCTACGTGTTTCAGGAAACACCATACACTTCTCCAGATTGGCTGTTGGCAATTTACATCCTGCCCTTCTGCATAACAAAGCTCCCTGTTCTCCATGACCTGTCCAGCCTTTCTGGATTTTACACTTGTTTCAGATGGCCCTTTTGACCGGGGGCAGTGAGACTTCATTGTAGTGCAGATTTCATTTACACGCTTGCTTGGTTGGCCAAAAAGGGCTATGCGTTTTTTCCTGAATATATTCAGGAAAAAACGCATATGCACTTTTTGGTCAGCTGCATCATTGTCGACATTCTGCCTCTTTTCCTATGCTTTAAGTGCAATTCCAGTCTACCCCCTGAAATCGTTTTCCTGAAATTCTGCCCCGCTTTCAAGTCCTCTTCGAAGACTTACTTCAATACATTTTTGGACGATAGCTGTCATTCATAACTCTGCAGGTTTGTGAATTACAGTGCCCCTGAGCTCCTTTCTTCAACTCGCTTTCTTGTGAGCTGGCCGCAAAACCGCAGGATTGCTTCAGGCACTCATCTGGTTCCGGCAGTGCACGCTGAGCCTTTGGTTAATTCCTCTTCCTGGTGGGAAATGAGCGTTCCATTTGCCCGTGCAGACACCTACAGCTAGTCTCTCATTGGTTCTCCATATTCCTGTTCATCTTGCGCAGAAATTGCAAACTGTGCCAAACAGGAGGTTAAAGGCACTGACTCTCCAAGTGGGGAGAGTGTTAGTAAAGCGTCTGGAACGGTGCACCCGAGTACCAGGGGTCGAAACCTGATATGCATTTGAAAACGATTCCCAATCACACGGTGGACCATGCTCTGGGTTTCGCATGCATGTTTTAGTTGAAGGTAGAATCCCTTAAACCTGGAGAGTTGGGACCCATGGAATGGGTACCATGCAGTATGACTTGAAAGGGTCTGCCTTTGCTCACCGAACCTCACCAATGCTATCAGCCCGAAGTGTCCAGCCTTATGTCTCACCCAGCTCTGGGTGTAGATGTGGTAAATCCAGGTTGTATCACAAGCCCTGAATAAATTATCTAAGAATTGCTCTCTATTTCACTGTCATTGTGTTTTGTTTTTGAAATTTATTTTGATAATGGGATTTATCGGATTTTCACTGCTGCGTTTAGGCCACTGTACACATGCTTGATTTCCTTATGGAGACATATAAATCCATGGCTCTTCAGATTCTTACTTGTCAGGTATATTCCCAGGCGTTGAATATGGGGTGTTGAGTCCATTTCGTTGAGAAAGAAGTAGGTCTTGTCTATTATATATTTGGCTTATGGAACGGTATCTGTGCTAATTTCAATCTCTGATTTTATGCATCACCTCAACTCACCTTTCCCGATAAGCAAGCATAAGTTTGTTTTCTAAATTTGAGATCCTGTTCTGTTTTGTAATTCAGTTCATGTGTAGCCAAGTTTACGTTCCGTGTATTAGTGATATCTTAGGATGTTTCTTTTTCTGTGTGACTTATTTCTCGTAGAATCGTCGTACCTGAATCCACTCATTATGCCGCTATTGGCCTGATGACGTAGATTTCATTGCTGAGTGATATTCCATTGTACGTACGTACCACAATTTCTTTATCCATTTTTTGCTTTCTCGGATATTTAACTTATACCGTAGACGAGGTTCTTGTAAACAGAGCCGTCCCAAACTTTGGGGTGGCTGTGTGTTATTGATTTTAATTTACCTAAGCTATAGGACCATAAGTGGAAGTGCCATAGGCTGTGTTGCTTTGTTTCCTACGTGTTTCAGGAAACACCATACACTTCTCCAGAGTGGCTGTTGGCAATTTACATCCCGCCCATCAGCATAACAAGGCTCCCTGTTCTCCATGACCTGTCCTGCCTTTCTGAATTTTACACTTGTTTCAGATGGCCCTTTTGACCGGGGGGCAGTGAGACTTCATTGTAGTGCAGATTTCCTTTACACGCTTGCTTGGTTGGCCAAAAAGGGCATATGCGTTTTTACCTGAATATATTCAGGAAAAAACGCATACGCCCTTTTTGGCCAAGTGCATCATTGTCGACATTCTGCCTCTTTTCCTATGCTTTAAGTGTAATTCCAGTCTACCCCCTGAAATCGTTTTCCTGACATTCTGCCCCACTTTAAATTCCTCTTCGAAGACATACTTCAATACATTTTTGAACGATAGCTGTCACTCATAACTCTGCAGGTTTGTGAATGACAGTGCCCCTGAGCTCCTTTCTTCAACTCGCTATCTTGTGAGCTGGCCGCAACACCGCAGGATTGCTTCAGGCCCTAATCGGGTTACGGCAGGGCACGCTAAGCCTTTGGTTAATTCCTCTTCCTGGTGGTAAATGAGCGTTCCATTTGCCCGTGCAGACACCTACAGCTAGTCTCTAATTTGTTCTCCCTATTCCTGTTCATCTTGCGCAGAAATTGCAAACTGTGCCAAACAGGAGGTTAAAGGCACTGACTCTCCAAGTGGGGAGAGTGTTAGTAGAGCGTCTAGAACGGTGAACCCTTGTACCAGGGGACGAAACCTGAGATGCATTTGAAAACGTTTCCCAGTCACACGGTGGACCATACTCTGGGTTTCCCATTCATGTTTTAGCTGAAGGAAGAATCCCTTAAACCTGGAGAGTTGGGCCCCATGGAATGGGTACCATGCAGTATGAATTCAAAGGGTCTGCCTTTGCTTACCGAACCTCACCAATGCTATCAGCCCGAAGTGTCCAGCCTTATGTCTCACCCAGATCTGGGTGTAGATGTGGTAAATCCAGGTTGCATCACAAGCCCTGAATGAATTATCTAAGAATTGCTCTCTATTTCACTGTCAATGTGTTGTGTTTGTGAAATTTATTTTGATAATGGGATTTATCGGATTTTCACTGCTGCGTTTAGGCCGCTGTACACACGCTTGATTTCCTTATGGAGACATATAAATCCATGGGTCTTAAGATTCTTACTTGTCAGGTATATTCCCAGGCGTTGAATATGGGGTGTTGAGTCCTTTTCGTTGAGCAAGGAGTAGGTCTTGTCTATTATATATTTGGCTTATGGAACAGTATCTGTGCTAATTTCAATCTCTGGTTTTATGCAGCACCCAAACTCACCTTTCCCCATAAGCAAGCATAAGTTGGTTATCTAAATTTGAGACACTGTTCTGTTTTGTAATTCAGTTCATGTGTAGCCAAGTTTACATTCCGTGTATTAGTGATATCTTATGATGTTTCTTTTTCTGTGTGTCTTATTTCTCATAGAATCGTCGTACCTGAATCCACTCATTATGCCGCTATGTTCTGATGACGTAGATTGCATTGCTGAGTGATATTCCATTGTACGTACGTACCACAATTTCTTTATCCATTTTTTGCTTTCTCGTATATTTAACTTGTACCGTAGACGAGGTTCTTGTAAACAGAGCCGTCCCAAATTTTGGGGTGCCTGTGTGTTTTTGATTTTAATTTCCCTAAGCTATAGGGCCATAAGTGGAAGTGCCATAGGCTGTGTTGCTTTGTTTCCTACGTGTTTCAGGAAACACCATACACTTCTCCAGAGTGGCTGTTGGCAATTTACATCCCGCCCATCAGCATAACAAGGCTCCCTGTTCTCCATGACCTGTCCTGCCTTTCTGGATTTTACACTTTTTTCAGATGGCCCCTTTGACCGAGGGGCAGTGAGACTTCATTGTAGTGCAGATTTCCTTTACACGCTTGCTTGGTAGGCCAAAAAGGGCGTATGCGTTTTTTCCTGAATATATTCAGGAAAAAACGCATACGCACGTTTTGGCCAAGTGCATCATTGTCGACATTCTGCCTCTTTTCCTATGCTTTAAGTGCAATTCCAGTCTACCCCCTGAAATCGTTTTCCTGAAATTCTGCCCCGCTTTCAAGTCCCCTTCGAAGACTTACTTCAATACATGTTTGGACAATAGCTGACATTCATAACTCTGCAGGTTTGTGAATTACAGTGCCCCTGAGCTCCTTTCTTCAACTCGCTTTCTTGTGAGCTGGCCGCAAAACCGCAGGATTGCTTCAGGCCCTAATCTGGTTCCAGCAGGGCACGCTGAGCCTTTGGTTAATTCCTCTTCCTGGTGGGAAATGAGCGTTCCATTTGCCCGTGCAGACACCTACAGCTGGTCTCTCATTGTTTGTCCCTATTCCTGTTCATCTTGCGCAGAAATTGCAAACTGTGACAAACAGGAGGTTAAAGGCACTGACTCTCCAAGTGGAGAGAGTGTTAGTAAAGCGTCTGGAATGGTGAACCCGAGTAAAAGGGTACGAAACCTGAGATGCATTTGAAAACGTTTCCCAATCACACGGTGGACCATACTCTGGGTTTCCCATGCATGTTTTAGCTGAAGGAAGATTCCCTTAAACCTGGAGAGTTGGGACCCATGGAATGGCTACCATGCAGTATGACTTCAAAGGGTCTGCGTTTGCTCACCGAACCTCACCAATGCTATCAGCCCGAAGTGTCCAGCCTTATGTCACACCCAGCTCTGGGTGTAGATGTGGTAAATCCAGGTTGCATCACAAGCCCTGAATGAATTATTTAAGAATTGCTCTCTATTTCACTGTCATTGTGTTTTGTTTTTGAAATTTATTTTGATAATTGGATTTATCGGATTTTCACTGCTGCGTTTAGGCCACTGTACACACGCTTGATTTCCTTATGGAGACATATAAATCCATGGGTCTTAAGATTCTTACTTGTCAGGTATATTGCCAGGCGTTGAATATGGGGTGTTGAGTCCATTTCGTTGAGCAAGGAGTAGGTCTTGTCTATTATATATTTGGCTTATGGAACGGTATCTGTGCTAATTTCAATCTCTGGTTTGATGCAGCACCCCAACTCACCTTTCCCCATAAGCAAGCATCAGTTGGTTTTCTAAATTTGAGACCCTGTTCTGTTTTGTAATTCATTTCATGTGTAGCCAAGTTTACGTTCCGTGTATTAGTGATATCGTATGATGTTTCTTTTTCTGTGTGTCTTATTTCTCGTAGAATCGTCATACCTGAATCCACTTATTATGCGGCTATGGGCCTGATGACGTAGATTCCATCGCTGAGTCTTATTCCATTGTACGTACGTACCACAATATCTTTATCCATTTTTTGCTTTCTCGGATATTTAACTTGTACCATAGACGAGGTTCTTATAAACAGAGGCGTCCCAAACATTGGGTTGGCTGTGTGTTTTTGATTTTAATTTCCCTAAGCTTTAGGACCATAAGTGGAAGTGCCATAGGCTGTGTTGCATTGTTTCCTACGTGTTTCAGGAAACACCATACACTTCTCCAGATTGGCTGTTGGCAATTTACATCCTGCCCTTCTGCATAACAAAGCTCCCTGTTCTCCATGACCTGTCCAGCCTTTCTGGATTTTACACTTGTTTCAGATGGCCCTTTTGACCGGGGGCAGTGAGACTTCATTGTAGTGCAGATTTCATTTACACGCTTGCTTGGTTGGCCAAAAAGGGCTATGCGTTTTTTCCTGAATATATTCAGGAAAAAACGCATATGCACTTTTTGGTCAGCTGCATCATTGTCGACATTCTGCCTCTTTTCCTATGCTTTAAGTGCAATTCCAGTCTACCCCCTGAAATCGTTTTCCTGAAATTCTGCCCCGCTTTCAAGTCCTCTTCGAAGACTTACTTCAATACATTTTTGGACGATAGCTGTCATTCATAACTCTGCAGGTTTGTGAATTACAGTGCCCCTGAGCTCCTTTCTTCAACTCGCTTTCTTGTGAGCTGGCCGCAAAACCGCAGGATTGCTTCAGGCACTCATCTGGTTCCGGCAGTGCACGCTGAGCCTTTGGTTAATTCCTCTTCCTGGTGGGAAATGAGCGTTCCATTTGCCCGTGCAGACACCTACAGCTAGTCTCTCATTGGTTCTCCATATTCCTGTTCATCTTGCGCAGAAATTGCAAACTGTGCCAAACAGGAGGTTAAAGGCACTGACTCTCCAAGTGGGGAGAGTGTTAGTAAAGCGTCTGGAACGGTGCACCCGAGTACCAGGGGTCGAAACCTGATATGCATTTGAAAACGATTCCCAATCACACGGTGGACCATGCTCTGGGTTTCGCATGCATGTTTTAGTTGAAGGTAGAATCCCTTAAACCTGGAGAGTTGGGACCCATGGAATGGGTACCATGCAGTATGACTTGAAAGGGTCTGCCTTTGCTCACCGAACCTCACCAATGCTATCAGCCCGAAGTGTCCAGCCTTATGTCTCACCCAGCTCTGGGTGTAGATGTGGTAAATCCAGGTTGTATCACAAGCCCTGAATAAATTATCTAAGAATTGCTCTCTATTTCACTGTCATTGTGTTTTGTTTTTGAAATTTATTTTGATAATGGGATTTATCGGATTTTCACTGCTGCGTTTAGGCCGCTGTACACATGCTTGATTTCCTTATGGAGACATATAAATCCATGGCTCTTAAGATTCTTACTTGTCAGGTATATTCCCAGGCGTTGAATATGGGGTGTTGAGTCCATTTTGTTGAGAAAGAAGTAGGTCTTGTCTATTATATATTTGGCTTATGGAACGGTATCTGTGCTAATTTCAATCTCTGATTTTATGCATCACCTCAACTCACCTTTCCCGATAAGCAAGCATAAGTTTGTTTTCTAAATTTGAGATCCTGTTCTGTTTTGTAATTCATTTCATGTGTAGCCAAGTTTACGTTCCGTGTATTAGTGATATCTTAGGATGTTTCTTTTTCTGTGTGACTTATTTCTCGTAGAATCGTCGTACCTGAATCCACTCATTATGCCGCTATTGGCCTGATGACGTAGATTTCATTGCTGAGTGATATTCCATTGTACGTACGTACCACAATTTCTTTATCCATTTTTTGCTTTCTCGGATATTTAACTTATACCGTAGACGAGGTTCTTGTAAACAGAGCCGTCCCAAACTTTGGGGTGGCTGTGTGTTTTTGATTTTAATTTCCCTAAGCTATAGGACCCTAAGTGGAAGTGCCATAGGCTGTGTTGTTTTGTTTCCTAAGTGTTTCAGGAAACACCATACACTTCTCCAGATTGGCTGTTGGCAATTTACATCCCGCCAAGCAGCATAACAAGGCTCCCTGTTCTCCATGACCTGTCCTGCCTTTCTGGATTTTACACTTGTTTCAGATGGCCCTTTTGACCGTGGGGCAGTGAGACTTCATTGTAGTGCAGATTTCCTTTACACGCTTGCTTGGTTGGCCAAAAAGGGCGTATGCGTTTTTTCCTGAATATATTCAGGAAAAGAAGCATACGCCCATTTTGGCCAAGTGCATCATTGTGGACATTCTGCCCCTTTTCCTATGCTTTAAGTGTAATTCCAGTCTACCCCCTGAAATCGTTTTCCTGAAATTCTGCCCCGCTTTCAAGTCCTCTTCGAAGACTAACTTCAATACATTTTTGGACGATAGCTGTCGATCATAACTCTGCAGGTTTGTGAATGACAGTGCACCTGAGCTCCTTTCTTCAACTCGCTTTCTTGTGAGCTGGCCGCAAACCCGCAGGATTGCTTCAGGCCCTAATCTGGTTCCCGCAGGGCATGCTGAGCCTTTGGTTAATTCCTCTTCCTGGTGGGAAGTGAGGATTCCATTTGCACGTGCAGACACCTACAGCTAGTCTCTCATTGGTTCTCCCTATTCCTGTTCATCTTGCGCAGAATTTGGAAACTGTGACAAACAGGAGTTTAAAGGCACTGACTCTCCAAGTGTGCAGAGTGTTAGTAAAGCGTCTGGAACGGTGAACCCAAGTACCAGGGGACGAAACCTGAGATGCATATGAAAACGTTTCCCAATAACACGGTGGAACATACGCTCGGTTTCCCATGCATGTTTTAGCTGAAGGAAGAATCCCTTAAACCTGGAGAGTTGGGACCCATGGAATGGGTACCATGCAGTATGACTTCAAAGGGTCTGCATTTGCTCACCGAACCTCACCAATGCTATCAGCCCGAAGTGTCCAGCCTTATGTCTCACAGAGTTCTGAGTGTAGATGTGGTAAATCCAGGTTGAATCACAAGCCCTGAATGAATTATTTAAGAATTGATCTCTATTTCACTGTCATTGTGTTGTGTTTGTGAAATTTATTTAGATAATGGGATTTATCAGATTTTCACTGCTGCGTTTAGCCGCTGTACACACGCTTGATTTCCTTATGGAGATATATAAATCCATGGGTCTTAAGATTCTTACTTGTCACGTATATTCCCAGGCGTTGAATATGGTGTGTTGAGTCCATTTCGTTGAGCAAGGAGTAGGTCTTGTCTGTTATATATTAGGCTTATGGAACGGTATCTGTGCTAATTTCAATCTCTGGTTTGATGCAGCACCCCAACTCACCTTTCCGCATTAGCAAGCATAAGTTGGCTTTCTAAATTTGAGACCCTGTTCTGTTTTGTAATTCAGGTCATGTGTAGCCAAGTTTACGTTCCGTGTATTAGTGATAACTTATGATGTTTCTATTTCTGTGTGACTTATTTCTCGTAGAATCGTCGTACCTGAATCCACTCATTATGCCGCTACGGGCCTGATGACGTAGATCTCATTGCTGAGTGATATTCCATTGTACGTACGTACCACAACTTCTTTATCCATTTTTTGCTTTCTCGGATATTTAACTTGTACCGTAGACGAGGTTCTTGTAAACAGAGCCGTCCCAAACTTTGGGATGGCTGTGTGTTTTTGATTTTAATTTCCCTAAGCTATAGGTCCATAAGTGGAAGTGCCATAGGCTGTGTTGCTTTGTTTCCTACGTGTTTCAGGAAACACCATACACTTCTCCAGAGTGGCTCTTGGCAATTTACATCCCGCCCATCAGCATAACAAGGCTCCCTGTTCTGCATGACGTCTCCTGCCTTTCTGGATTTTACACTTGTTTCAGATGGCCCTTTGGACCGGGGGGCAGTGAGACTTCATTGTAGTGCAGATTTCTTTTACATGCTTGCTTGGTTGGCCAAAAAGGGCGTATGCGTTTTTTCCTGAATATATTCAGGAAAAAACGCATACGCCATTTTTGGCCAAGTGCTTCATTGTCGACATTCTGCCTCTTTTCCTATGCTTTAAGTGCAATTCCAGTCTATCCCCTGAAATCGTTTTCCTGAAATTCTGCCCCGCTTTCAAGTCCACTTCGAAGACTTACTTCAATACATTTTTGGACGATAGCTGTCATTCAAAACTCTGCAGGTTTGTGAATTACAGTGCCCCTGAGCTCCTTTCTTCAACTCGCTTTCTTGTGAGCTGGCCGCATAACCGCAGGATTTCTTTAGGCCCTAATCTGGTTCCGGCAGGGCACGCTGAGCCTTTGGTTAATTCCTCTTCCTGGTGGGAAATGAGCGTTCCATTTGCCCGTGCAGACACCTACAGCTAGTCTCTCATTGGTTCTCCCTATTCCTGTTCATCTTGCGCAGAAATTGGAAACTGTGCCAAACAGGATGTTAAAGGCACTGACTCTCCAAGTGGGGAGAGTGTTAGTAAAACTTCTGGAATGGTGAACCCGAGCACCAGGGGTCGAATCCTGAGATGCATTTGAAAACGTTTCCCAATCACACGGTGGACCATACTCTGGGTTTCCCATGCATGTTTTAGCTGAAGGAAGAATCCCTTAATCCTGGAGAGTTGGGACCCATGGAATGGGTACCATGCAGTATGACTTCAAATTGTATGAGTTTGGTCACCGAACCTCACCAATGCTATCAGCCCGATATGTCCAGCCTTATGTCTCACCCAGCTCTGGGTGTAGATGTGGTAAATCCAGGTTGCATCACAAGCCCTGAATGAATTATTTAAGAATTGATCTCTATTTCACTGTCATTGTGTTTTGTTTTTGAAATATATTTTGATAATGGGATTTATTGGATTTTCACTGCTGCGTTTAGGCCGCTGTACACACGCATGATTTCCTTATGGAGACATATAAATCCATGGGTCTTAAGATTCTTACTGGTCAGGTATATTCCCAGGCGTTGAATATGGGGTGTTGAGTCCATTTCACTGAGCAAGGAGTAGGTCTTTTCTATTATATATTTGGCTTATGGAACGGTATCTGTGCTAATTTTAATCTCTGGTTTTATGCAGCACCCCAACTCACTTTTCGCCATAAGCAAGCATAAGTTGGTTTTCTAAATTTGAGACCCTGTTCTGTTTTGTAATTCAGTTCATGTGTAGCCAAGTTTACGTTCCGTGTATTAGTGATATCTTATGATGTTTCTTTTTCTGTGTGACTTATTTCTCGTAGAATCGTCTTACCTGAATCCACTCATTATGCCGCGATGGGCCTGATGACATAGATTTCATTGCTGAGTGATATTACATTGTACGTACGTACCACAACTTCTTTATCCATTTTTCACGTTCTGGGATATTTAACTTGTACCGTAGACGAGGTTCTTGTAAACAGAGCCGTCCGAAAATTTGGGGTGGCTGTGTGTTTTTAATTTTAATATCCCTAAGCTATAGGACCATAAGTGGAAGTGCCGTAGGCTCCGTTGCTTTGTTTTTTAGCTGTTCCAGGAAACACCATACACTTCTCCAGAGTGGCTGTTGGCAATTTACATCCCGCCCATCAGCATAACAAGGCTCCCTGTTCTCCATGGCCTGTGCTGCCTTTCTGGATTTTACACTTTTTTCACATGGCCCTTTTGACCGGGGGGCAGTGAGACTTCATTGTAGTGCAGAGTTCTTTAACATGCTTGCTTGGTTGGCCAAAAAGGGCGTATGCGTTTTTTCCTGAATATATTCAGGAAAAAACGCATACGCCCTTTTTGGCCAAGAGCATCATTGTCGACGTTCTGCCTCTTTTCCTATGCTTTAAATGCAATTCCCGTCTACCTCCTGAAATCGTTATCCTGCAATTCTGCCCCACTTACAAGTCCTCTTCGCAGCCTTCCTTCAATATATTTTTGGACGATAGCTGTCATTTATAACTCTGCAGGTTTGTGAGTTACAGTGCCCCTGAGCTCCTTTCTTCAACTCGCTATCTTGTGAGCTGGCCGCAAACCCGCAGGATTGATTCAGGCCCTAATCTGGTTCTGGCACGGCATGCTGAGCCTTTGGTTAATTCCTCTTCCTGGTGGGAAATGAGCGTTCCATTTGCCCGTGCAGACACCTAAAGCTAGTCTCTCATTGGTTCTCTCTATTCCTGTTCATCTTGCGCAGAAATTGCAAACGGTGCCAAACAGGAGGTTAAAGGCACTGACTCTCCAAGTGGGGAGAGTGTTAGTAAAGGGTCTGGAAGGGTGAACCCGAGTAAAAGGGGACGAAACCTGAGATGCATTTGAAAACGTTTGCCGGTCCCTCGGTGCACCATACTGTGGGTTTCCCACGCATGTTTTAGCTGAAGGAAGAATTCGTTATACCTGGAGAGATGGGACCCATGGAATAGGTACCATGCAGTATGACTTCAAAGGGTCTGCATTTGCTCATCGAACCTCACCAATGCTATCAGCCCGAAGTGCCCAACCTTATGTCTCACTCAGCTGTGGGTGTAGATGTGGTAAATCCAGGTTGCATCACAAGCCCTGAATGAATTATTTAAGAATTGCTCTCTATTTCACTGTCCTTGTGTTTTGTTTTTGTAATTCATTTTGATAATGGGATTTATCGGATTTTCTGTGCTGCATTCATGCCTCTGTACACACGCTTCATTCTCTTACGGAGACATATAAATCCATGGGTTTGAAGATTCTTACTAGTCAGGTGTATTCCTAGTCGTTGAATATGGGGTGTTTAGTCCATTTCGTTGAGCAAGGGGTAGGTCTTGACAATTACATATTTGGCTTATGGAAAGATATCTGTGCTAATTTCTATCTCTGGTTTTATGCAGCACCCCAACTCACCTTTCCCCTTAAGCAAGCAAAAGTTGCTTTTCTAAATTTGAGACCCTGTTCTGTTTTGTAATTCAGTTCATGTGTAGCCAAGTTTACATTCCTTGTATTAGTGATATCTTATGATGTTTCATTTTCTGTGTGACTTATTTCACTTAGAATCATCATACCTGAATCCACTCATTATGCCGCGACGGGCCTGATGACATAGATTTCATTGCTGAGTGATATTCCATTGTACGTACGTACCACAACTTCTTTATCCATTTTTCACGTTCTGGGATATTTAACTTGTACCGTAGACGAGGTTCTTGTAAACAGAGCCGTCCGAAACTTTGGGGTGGCTGTGTGTTTTTGATTTTAATTTCCCTAAGCTATAGGACCATAAGTGGAAGTGCCGTAGGCTCCGTTGCTTTGTTTTTTAGCTGTTCCAGGAAACACCATACACTTCTCCAGAGTGGCTGTTGGCAATTTACATCCCGCCAAGCATCATAACAAGGCTCCCTGTTCTCCAAGACCTTTCCTGCCTTTCTGGATTTTACACTTGTTTCAGATGGCCCTTTTGACCGGGGGGCAGTGAGACTTCATTGTAGTGCAGATTTCCTTTACACGCTTGCTTGGTTGGCCAAAAAGTGCGTATGCGTTTTTTCCTGAATATATTCAGGAAAAGAAGCATACGCCCTTTTTTGCCAAGTGCATCATTGTGGACGTTCTGCCCCTTTTCCTATGCTTTAAGTGTAATTCCTGTCTACCCCCTGAAATCGTTTTCCTGAAATTCTGCCCCGCTTTCAAGTCCTCTTCGAAGACTTATTTCAATACATTTTTGGACGATAGCTGTCATTCATAACTCTGCAGGTTTGTGAATGACAGTGCCCCTGAGCTCCTTTCTTCAACTCGCTTTCTTGTGAGCTGGCCGCAAAACCGCAGGATTGCTTCAGGCCCTAATCTGGTTCTGGCAGGGCATGCTGAGCCTTTGGTTAATTCCTCTTCCTGGTGGGAAATGAGCGTTCCATTTGCCCGTGCAGAGACCTACAGCAAGTCTCTCATTGGTTCTCCCTATTCCTGTTTATCGTGCGCAGAAATTGCAAACTGTGCCAAACAGGAGGTTAAAGGCACTGACTCTCCAAGTCGGGAGAGTGTTAGTAAAGCGTCTGGAAAGGTGAACCCGAGTACCAGGGGACGAAACCTGAGATGCATTTGAAAATGTTTCCCAATCACACGGTGGACCATACTCTGGGTTTCCCATGCATGTTTTAGCTGAAGGAAGAATCCCTTAAACCTGGAGAGTTGGGACCCATGGAATGGGTACCATGCAGTAGGACTTCAAAGGGTCTGCGTTTGCTCACAGAACCTCACCAATGCTATCAGCCCGAAGTGTCCAGCCTTATGTCTCACCCAGCTCTGGGTGTAGATGTGGTAAATCCAGGTTGAATCACAAGCCCTGAATGAATTATTTAAGAATTGCTCTCTATTTCACTGTCATTGTGTTGTGTTTGTGAAATTTATTTAGATAATGGGATTTATCGGATTTTCACTGCTGCGTTTAGGCTGCTGTACACACGCTTGATTTCCTTATGGAGACATATAAATCCATGGGTCTTAAGATTCTTACTTGTCAGGTATATTCCCAGGCGTTGAATATGTGGTGTTGAGTCCATTTCGTTGAACAAGGAGTAGGTCTTGTTTGTTATATATTTGGCTTATGGAACGGTATCTGTGCTAATTTCAATCTCTGGTTTGATGCAGCACCCCAACTCACCTTTCCCCATAAGCAAGCATAAGTTGGTTTTCTAAATTTGAGACCCTGTTCTGTTTTGTAATTCAGTTCATGTGTAGTCAAGTTTACATTCCGTGTATTAGTGATATCTTATGATGTTTCCTTTTCTGTGTGACTTATTTCTCGTAGAATCATCGTACCTGAATCCACTCATTATGCCGCTACGGGCCTGATGACGTAGATTTCATTGCTGAATTATATACAATTGTACGTGCGTACCACAACTTCTTTATCCGTTTTTTGATTTCTCGGATATTTAACTTCTACCGTAGACGAGGTTCTTGTAAACACAGCCATCCCAAACATTGCGGTGGCTGTGTGATTTTGATTTTAATTTCCCTAAGCTATAGGACCGTAAGTGGAAGTGCCATAGGCTGTGTTGCTTTGTTTCCTACGTGTTTCAGGAAACACCATACACTTCTCCAGAGTGGCTGTTGGCAATTTACATCCTGCACATCAGCATAACAAGGCTCCCTGTTCTCCATGACCTGTCCTGACTTTCTGGATTTTACACTTTTTTCAGATGGCCCTTTTGACCGGGGGGCAGTGAGACTTCATTGTAGTGCAGATTTCCTTTACAGGCTTGCTTGGTTGGCCAAAAAGGGCGTATGCCTTTTTTCCTGAACATATTCAGGAAAAAACGCATACGCCCTTTTTGGCCAAGTGCATCATTGTCGACATTCTGCCTCTTTTCCTATGCTTTAAGTGCAATTCCAGTCTACCCCCTGAAATCGTTTTCCTGAAATTCTGCCCCACTTTCAAGTCCTCTTCGAAGACTTACTTCAGTACATTTTTGGACGATAGCTGTCGTTCATAACTCTGCAGTTTTGTGAATTACAGTGCCCATGAGCTCCTTTCTTCAACTCGCTTTCTTGTGAGGTGGCCGCAAAACAGCAGGATTGCTTCAGGCCCTAATCTGTTTCCAGCAGGGCACGCTGAACATTTGGTTAATTCCTCTTCCTGGTGGGAAATGAGCGTTCCATTTGCCCGTGCAGACACCTACAGCTAGCCTCTCATTGGTTCTCCCTTTCCTGTTCATCTTGGGCAGAAATTGCAAACTGTGCCAAACAGGAGGTTAAAGGCACTGACTCTCCAAGTGGGGAGAGTGTTAGTAAAGTGTCTGGAATGGTGAACCCAAGTACCATGGTTCGAAAACTGAGATGCATTTGAAAACGTTTCCCAATTACACGGTGGACCATACTCTGGGTTTCCCATTCATGTTTTAGCTGAAGGAAGAATCCCTTAAACCTGGAGAGTTGCGACCCATAGATTGGGTACCATGCAGTATGACTTCAAAGGGTCTACATTTGTTCATCGAACCTCACCCATACTATCAGCCCGAAGTGTCCAGCCTTATGTCGCACTCAGCTCTGGGTGTAGATGTGGTAAATCCAGGTTGCATCACAAGCCCTGAATGAATTATTTAAGAATTTCTCTCTATTTCACTGTCATTGCTTTTGTTTTTGTAGTTTATTTTGATAATGGGATTTATCGGATTTTCTCTGCTGCGTTCATGCAGCTGTACACACGCTTGATTCTTTTATGGAGACATATAAATCCATGGGTTTGAAGATTCTTACTAGTCATGTGTAATCCTAGGCGTTGAATAAGGTGTGTTTAGTTCATTTCGTTGAGCAAGGGGTAGGTCTTGACTATTACATATTTGGCTTATGGAAAGTTATCTGTGCTAATTTCTATCTCTGGTTTTATGCAGCACCCCAACTCACCTTTCCCCTTAAGCAAACATAAGTTGGTTTTCTCAGTTTGAGACCCTGTTCTGTTTTGTATTTCAGTTCATGTGTAGCCAAGTTTAGATTCCGTGTATTAGTCATATCTTATGATGTTTCATTTTCTGTGTGACTTATTTCACTTAGAATCATCGTACCTGAATCCACTGATTATGCCGCGATGGGCCTGAATACATAGATTTCATTGTTGAGTGATATTCCATTCTACATACGTACCACAACTTCTTTATCCATTTTTAACATTCTGGGATATTTAACTTGTACCGTAGACGAGGTTCTTGTAAACAGAGCCGTCCGAAATTTTGGGGTGGCTGTGTGTAGTTGATTTTAATTTCCCTGAGCAATAAGACCATAAGTGGAAGTGCCGTAGTCTCCGTTGCTTTGTTTTTTAGGTGTTTCAGGAAACACCATACACTTCTCCAGAGTGGCTGTTGGCAATTTACATCCGTCCCATCAGAATAACAAGGCTCCATCTTCTCCATGGCCTGTGCTGCCTTTCTGGATTTTACAATTTTTTCAGATGGCCCTTTTGACAGGGGGGCAGTGAGACTTCATTGTAGTGCAGATTTCCTTTACACGCTTGCGTGATTGGCCAAAAAGGGCGTATGCGTTTTTTCCTGAATATATTCAGGTAAAAACGCATACGCCCTTTTTGGCCAAGTGCATCATTGTCGACATTCTGCCCTTTTTCCTATGCTTTAAATGCAATTCCAGTCTACCCCCTGAAATCGTTTTCCTGAAATTCTGCCCCGCTTTCAAGTCCTTTTCGAAGACTTACTTCAGTACATTTTTGGACGATAGCTGTCATTCATAACTCTGCAGGTTTGTGAATTACAGTGCCCCTGAGCTCCTTTCTTCAACTCGCTTTCTTGTGAGCTGGCCGCAAAACCGCAGGATTGCTTCAGGCCCTAATCTGTTTCCGGCAGGGCATGCTGAGCCTTTGGTTAATTCCTCTTACTGGTGGAATTTAGTGTTCCATTTGCCCATGCAGACACCTACAACTAGTCTCTCATTGGTTCTCCCTATTCCTGTTCATCTTGCGCAGAAATTGCAAACTGTGCCAAACAGGAGGTTAAAGGCACTGACTCTCCAAGTGGGGAGATTTTTAGTAAAGCGTCTGGAATGGTGAACCCGAGTACCAGGGGACGAAAACTGAGATGCATTTGAAAACGTTTCCCAATCACATGGTGGACCATACTCTGAGTTTCCCATGCATGTTTTATCTGAAGGAAGTATCCCTTAAAGCTGGAGAGTTGTGACCCATGGAATGGGTACCATGCAGTATGACTTCAAAGGGTCTGCGTTTGCTCACGGAACCTCACCAATGCTATCAGCCCGAAGTGTCCAGCCTTATGTCTCACCCAGCTCTGGGTGTAGATGTGGTAAATCCAGGTTTCATCACAAGCCCTGAATGAATTATTTAAGAATTGCTCTCTATTTCACTGTCATTGTGTTTTGCTTTTGAAATTTGTTTTGATAATGGGATTTATCGGATTTTCACTGCTGCGTTTAGGATGCTGTACACACGCTTGATTTCCTTATGGAGACATATAAATCCATGGGTTTTAAGATTCTTACGTGTCAGGTATATTCCCAGGCGTTGAATATGGGGTGTTGAGTCCATTTCGTTGAGCAAGGTGTAGGTCTTGTCTATTATATATTTGGCTTATGGAAAGGTATCTGTGCTAAATTCCATCTCTGGTTTTATGTAGCACCCCAACTCACCTTTCCCCATAAGCAAGCATAAGTTGGTTTTCTAAATTTGAGACCCTGTTCTGTTTTGTAATTCAGTTCATGTGTAGTCAAGTTTACATTCCGTGTATTAGTGATATCTTATGATGTTTCTTTTTCTGTGTGACTTATTTCTCGTAGAATCATCGTATCTGAATACACTCATTATGCCACTACGGGCCTGATGACGTAGATTTCATTGCCGAGTGATATTCCATTGTACGTGCGTACCACAACTTCTTTATCCATTTTTTGCTTTCTTGGATATTTAACTTTTACCGTAGACGAGGTTGTTTTAAAGAGAGCCATCCCAAACTTTGCGGTGGCTGTGTGATTTTGATTTTAATTTCCTTAAGCTATAGGACCATAAGTGGAAGTGCCATAGGCTGTGTTGCTTTGTTTCCTACGTGTTTCAGGAAACACCATACACTTCTCCAGAGTCGCTGTTGGCAATTAACATCCCTCCCTTCAGAATAACAAGGCTCCCTCTTTTCCATGGCCTGTGCTGCCTTTCTGGATTTTACACTTTTTTCAGATGGCTCTTTTGACTGGGGGGCAGTGAGACTTCATTGTAGTGCAGATTTCTTTAACATGCTTGCTTGGTTGGCCAAAAAGTGTGTATGAATTTTTTCCTGAATATATTCAGGAAAACTCGCATACGCCCTTTTTGGCCAAGTGCATCATTGTCGACATTCTGCCTCTTTTCCTATGCTTTAAATGCAATTCCAGTCTACCCCCTGAAATCGTTTTCCTGCAATTCTGCCCCGCTTTCAAGTCCTCTTCGTAGCCTTCCTTCAATATATTTTTAGACGATAGCTATCATTTATAAGTCTGCAGGTTTGAGAATTACAGTGCCCCTGAGCTCCTTTCTTCAACTCGCTTTCTTGTGAGCTGGCCACAAACCCGCAGGATTTCTTCAGGCCCTGATCTGGTTCCGGCACGGCATGCTGAGCCTTTGGTTAATTCCTCTTCCTGGTGGGAAATGAGCATAAAATTTGCCCATGCAGACACCTTCACCTGAGTCATCATGGTGCCCCTTTGCCCCGGTTATCTCTATGGAGGTTGGAGTTGGAGGGCCTCCTCACTCAAGGTCAGTGTGCCCACGGAGCCAACCCTGCAACTTCAGGGCATGGTTGGGGTTTAGGATCACCACGTGGGGTCCTTTTCCCTTAGGAGGGAGGTGGCCTTTTGGGCTGCTGATTTCCAGGTTTTCAGATACTGCCAGTATCTTGGCCCGATGTGGCGGTGGGCCAAGCCCCTTCGTGACCTTAGTTTATCCTACCTGGATCGCATTCTTGCATTGTTCCATTTCAAGTGGTCCCAGGGTTTGTACTAATACTCCAATGGCGATTCACCATTCACCAGGAATGTAAAGGTCAAAGGGTTTAGCTAAATTAGGGAGTTCCAGGGCTAGGGTCTGAATTGACTGCTCTTTCCATTCTTGAAAGACCACTTCTGCATTCTATTCAAAAGGATCATCATCTTTTCCTTTCAGTGTTTCATATAGAGGTCCAGCTAGTAGACTGTAGTTAGGGATCCAGAAGCAGCAAACCCTGGCCTCCCCAGGAACCCCTAAGCTGTCTTCTAGTTTTAGAAATGGGTAAGGCTATAAATTTTTTCTTCCCTTTCCTGGGATGGGCTTCTCCGACCTTCTGTGAGAATGAAGCCCAGGCAGCTCACTGTAGTCTGTGATATTTGAGCCTTTTTTGGACAACTTGTATCCTTTATTGGCTTTGTAGTTCAGAGGTCTAATTAGTAGGGCTAGCGATCAGAATGTCGTCTGCATATTGAAGGAG
Source organism: Delphinapterus leucas (assembly GCF_059928025.1). Lineage (NCBI taxonomy): Eukaryota > Metazoa > Chordata > Mammalia > Artiodactyla > Monodontidae > Delphinapterus > Delphinapterus leucas. The sequence continues at coordinate 17,659,346 of NW_028322232.1, forward strand.
TGTTTCCTTTTCCAGAGGTAGAACTTTTAGGTCTTTAGCTGAGCTTTCCCCAAAGATGGTGTGGGAATTTTTGAACCCTTGGGGCAACACGGCCCGGAAGTATTGTTTTAGTTGTATGTTGAGTCCTGCCACACACAAGCCAAAATTTCTTGTGACTCTGGGACTAATAGAATACAAAAGAAGGCATCATTGAAGACTAATACAGAATACCATGTCCTGGTGGTTGGTAGAATGACCAGCAGGGTGTAGGATTTAGGAACTACTGGAGGTATATCCTTGGTGGCTTCACTGACTGTCCTGAAATCCTTTACCAGGACTCCAGCAGCCCATGGGGCTCTCGAGGTCAGGCCAATCCCAGGATATGGAGCTCACCTGGGCAGGTACCCCACCCCCACCCCAGCCCACGGGGCTCTCGTGTTCAGGCCCCTCCCAGGATATGGGGATCCCTGGGCAGGTTCCCCGGGCAGGTTCCCCTGCAGCCCATAGGGCTCTCGTGGTCAGGCCCCTCCCAGGATACAGAGCTACCCTTGCAGGTACCATGGCAGGGCTGGGAACACAGGAACCGTGCATATCGCCCTCATTGCAGAGCACTCCCAGCTCACCTGTCACTCAGATCTGACACAGAGCACCTCAGAGCAGGACTTGAACTAACAAACAGCAGCTCCGACAGGTCTGTGACCCTGGGCATCACTCTGTGTGGCCTCCCTCCACCTGGTCTTCCAGAGACTTCCACTGCACCCGGGGCACCAGGCCTCTGTCTCCACCCACCAGCCACCCCTCCTCTCCCTGACTCCTGGGTTCCTCTCATTAGGAGAGGGTTTTCTTGAAGTTGTCTCCCACTCATGGGCCAGATAATATAATTAGGAAACAAGCCAGAGCTGCAGCCCCTTGTCTATCCTGACTCTCAGGAGCCCACACCTGTTCCTTGGACCTGGCCGATTCAGCAAGTTCCAGTTTCTGCAACTGTGAGCCCCTGAGGGGTGATTATTGGCTGGCCTGGGAAGCCCGACCGTGCCGGCCAGACCTCCCCAGGTGTGCCTGGGTTCAGATCAATATAAACACCGCTCCAGGCAGCAAGAGCCCCTGCAGCTGTGCCTGACGCCATTTTCTCTGCCCTGTCAGCAGTCTCGGGGCTGGACTGGTCGGAGGGAGTGAGAGGCCACGGCTTTGTGGGTGGCCCAGTGTGAGTGGGGCTCTGCTGGACTTTCTGCAGCAGTTGCCAAGATGCCACCTGCTAAAGAAGAGGATGTGTCACCCATACCTGCCGCTGGAATTTCTCCCTGGGCAGAGGTGAGTGAGGAAGAAAGCAGTGGGGGCCGGGACAGCAGGGGTATCTCAGCCAGGGAAATGGAAAGCTTCCAGAAGAGCACCCAGGGCCAGGACCATCCTGGCTGGCCTGCAGGCACCAAGTCGGCTGGCATGCTGTCGCTCATGTGGCTCCATGGCCCTTCCTCTAGGCTTTCAAGTCCTTGTACATATTCAGGTGTTTTACCTGGGAAGAGTGGGAACATTTCAGCAGCAACTGGCCTGGGGCTCAGCCCACGTTTACTCACAGATGCCTCGGCACGTTCCCCAGCTTTGAAATGAGGACGCTTGTTGCGTGGGGCCTGCTGGCTGAATGGGAGATGATTCCCCACCACTGACCAACTTCAGAATTGTTTACAACTGGAGCAAGTGCCCTGATACGGTTTTCCTCTGTGTAACTGGTGGGTTCTGTTTTTTTTTCTTTTTTTCGTTTTTGGTTCAAGGTAGATTTTATTCCTCTTTTTTGTATTTACAGATATAAGCATGGAAATAATTTATTCATATAAATACATGTATGTGAAGGGAAGAATATTTTTCCTGTTTTACTTTTTGTAATTTGAATTTTATTTTATTTTTTATACAGCAGGTTCTTTTTGGTTATCTATTTTATACATATAAATGTATACATGCCAATCCCAATCTCTCAACTCCTCCCACCACCACCCCCCAACAGCTTTCCCCCCTTGGTGTCCATACGTTTGTTGTCTACATCTGTTGCTCTATTTCTGCCTTGCAAAACGGTTCATCTGTACAATTTTTCTAGGTTCCACATATATGCATTAATAGACAAGATTTGTTTTTCTCTTTCTGACTTACTTCACTCTGTATGACAGTCTCTAGATCCATCAACGTCTCTACAAATGACCCAATTTCATTCCTTTTTATGGCTTAGTAATATTCCATTTTATATATGTACCACATCTTTATGCATTCGTCTGTCTGTGGGCATTTAGGTTGCTTCCATTACCTGGATATTGTAAATAGTGATGCAATGAACACTGCGGTGAATGTCTCTTTTTGATTTATGGTTTTGTCTGGGTATATGCCCAGTAGTGGGATGGCTCTATCGTATGGTAATTCTATTCTTAGTTTTATAAGAAATTCCATAATGTTCTCCACAGTGACTGTATCAATTTACATTCCCAACAATAGTGGAAGAGGGTTCCTTATCTCCACACCCTTTCCAGCATTTGTTGTTTGTAGATTTTCTGATGATGCCCATTCTAACAGGTGTGAGGTGATACACCATGGATGAGTCTATTTCGTTGAGCAAAGAGTAGGTTTTGTCTATTACATATTTGGCTTATGGAAAGGTATGTGTGCTAATTTCAATCTCTGGTTTTATACAGCACCGCAACTCAACTTTCCCCTTAAGCAAGCATAAGTTTTTATCTAAATGTGAGACTCTGTTCGGTTTTGGAATTCAGTTTATGTGTAGCCAAGCTTACACTCTCTCTATTAGTGATATCTTATGATAATTATCTTTCTCTGTGTGACCTATTTCTCTTAGAATCATCATACTTAAATCCACTCAATTTGCTGCTACAGGCCTGATGACATTGATTTCATTGCTGAGTGATATTCCGTTGTACGTAAGTAGCACAACTCCTTTATCCATTTTTTTCTTTCTGGGATATTTAATTTGTACTGGACTCAAGGTTCTTGTAAACACAGCACCTCTAAATTTTGTGTTGGCTGTGTCTTGTTGATTTTAATTTTCCTAAGCTATAGGGCCGAAAGTGGAAGTGCCCTAGGGTCTGTAGCTTTGTTTTTCAGATGTTTCAGGATACACCATAAACATCTCCAGAGTGTCTGTTGGCAATTTACATCCTGCCCATCAGCATAACAAGGCTCCCTGTTCTCCATGGCCTGTCCTGTGTTTCTGGTTTTTACACTTTTTTCAGATGGCCCTTTTGACGAATGGGAAATGAGACTTCATTGTAGTGCGGATTTCCATCGCTAGAGTGCTTGGTTGGCCAAAAAGGGCATATGTGTTTTTTCCTGAATATATTCAGGAAACAATGTTTACGCACTTTTGTCCAAGTGCATCACTGTCAAAGATCTGCCGCTTTTCACATGCTTTAAATGCAATTCCAATCTACCCCCTGAAATATGATTCCTGCAATTCTGCCTCGTTTTCAAGTCCTCTTTGCAGAATTACTTCAGTATATTTTTGCCAATAGCTGTCATTTATAACTCTGCAGGTTTGTGAATTACAGTGACCGTGATTTCCTTTCTTAACTCGTTTCCTTGAAAACTGGCCACAGAGCCGCAGGTTTGCTTCAGGCCGTAATCAGGGTCCGGCACGGCACTCTGAGACTTTGGTTCATTCCACTTCCTGGTGGGAAATTAGAGTTAAATGTACCCCTCCAGACACCTGCCTCACTCCTAGCCCCTTGGTGATGTGTGTCCTCTGGTTGGAGGCCACATGTGTTGGGTTCCTCACCTTTGGCTGATGTGGCCCTACTGGTGTGAGGACACTCCTGCCTGGTTCCCATCCCCTTGGTGATGTGGGCCCTCCGGTGAGAGTCTGATCCTGGTTGTGTTCCTCACACTTCTGTGAGGTGGGCCCTCTTCTCTGAGGTCACTCCTGCCTGGCTGGCACACCCCGCCTTGGCGACGTCGGCCCTCTGGTGGGATTTGGTGCCTGCTGGGTGTCTCCTCCCCTCGGTAATGAGGGCCCTCTGGCGTCAGACCCTAACCCCTGGGCTCCCAATATTTTCTGATATGCGCCCTGTGGTTCGAGTACACTCCTGCCAGGTTCCCAACCCCATGGGAATGTGGGCCTTCTGCTCTGAGGTCCCAACCATGGGTTGCTGAGTTTCATGATGAGGGCCCTCTGCTGTGAGTTCTCTCCGGCCTGGATCCCATAGCCTCTCTGCTCCTGGCCACCTGCTGGGAGGTTCCAACTGCGGGATTCCTCACCTTTTTTATTCTATGGGCCCTCTGTTTGGAGGCTCCTCCTGCCTGCCTCACTCCCAGCCCCTTGGTGATGTGTTTCCTCTGGTTTGAGGCCACGTGTGCTGGGTCCCTCGCCTTTCGATGGTGTGGCCCCACTGGTGTGAGGACACTCCTGCCTGCTTCCTATTCCCTTGATGATGTGGGCCCTCTGGTGAGAGTCTGATCCTGGCTGGGTTCCTCACCCTTCTGTGAGGTGGGCCCTCTGCTGTGAGGTCACTCCTGCCTGGCTGGCACATGTCACCTTGGCGATGTGGGCCCTCAGTTGGGAGTTGGTACCTGCCGGGAGTCTCCTCCCCTCGGTAATGAGGGCCCTCTGGCGTCAGACCCTAACTCCTGGGCTCCGAAAATTCTCTGATGTGCGCCCTGTGGTGCGAGTACACTGCTGCCAGGTTCCCAACCCCATGGGAATGTGGGCCTTCTGCTCTGAGGTCCCAATGGTACGTTGCTCAGTTTCATGATGAGGGCCCTCTGGTGTGAGTTCACTCCCGCATGGATCCCATAGCCTCCCTGCTCCTGGCCACCTGCTGGGAGGATCCAACTGTGGGATTCCTCACCTTTTTCCTTCTATGGGCCCTCTGTTTTGAGACTCCTCCTGCCTTCCTCACTCCCAGTCCCTGGGTGATGTGTGTCCTCTGGTTTGAGGCCACGTGTGCTGGGTCCCTCACCTTTCAATGATGTGGCCCCACTGGTGTGAGGACACTCCTGCCTTGTTCCGATCCCCTTGGTGATGTGGGCCCTCTGGTGAGAGTCTGATCCTGGCTGGGTTCCTCCCACTTCTGTGAGGTGGGCCCTCTGCTGTGAGGTCACTCCTGCCTAGCTGGCACACGTCACCTTGGCGATGTGGGCCCTCAGTTGGGAGTTGGTGCCTGCTGGGAGTCTCCTCCCCTCTGTGATGGGGGCCCTCTTGCGTCAGGCCCTAACTCATGGGCTCCCAAAATTTTCTGATGTGCGCCCTGTCATGCGAGTACACTCTAGCCAGGGTCCCATCCCCATGGGCATGTGGGCTTTCTGCTCTGAGGTCCCAACGGCTGGGCTGCTCACAGTGTCAGAATGTGGGCCCTCTGCTGTGAGTTCACTCCGGCATGGATCCCATAGCCTCGGTGCTCTGGGCCACCTGTTTGGAGCTTCCAACTGCGGGGTTCCTCACCTTTTTTATTCTATGGGCCCTCTGTTGTGAGTCTCCTCCTGCATGCCTCACTCCCAGCCGTTTCGTGATGTGTGTCCCCTTGTTTGAGGCCACATGTGCTGTGTTCCTCACCTTTGGCTGATGTGGCCCCACTGGTGTGAGGACACTCCTGCCTGGTTTCCATCCCCTTGGTGATGTGCGCGCTCTGGTTAGAGTCTGATCCTCTTTGGGTTCCTCACACTTCTGTGAAGTGGGCCCTCTGCTGTGAGGTAACTCCTGCCTGGCTTGCTCCCGTTGCCTTGGTGACGTCGGCCCTCTGGTGGCATTTGGAGCCTGCTGGTAGCCTCCTCTCCTCCGTGATGTGGGCCCTCTGGCGTCAGGCCATAACTCCTGGGTTCCCACATTTTCTGATACGTGCTAAGTTGTGCGAGGACACTCCTGCGAGGTTCCCATCCCCATGGGGATGTGGGCCTTCTGCTCTGAGGTCCCACTGGCTGGGTTGCTCACAGTTTCATGATGTGGGCCCTCTGCTGTGAGATCACTGTGGCCTGGATCCCATAGACTCCGTGCTCTGGGCCACCTGCTGGGAGGTTCCATCTGCTGGATTCCTCACATTTTTTATTCTGTGGGCCCTGTGTTGTTAGGCTACTCCTGCCTGCCTCACTCGGAGCACCTTGGAAACGTGGGTCCTCTGGTTTAGGCCACATGTGCTGGGTTCCTCACCTTTCTATAATGTGGCCACACTGGTGTGAGGACACTCCTGCCTTGTTCCGATCCCTTTGGTGATGTGGGCCCTCTGGTGAGAGTCTTATCCTGGCTGGGTTCCTCACCCTTTTGTGAGGTAGGCCCTCTGCTGTGAGGTCACTCCTGCCTGGCTGACACACGTCACCTTGGCGACATGGGCCCTCAGTTGGGAGTTGGTGCCTGCTGGGAGTCTCCTCCCCTCGGTAATGAGGGCCCTCTGGTGTCAGACCCTAACTGCTGGGCTCCCAAAATTTTCTGATGTGCGCCCTGTGGTGCGACTACACTCCTGCCAGGTTCCCAACCCCATGGGAATGTGGGCTTTCTGCTCTGAGGTCCCAATGGTACGTTGCTCAGTTTCATGATGAGGGCCCTCTGGTGTGAGTTCACTCCAGCATGGATCTCATAGCCTCGCTGCTCCTGGCCACCTGCGGGGAGCTTCCAACTGCGGGATTCCTCACCTTTTTCCTTCTATGGGCCCTCTGTTTTGAGACTCCTCCTGCCTGCCTCACTCCCAGCCCTTTGGTGATGTGTGTCCTGTAGGTTAAGGCCACGTGTGCTGGGTCCGTCACATTTCGGTGATGTGGCCCCACTGGTGTGAGGACACTCCTGCCTGGTTTCCATTCCCTTGGTGATGTGGGCCCTGTGGTGAGAGTCTGATCCTCTTTGGGTTCCTCACACTTTTGTATTGTTGGCCCTCTGCTCTGAGGTCACTCCTGCCTGGCTGGCACACCCCGCATTGGCGACGTCGGCCCTCTGGTAGCAGTTGGAGCTTGCTGGGAGCCTCCTCTCCTCAGTGATGAGGGCCCTTTGGCGTCCAGCCCTAACTGCAGGGCTCTCCACATTTTCTGATGTGTGCCCACTGGTGCGATGACACTCCTGCTTGGTTCCCTTCCCCATGGGGATGTGGGCCTGGTGCTCTGAGGTCACAACGGCTGGGTTGCTTACAGTATCACGATGAGGGCCCTCTGTTGTGAGTTCATCACTGCCTGGATCCCATAGCCTCGGTGATCTGGGTCGCCTGCTGGGACGTTCCAACTCCTGGATTCCTCACCTTTTTTATACAATGGGCCATGTGTTTTGAGGTTAATCCTGCCTGCCTCGCTCCGAGACCCATGGTGATGTGGGTCCTCTGGTTTGAGGCCACATGTGCTGTGTACCTCAACTTTCGATGATGTGGCCCCACGGGCGTGAGGACACTCGTGCCTGGTTCCCAGCCCCTTGCTTATGTGGGCACTCTGGTGAGAGTCTGATCCTGACTGGGTTCCTTACCCTTCTGTGAGGTGGGCCCTCTGATGTGAGGTCACTCCTGCCTGGATGGATTACATCGCCAAGGCGACGTAGACCCTCTGTTGGCCACTGAAGCATGCTGGGAGCCTCCTACCCTCTTTAATGAGGGCCCTGAAAGAAACGCATATGCCCTTTTTGACCAAGTGCATCATTGTCGAGGTTCTGCCTCTTCTCCTATACTTTCAGAGGACTTCCCATCTACCTCCTGAAATCGTATTCCTGGAATTCTGCCCCGCGATCAAGTCCTCTTTGCAGCCTTACTTCAATATATTTTTGGACGATAGCTGTCATTTATAACTCTGCAGGTTTGTGAATTACAGTGCCCCTGAGCTCCTTTCTTCAACTCGCTTTCTTGTGAGCTGGCCGCAAAACCGCAGGATTGCTTCAGGCCCTAAACTGCTTCCGGCATGGCATGCTGAGCCTTTGGCTAATTCCTCCTCCTGGTGCGAAATGAGCGTTAAATTTGCTCGTGCAGACACCTACAGCTAATCTCTCATTGGTTCTCCCTATTCCTGTTCATCTTGCGCAGAAATTCCAAACTGTGCCAAACAGGAGGTTAAAGGCACAGACTCTGCAAGTGGAGAGAGTGTTAGTAAAGCGTCTGGAATGGTTAAACCGAGTACGACGGGACGAAAACTGAGATGCATTTAAAAAGGTTTCCCAGTCACACGGTGGACCATATTCTGGGTTTCCCATGCATGTTTTACCTGAAGGAAGAATCCCTTAAACCTGGAGAGTTGGGACCCATGGAATGGGTACCATGCAGTATGACTTCAAAGGGTTGCCTTTCCTAACCGAACGTCACCAATGCTATCAGCCCGAAGTGTCCAGCCTTATGTCTCACTCAGCTCTGGGTGTAGATGTGGTAAATCCAGGTTGCATCACAAGCCCTGAATGAATTATTTAAGAATTGCTCTCTATTTCATTGTCATTGAGTTTTGTGTTTGTAATTTATTTTGATAATGGGATTTATCGGATTTTCACTGCTGCATTTTTGCCACTGTACACATGCTTGATTCTCTTATGGAGACATATAAATCCATGGGTTTTAAGATTCTTACTAGTCTGGTATATTCCTAGGCATTGAATATGTGGTGTTGAGTCCATTTCTTGGAGCAAGGAGTAGGTCCTGACTATTACATATTTGCTTATGGAAAGGTATCTGTGCTAATTTCAATCTCTCGTTTTATGCAGCGCCACAACTCACCTTTCCCCTTAAGCAAGCATAAGTTGGTTTTCTAAATTTGAGACCCTTTTCTGTTTTGTAATTGAGTTCATGTGCAGCCATGTTTACAGTCCGTGTATTTGAGATATCTTATGGTGTTTCTTTTTCTGTGTGACTTAGTTAACTTAGAATCATCGTACCTGAATAAACTCACTATGCCGCAATGCGCCTCATGACAGATTTCATTGCTGAGTGATATTCCATTGTACGTACGTACCACAACTTCTTTATCCATTTTTCGCATTCTCGGATATTTAACTTGTACCGTAGACGAGGTTCTTGTAAACAGAGCCGTCCAAAATTTTGGGGTGGCTGTGTGTTTTTGATTTTAATTTCCCTAAGCTAGAGGACCATATGTGGAAATGCCGTAGGCTCCGTTGCTTAGTTTTTTAGGTGTTTGAGGAAACACCATACACTTCTCCAGAGTGGCTGTTGGCAATTTAAATCCCGCCCATCAGCATAACAAGGCTCCCTGTTCTCCATGGCCTGTCCTGCGATTCTGGATTTTTCACTATTTTCAGATGTCCCTTTTGACAGGGGGGCAGAGAGACTTCAGTGTAGTGCAGATTTCCTTAACATGCTTGCTTGGTTGGCCAAAAAGGGCGTACGCCTGTTTTCCTAAATATATTCAGGAAAAAACGCATACGCCCTTTTTGGCCAAGTGCATCATTGTCGACATTCTGCCTCTTATCCTATGCTTTAAGTGCAATTCCAGTCTACCCCCTGAAATCGTTTTCCTGAAATTCTGCCCTGCTTTCAAGTCCTCTTCGAAGACTTACTTTAGTACATTTTTGGACGATAGCTGTCATTCATAACTCTGCAGGTTTGTGAAATACAGTGCCCCTGATGTCCTTTCTTCAACTCGCTTTCATGTGAGCTGGCCGCCAAACCGCAGGATTGCTTCAGGCCCTAATCTGTTTCCGGCAGGGCACACTGAGCCTTTGGTTAATTCCTCTTCCTGGTGGGAAATGAGCGTTTCATTTGCCCGTGCAGACAACTACGTCTAGTCCCTCATTGGTTCTCCCTATTCCTGTTCATCTTGCGCAGAAATTGCAAACTGTGCGAAACAGGAGGATAAAGGCACTGACTCTCCAAGTGGGGAGAGTGTTAGTAAAGCGTCTGGAATGGTGAACACGAGTACCAGGGGATGAAAACTGAGATGCATTGGAAAACGTTTCCCTATCACACAGTGGACCATACTCTGGGTTTCCCATGCATGTTTTAGCTGAAGGAAGAATCTCTTAAACCTAGAGAGTTCGGAGCCATGGAATGGGTACCATGCAGTATGACTTCAAATGGTCTGCGTTTGCTCACCGAACCTCACCAATGCTATCAGCCCTAAGTGTCCAGCCTTATATCTCACCCAGCTCTGGGTGTAGATGTGGTAAATCCAGGTTGCATCACAAGCCCTGAATGAATTATTTAAGAATTGCTCTGTATTTCACTGTCATTGTGTTTTGTTTTAGAAATTTATTTTGATAATGGGATTTATCGGACGTTCAGTGCTGCGTTTAGGCCCCTGTACACACACTTGATTTTCTTATGGAGACATATAAATCCATGGGTTTTAAGATTCTTACTTGTCAAGTATCTTCCCAGGCGTTAAATATGGGGTGTTGAGTCCATTTCGTTGAGCAAGGAGTAGGTCTTGTCTATTATATATTTGGCTTCTGGAACGGTATCTGTGCTAATTTTAATCTCTGGTTTGATGCAGCACCCCAACTCACCTTTCCCCATAAGCAAGCATAAGTTGGTTTTCTAAATTTGAGACCCTGTTCTGTTTTGTAAGTCAGTTCATGTGTAGCCAAGTTTACATTCCGTGTATTAGTGATATGTTATGATGTTTCTTTTTCTGTGTGACTTATTTCTCGTAGAATCATCGTACCTGAATCCACTCATTATGCTGTTACGGGCCTGATGACGTAGATGTCATTGCTGAGTGATATTCCATTGAACGTGCGGACCACAACTTCTTTATCCAGTTTTTACTTTCTTGGATATTTAACTTGTACCGTAGACGAGGTTCTTGTAAACAGAGCCGTTCCAAACTTTGAGGTGGCTGTGTGTTTTTGATTTTAATTTCCCTAAGCTATAGTACCATAAGTGGAAGTGCCGTAGTCTCCGTTGCTTTGTTTTTTAGGTGTTTCAGGAAACACCATACACTTCTCCAGAGTGGCTGTTGGCAATTTACATCCCTCCCATCAGAATAACAAGGCTCCAACTTCTCCATGGCCTGTGCTGCCTTTCTGGATTTTACAATTTTTTCAGATGGCCCTTTTGACTGGGGGGCAGTGAGACTTCATTGTAGTGCAGATTTCCTTTACACGCTTGCGTGATTGGCCAAAAAGGGCGTATGCGTTTTTTCCTGAATATATTCAGGAAAAAACGCATACGCCCTTTTTGGGCAAGTGCATCATTGTCGACATTCTGCCTCTTTTCCTATGCTTTAAGTGCAAATCCTGTCTACCCCCTGAAATCGTTTTCCTGAAATTCTGCCCCGCTTTCAAGTCCTCTTCGAAGACTTACTTTAGTACATTTTTGGACGATAGCTGTCATTCATAACTCTGCAGGTTTGTGAATTACAGTGCCCCTGAGCTCCTTTCTTCAACTCGCTTTCTTGTGAGCCGGCTGCAAAACCACAGGATTGCTTTAGGCCCTAATCTGTTTCCGGCAGGGCATGCTGAGCCTTTGGTTAATTCCTCTTACTGGTGGGAAATGAGTGTTCCATTTGTCCATGCAGACACCTACAACTAGTCTCTCATTGGTTCTCCCTATTCCTGTTCATCTTGCGCAGAAATTGAAAACTGTGCCAAACAGGAGGTTAAAGGCACTGACTCTCCAAGTGGGGAGAGTGTTAGTAAAGCGTCTGTAATGGGGAACCCAAGTACCAGGGGACGAAAACTGAAATGCGTTTGAAAATGTTTCCCAATCACATGGTGGACCATACTCTGAGTTTCCCTTGCATGTTTTATCTGAAGGAAGAATCCCTTAACGCTGGAGAGTTGGGAACCATGGAAAGGGTACCATGCAGTATGACTTCAAAGGGTCTGCGTTTGCGCACCGAACCTCACCACTGCTATCAGCCCGAAGTGTCCAGCCTTATGTCTCACCCAGCTGTGGGTGTAGATGTGGTAAATCCAGGCTGCATCACAAGCCCTGAATGAATTATTTAAGAATTGCTCTCTATTTCACTGTCATTGTGTTTTGTTTTTGAAATTTATTTTGATAATGGGATTTATCGGATTTTCACTGCTGCGTTTAGGCCGCTGTACACACGCTTGATTTCCTTATGGAGACATATAAATCCATGGGTTTTAAGATTCTTACTTGTCAGGTGTCTTCTGACGCGTTGAATATGGGGAGTTGAGTGCATTTCGTTGAGCAAGGAGTAGGTCTTGTCTATTATATATTTGGCTTATGGAACGGTATCTGTGCTAATTTTAATCTCTGGTTTTATGCAGCACCCCAACTCACCTTTCCCCATAAGCAAGCATAAGTTGGTTTTCTAAATTTCAGACCCTGTGCTGTTTTGTATTTCAGTTCATGTGTAGCAAAGTTTACATTCCGTGTATTAGGGATATCTTATGATGTTTCTTTTTCTGTGTGACTTATTTCTCGTAGAATCATCGTACCTGAATCCACTCATTATGCCGCTATGGGCCTGATGACGTAGATTTCATTGCTGAGTGACATTCCACTGTACGTGCGTACCACAATTTCTTTATCCATTTTTTGATTTCTCGGATATTTAACTTGTACAGTAGATGAGGTTCTTGTAAACAGAGCCGTCCCAAACTTTAGGGTTGCTGTGTGTTTTTGATTTTAATTTCCCTAAGCTATAGAACAATAAGTGGAAGGGCCATAGGCTGTTTTGCTTTGTTTCCTACGTGTTTCAGGAAACACCATACACTTCTCCAGAGTGGCTGCTGGCAATTTACATCCCGCCCATCAGCAAAACAAGGCTCCCTGTTCTCCATGACCTGTCCAGCCTTTCTGGAATTTACACGTTTTTCAGATGGCCCTTTTGACCGGGGGGCAGTGAGACTTCATTGTAGTGCAGATTTCCTTTACACGCTTGCTTGGTTGGCCAAAAAGGGCGTATGCGTTTTTTCCTGAATATATTCTGGAAGAAACGCATACGCCCTTTTTGGCCAAGTGCATCATTGTCTACATTCTGCCTCTTTTCCTATGCTTTAAGTGCAATTCCAGTCTACCCCCTGAAACCGTTTTCCTGAAATTCTGCCCGGTTTCAAGTCCTCTTCGAAGATTTACTTCAATACATTTTTGGACGATAGCTGTCATTCATAACTCTGCAGGTTTGTGAATTACAGTGCCCCTGAACTCCTTTCTTCAACTCGCTTTCTTGTGAGCTGGCTGCAAAACCGCACGATTGCTTCAGGCCATAATCTCTTTCTGGCAGGGCACGCTGAGCCTTTGGTTAATTCCTCTTCCTGGTGGGAAATGAGCGTTCCATTTGCCCATGCAGACACCTACAGCTAGTCTCTCATTGGTTCTCCCTATTCCTCTTAATCTTGCGCAGAAATTGCAAACTGTGCCAAACAAGAGTTTAAAGGCACTGACTCTCCAATTGGGGAGAGTGTTAGTAAAGCGTCTGGAATGCTGAACCCGAGTACCAGGGGACGAAAACTGAGATGCATTTGAAAACGTTTCCCAATCACACGGTGGACCATACTCTGGCTTTCCCATGCATGTTTTAGCTGAAGGAATAATCCCTTAAACCTGGAGAGTTGGGACCCATGGAATGGGTACCATGCAGTATGACTTCAAAGGGTCTGTGTTTGCTCACCGAAACTCACCAATACTATCAGCCCAAAGTGTCCAGCCTTATGTCTCATCCAGCTGTGGGTGTGGATGTGGTAAATCCAGGTTGCATCACAAGCCCTGAATGAATTATTTAAGAATTGCTCTCTATTTCACTGTCATTGTGTGTTGTTTTTGAAATTTATTTTGATAATGGGATTTATCGGATTTTCACTGCTGCATTTAGGCCGCTGTACACACTCTTGATTTCCTTAAGGAGACTTATAAATCCATGGGTTTTAAGATTTTAATTGTCAGGTATCTTCCCAGGCGTTGAATATGCGGTGTTGAGTCCATTTCGTTGAGCAAGGAGTAGGTCTTGTCTATTATATATTTGGCTTATGGAACGGTATCTGTGCTAATTTCAATCTCTGGTTTTATGCAGCACCCCAACTCACATTCCCCATAAGCAAGCCTAAGTTGGTTTTCTAAATTTGACACCCTGTTCTGTTTTTTAATTCAGTTCATGTGTAGCCAAGTTTACATTCCGTGTATTAGTGATATCTTATGATGTTTCTTTTTCTGTGTGACTTATTTCTCGTAGAATCATCGTACCTGAATCCACTCATTATGCCCCTATGGGCCTGATGACATAGATTTCATTGCTGAGTGATATTCCATTGTACGTGCGTACCACAACATCTTCATGCATTTTTTGCTTTCTCGGATATTTAACTTGTATCGTAGACGAGGTTCTTGTAAACAGAGCCGTCCCAAACTTTGGGGTTGCTGTGTGTTTTTGATTTTAATTTCCCTAAGCTATAGGACCATAAGTGGAAGTGCCATAGGCTGTGTTGCTTTGTTTCCTAAGTGTTTCAGGAAACACCATACACTTCTCCAGAGTGGCTGTTGGCAACTTACATCCCGCCCATCAGCATAACAAGGCTCTGTGTTCTCCATGACCTGTCCTGCCTTTCTGGATTTTACACTTTTTTCAGATGGCCCTTTTGACCGGGGGGCAGTGAGACTTCATTGTAGTGCATATTTCCTTTACACGCTTGCTTGGTTGGCCAAAAAGAGTGTATGCGTTTTTTCCTGAATATATTCAGGAAAAAACGCATACGCCCTTTTTGGCCAAGTGCATCATTGTCGACGTACTGCCTCTTTTCCTATGCTTTAAATGCAATTCCAGTCTGCCCCTGAACTCGTTTTCCTGCAATTCTGCCCCGCTTTCAAGTCCTCTACGCAGCCTTACTTCAATACATTTTTGGACAATAGCTGACATTTATAACTCTGCAGGTTTGTGAATGACAGTGCGCCTGAGCTCCTTTCTTCAACTCGCTTTCTTGTGAGCTGGCCGTAAACCCGCAGGATTGCTTCATGCCCTAATCTGGTTCTGGCACAGCATGCTGATCCTTTGGTAAATTCCTCTTCCTGGTGGGAAATGAGTGTTATATTTGAACGTGCAGACACCTAGAGCTAGTCTCTCATTGGTTCTCCCTATTTTTGTTCATCTTGCGCAGAAATAGCAAACTGTGCCAAACAGGAGGTTAAAGGCACTGACTCTCTAAGTGGGGAGAGTATTAGTAAAGGGTCTTCAATCGTGAACCCGAGTAAAATGGGACGAAAACTGAGATGCATTTGAAAAGGTTTCCTGGTCACACGGTGCACCATACTGTGGGTTTCCCATGCATGTTTTAGCTGAAGGAAGAATCCCTTAAACCTGGAGAGTTGGGACCCATGGAATGGGTACCATGCAGTATGACTTCAAAGGGCCTGCATTTTCTCACCGAACCTCACCAATGCTATCAGCCCGAAGTGTACAGCCTTATGTCTCACTCAGCTCTGGTTGTAGATGTGGTAAATCCAGGTTGCATCAGAAGCCCTGAATGAATTATTTAAGAATTGCTCTCTATTTCACTGTCATTGTGTTTGTTTTTGTAATTCATTTTGATAATGGGATTTATCGGATTTTCTCTGCTGCATTCATGCCGCTGTACACACACTTGAGTCTCTTATGGAGACATATAAATTCATGGGTTTGAAGATACTTACTAGTCAGGTGTATTCCTAGGCGTTGAATATGTGGTGTTGAGTCCATTTCGTTGAGCAAGTAGTAGGTCTTGACTATTACATATTTGCTTATGGAAAGTTATCTGTGCTAATTTCAATCTCTGGTTTTATGCAGCACCACAACTCACCTTTCCCCATAAGCAAGCATAAGTTGGTTTTCTAAATTTGAGACCCTTTTCTGTTTTGTAATTGAGTTCATGTGCAGCCATGTTTGCATTCCGTGTATTTGAGATATCTTATGGTGTTTCTTTTTCTGTGTGACTTAGTTAACTTAGAATGATCGTACCTGAATCCACTCATTATGCCGCGACGGGCCTCATGACATAGATTTCATTGCTGAGTGACATTCCATTGTACGTACGTACAACAATTTCTTTGTCCATTTATTGCTTTCTAGGATATTTCACTTGTACCGTAAATGAGGTTCTTGTAAGCAGAGCCGTCCAAAATTTATGGGTGGCTGTGTCTTTTTGATTTTAATTTCCCTAAGCTATAGAACCATAAGTTGAAGTGCCATAGGCTCCGTTGCTTAGTTTTTTAGGTGTTTGAGGAAACACCATACACTTCTCCAGAGTGGATGTTGGCAATTTACATCCCGCCCATCAGCATAACAAGGCTCCCTGTTCTCCATGGCCTGTCCTGCCTTTCTGGATTTTTCACTTTTTTCAGATGTCCCTTTTGACAGGGGGGCAGTGAGACTTCATTGTAATGCAGATTTCTTTACAGGCTTGCTTGTTTGGCCAAAAAGGGCGTATGTGTTTTTTCTTGAATATATTCAGGAAAAAACGCATACGCCCTTTTTGACCAAGTGCATCATTGTCGATTTTCTATCTCTTTCCCTATGCTTTAAATGCAATTCCAGTTTGCCCCTGAAATCGTTTTCCTGAAATTCTGCCCCGCTTTCCACTCCTCTTCGCAGCCTTCCTTCAATATATTTTTGGACGATAGCGGTCATTTATAGCTCTGCAGGTTTGTGAATTACAGTGCCCCTGAGCTCCTTTCTTCAACTCGCTTTCTTCTGATCTGGCGGCAAACCCGCACGAATGCTTCAGGCCCTAATCTGTTTCCGGCACGGCATGCTGAGCCTTTGGTTAATTTCTCTTCCTGGTGGGAAATGAGCGTTAAATTTGCCCGTGCAGACACCTACAGCTAGTCTCTCATTGGTTCTCCCTATTCCTGTTCAACTTGCGCAGAAATTGCAAACTGTGCCAAACAGGAGATTAAAGGCACTGACTCTCCAAGTGGGGAGAGTGTTAGTAAAGGGTCTGGAATGGTGAACCCGAGTAAAAGGGGACGAAAACTGAGATGCATTTGAAAACGTTTCCCGGTCACACAGTGCACTGCACTGTGGGTTTCCCATGCATGTTTTAGCTGAAGGAAGAATCCCTTAAACCTGGAGAGTTAGGACCCATGGAATGGGTACCATGAATTGTGACTTCAAAGGGTCTGCATTTGCTCATCGAACCTCACCAATGCTATCAGCCCGAAGTGTCCAGCCTTATGTCTCACTCAGCTCTGGGTGTAGATGTGGTAAATCCAGGTTGCATCAGAAGCCCTGAATGAATTATTTAAGAATTGCTCTCTATTTCACTGTCATTGTGTTTGTTTTTGTAATTCATTTTGATAATGGATTTTATCGGATTTTCTCTGCTGCATTCATGCCGCTGTACACACACTTGAGTCTCTTACGGAGACATATAAATCCATGGGTTTGAAGATTCTTACTGGTCATGTGTAATCCTAGGCGTTGAATATGGGGTGTTTAGTCCATTTTGTTGAGCAAGGGCTAGGTCTTGACTATTACATATTTGGCTTATGGAAAGGTATCTGTGCTAATTTCCATCTCTGGTTTGATGCAGCACCCCAACTCACCTTTCCCCATAAGCAAGCATATGTTGGTTTTCTAAATTTGAGACCCTGTTCTGTTTTGTAATTCAGTTCATGTGTAGCCAAGTTTAGGTTCCGTGTATTAGTGATATCTTATGATATTTCTTTTCCTGTGTGACTTATTTCTCGTAGAATCGTCGTACCTGAATCCACTCCTTATGCCGCTACGGGCCTGATGACGTAGATCTCATTGCTGAGTGATATTCCATTGTACGTACGTACCACAACTTCTTTTTCCATTTTTTGCTTTCTCGGATATTTAACTTGTACCGTAGACGAGGTTCTTGTAAACAGAGCCGTCCCAAACTTTGGGGTGGCTGTGTGTTTTTGATGTTAATTTCCCTAATCTATAGGACCCTAAGTGGAAATGCCATAGGCTGTGTTGCTTTGTTTCCTACGTGTTTCAGGAAACACCATACACTTCTCCATAGTGGCTGTTGGCAATTTACATCCCGCCCATCAGCATAAAAAGGCTCCCTGTTCTCCATGACCTGTCCTGCCTTTCTGGATTTTACACTTCTTTCAGATGGCCCTTTTGACCGGGGGGCAGTGAGACTTCATTGTAGTGCAGATTTCCTTTACACGCTTGCTTGGTTGGCCAAAAAGTGCGTATGCGTTTTTTCCTGAATAATTTCAGGAAAAAACGCATATGCACATTTTGGCCAAGTGCATCATCGTGGACATTCTGCCTCTTTTCCCATGCTTTAAGTGCAATTCCAGTCTACCCCATGAAATCGTTTTCCTGAAATTCTGCCCCGCTTTCAAGTCCTCTTCGAAGACTTACTTCAATACATTTTTGGACGATAGCTGTCATTCATAACTCTGCAGGTTTGTGAATTACAGTGCCCCTGGGCTCCTTTCTTCAACTCCCTATCTTGTGAGCTGGCCGCAAAACCGCAGGATTGCTTCAGGCCCTAATCTGGTTCCGGCAGGGCACGCTGAGCCTTTGGTTAATTCCTCTTCCTGGTGGGAAATGAGCGTTCCATTTGCGTGTGCAGACACCTACAGCTAGTCTCTCATTGGTTCTCCCTATTCCTGTTCATCTTGCGCAGAAATTGCAAACTGTGACAAACAGGAGGTTAAAGGCACTGACTCTCCAAGTGGGGAGAGTGTTAGTAAAGCGTCTGGAACGGTGAACCCGAGTACCAGGGGACGAAACCTGAGATGCATATGAAAACGTTTCCCAAACACTTGGTGGACCATACTCTGGGTTTCCCATGTATGTTTTAGCTGAAGGAAGAATCCCTTAAACCTGGAGAGTTGGGACCCATGGAATGGCTACCATGCTGTATGACTTCAAAGTGTCTGCGTTTGCTCACCGAACCTCACCAATGCTATCAGCCGGAAGTGTCCAGCCTTATGTCTCAACCAGCTCTGGGTGTAGATGTGGTAAATCCAGGTTCCATCACAAGGCCTGAATGAATTATTTAAGAATTGCTCTCTATTTCACTGTCATTGTGTTTTGTTTTTGAAATTTATTTTGTTAATGGGATTTATGGGATTTTCACTGCTACGTTTAGGCCACTGTACACAGGCTTGACTTCCTTATGGAGACATATAAATCCATGGGTCTTAAGATTCTTACTTGTCAGGTATATTCCCAGGCCTTGAATATGGTGTGTTGAGTCCATTTCGTTGACCAAGGAGTAGGTCTTGTCTATTATATATTTGGCTTATGGAACGGTATCTGTGCTAATTTCAATCTCTGGTTTGATGCAGCACCCCAACTCACCTTTCCCCATAAGCAAGCATAAGTTGGTTTTCTAAATTTGAGACCCTGTTCTGTTTTGTAATTCAGTTCATGTGTAGCCAAGTTTACGTTCCGTGAATTAGTGGTATCTTATGATCTTTCTTTTCCTGTGTGACTTATTTCTCGTAGAATCGTCGTACCTGAATCCACTCATTATGCCGCTACGGGCCTGATGACGTAGATCTCATTGCTGAGTGATATTCCATTGTACGTACGTACCACAACTTCTTTATCCATTTTTTGCTTTCTCGGATATTTAACTTGTATCGTAGACGAGGTTCTTGTAAACAGAGCCGTCCCAAAATTTGGGGTGGCTGTGTGTTTTTATTTTAATTTCCCTTAGCTATAGGACCATAAGTGGAAGTGCCATAGGCTGTGTTGCTTTGTTTCCTACGTGTTTCAGGAAACACCATACACTTCTCCAGAGTGGCTGTTGGCAATTTACATCCCGCCCATCAGCATAACAAGGCTCCCTCTTCTCCATGACCTGTTCTGCCTTTCTGTATTTTACACTTGTTTCCGATGGCCTTTTGGACCGGGGGGCTGTGAGACTTCATTGTAGTGCAGATTTCCTTTACACGCTTGCTTGGTTGGCCAACAAGTGCGTATGCGTTTCTTCCTGAATATATTCAGGAAAAAACACATACGCCCTTTTTGGCCAAGTGCATCATTGTCGACATTCTGCCTCTTTTCCTATGCTTTAAGTGCAATTCCAGTCTACCCCCTGAAATCGTTTTCCTGAAATTCTGCCCCGCATTCAAGTCCTCTTCGAAGACTTACTTCAATACATTTTTGGACGATAGCTGTCATTCATAACTCTGCAGGTTTGTGAATTACAGTGCCCCTGAGCTCCTTTCTTCAACTCGCTTTCTTGTGAGCTGGCCGCAAAACCGCAGGATTGCTTCAGGCCCTAATCTGGTTCCGGCACGGCACGCTGAGCCTTTGGTTAATCCCTCTTCCTGGTGGGAAATGAGCGTTCCATTTGCCCTTGCTGACACCTACAGCTAGTCTCTCATTTGTTCTCACTATTCCTGTTCATCTTGCGCAGAAATTGCAAACTGTGCCAAACAGGAGGTTAAAGGCACTGAGTCTCCCAGTGGGGAGAGTGTTAGTAAAGCGTCTGGAACGGTGAACCCGAGTACCAGGGGAAGAAACCTCAGATGCATTTGAAAACGTTTCCCAATCACATGGTGGACCATACTCTGGGTTTCCCATGCATGTTTTAGCTGAAGGAAGAATCCCTTAAACCTGGAGAGTTGGGCCCCATGGAATGGGTACCATGCAGTATGACTTCAAAGGGTCTGCGTTTGCTCAACGAACCTCACCAACGCTATCAGCCCGAAGTGCCCAGCCTTATATCTCACCGAGCTGTGGGTGTAGATGTGGTAAATCCAGGTTGATTCACAAGCCCTGAAGGAATTATTTAAGAATTGCTCTCTATTTCACTGTCATTGTGTTGTGTTTTTGAAATATATATTGATAATGGGATTTATCGGATTTTCACTGCTGCGTTTAGGCCGCTGTACACACGCTTGATTTCCTTATGGAGACATATAAATCCATGGGTCTTAAGATTCTTACTTGTCAGGTATATTCCCAGGCGTTGAATATGGGGAGTTGAGTCCATTTCGTTGAGCAAGGAGTAGGTCTTGTCTATTATATATTTGGCTTATGGAACGGTATCTGTGCTAATTTCAATCTCTGGTTTGATGCAGCACCCCAACTCACCTTTCCCCATAAGCAAGCATAAGTTGGTTTTCTAAATTTGAGACCCAGTCCTGTTTTGTAATTCAGTTCATGTGTAGCCAAGTTTACGTTCCGTGTATTAGTGATATCTTATGATGTTTCTTTTTCTGTGTGAATTATTTCTCGTAGAATCGTCGTACCTGAATCCACTCATTATGCCGCTACGGGCCTGATGACATAGATTTCATTGCTGAGAGATATTACATTGTACGTACGTACCACAACTTCTTTATCCATTTTTTGTTTTCTCGGATATTTAACTTGTACCGTAGACGAGGTTCTTGTAAACAAAGCCGTCCCAAATTTTGGGGTGGCTGTGTGTTTTTGATTTTAATTACCCTAAGCTATAGGACCATAAGTGGAAGTCCCATAGGCTGTGTTGCTTTGTTTTCTACGTGTTTCAGGAAACACCATACACTTCTACAGAGTGGCTGTTGGCAATTTACATCCCGCCCATCAGCATAACAAGGCTCCATCTTCTCCATGACCTGTCCTGCATTTCTGCATTTTACACTTGTTTCAGATGGCCGTTTGGACTGGGGGTAGTGAGACTTCATTGTAGTGCAGATTTCCTTTACACGCTTGCTTGGTTGGCCAAAAAGGGCGTATGCGTTTTTTCCTGAATATATTCAGGAAAAAACGCATACGCCCTTTTTGGCCAAGTGCACCATTATCGACGTTCTGCCTCTTTTCCTATGCTTTAAGTGCAATTCCAGTCTACCCCCTGAAATCGTTTTCCTGAAATTCTGCCCCGCTTTCAAGTCCTCTTCCACGACTTACTTCAAAACATTTTTGGACGATAGCTGTCATTCATAACTCTGCAGGTTTGTGATTACATTGCCCCTGAGCTCCTTTCTTCAACTCGCTTTCTTGTGAGTTGCCCGCAAAACCGCAGGATTGCTTCAGGCCCTAATCTGGTTCCGGCAGGGCACGCTGAGCCTTTGGTTAATTCCTCTTCCTGGTGGGAAATGTGCGTTCCTTTTGCCCGTGCAGACACCTACAGCTAGTCTCTCATTGGCTCTCGCTATTCCTGTTCATCTTGCGCCGAAATTGCAAACTGTGCCAAACAGGAGGTTAAAGACACTAACTCTCCAAGTGGGGAGAGTGTTAGTAAAGCGACTGGAACGGTGAACCTGAGTACCAGGTTTCGAAACCTGAGATGCATTTGAAAACGTTTCCCAATCACACGGTGGACCATACTCTGGGTTTCCCATGCATGTTTTAGCTGAAGGAAGAATCCCTTAAACCTGGAGAGTTGGGACCCATGGAATGGGTACCATGCAGTTTGACTTCAAGGGGTCTGCGTTTGCTCACCAAACCTCACCAATACTATCAGCTCGATGTGTCCAGCCTTATGTCTCAACCAGCTCTGGGTGTAGATGTGGTAAATCCAGGTTGCATCACAAGCCCTGAATGAATTATTTAAGAATTCCTCTCTATTTCACTGTCATTGTGTTTTGTTTTTGAAATTTATTTTGTTAATGGGATTTATCGGGTTTTCACTGCTGCGTTTAGGCCACTGTACACATGCTTGACTTCCTTATGGAGACATATAAATCCATGGGTCTTAAGTTTCTTACTTGTCAGGTATATTCCCAGGTGTTGAATATGGGGTGTTGAGTCCATTTCGTTGAGCAAGGAATAGGTCGTGTCTATTATATATTTGCCTTATGGAACGGTATCTGTGCTAATTTCAATCTCTGGTTTTATGCAGCACCCCAACTCACCTTTCCCCATAAGCAAGCATAAGTTGGTTTTCTAAATTTGAGACCCTGTTCTGTTTTGTAATTCAGTTCATGTGTAGCCAAGTTTACGTTCCGTGTATTAGTGATATCTTATGATGTTTCTTTTTCTATGTGATTTATTTCTCGTAGAATTGTCGTACCTGAATCCACTCATTATGCCGCTACGGGCCTGATGACGTAGATCTCATTGCTGAGTGATATTCCATTGTACGTACGTACCACAACTTCTTTATCCATTTTTTGCTTTCTCGGATATTTAACTTGTACCGTAGACGAGTTTCTTGTAAACAGAGCCGTCCCAAACTTTGGGGTGGCTGTGTGTTTTTGATTTTAATTTCCCTAAGCTATAGAACCCTAAGTGGAAGTGCCATAGGCTGTGTTGCTTTGTTTCCTACTTGTTTCAGGAAACACCATACACTTCTCCACAGTGGCTGTTGGCAATTTACATCCCGCCCATCAGCATAACAAGGCTCCCTGTTCTCCATGACCTGTCCGGCCTTTCTGGATTTTACACTTTTTTCAGATGGCCGTTTGGACCGGGGGGCAGTGAGACTTCACTGTAGTGCATATTTCCTTTACACGCTTGCTTGTTTGGCCAAAAAGGGCGTATGTGTTTTCTCCTGTATATATTCAGGAAAAAACGCATACGCCCTTTTTGGCCAAGTGCATCATTGTCGACATTCTGCCTCTTTTCCTATGCTTTAAGTGCAATTCCAGTCTACCCCCTGAAATGGTTTTCCTGCAATTCTGCCCCGCTTTCAAGTCCTCTTCGAAGACTTACTTCAATACATTTTTGGACGATAGCTGTCATTCATAACTCTGCAGGTTTGTGAATTACAGTGCCCCTGAGCTCCTTTCTTCAACTCGCTTTCTTGTGAGCTGGCCGCAAAACCGCAGGATTGCTTCAGGCCCTAATATGGTTCCGGCACGGCACGCTGAGCCTTTGGTTAATCCCTCTTCCTGGTGGGAAATGTGCGTTCCATTTGTCCGTGCAGAAACCTACAGCTAGCCTCTCATTGGTTCTCCCTATTCCTGTACATCTTGTGCAGAAATTGCAAACTGTGCCAAACAGGAGGTTAAAGGCACTGACTCTCCAAGTGGGGAGAGTGTTAGTAAAGCGCCTGGAACAGTGAACCCGAGTACCACTGGACGAAACCTGAGATGCATTTGAAAACGTTTCCCAATCACACGGTGGACCATACTCTGGGTTTCCCATGCATGTTTTAGCTGAAGGAAGAATCCCTTAAACCTAGAGTGTTGGGACCCATGGAATGGCTGCCATGCAGTATGACTTCAAAGGGTCTGCGTTTGCTCAGCGAACCTCACCAATGCTATCAGCTCGAAGTGTCCAGCCTTATGTCTCACCCAGCTCTGGGTGTAGATGTGGTTAATCCAGGTTACATCACAAGCCCTGAATGAATTATTTAAGAATTGCTCTCTATTTCACTGTCATTGTGTTTTGTTTTTGAAATTTATTTTGATAATGGGATTTATCGGATTTTCACTGCTGCGTTTCGGCCACTGTACACACGCTTGATTTCCTTATGGAGACATATAAATCGATGGGTCTTAAGATTCTTACTTGTCAGGGATATTCCCAGGAGTTGAATATGGGGTGTTGAGTCCATTTCGTTGAGCAAGGAGTAAGTCTTGTCTATTATATATTTGCCTTATGGAACGGTATCTGTGCTAATTTCAATCTCTGGTTTGATGCAGCAAACGAATTCACATTTCCCCATAAGCAAGCATAAGTTGGTTTTCTAAATTTGAGACCCTGTTCTGTTTTGTAATTCAGTTCATGTGTAGCCAAGTTTACGTTCCGTGTATTAGTGATATCTTATGATGTTTCTTTTTCTGAGTGACTTATTTCTCGTAGAATCGTCGTACCTGAATCCACTCATTATGCCGCTACGGGCCTGATGACGTAGATCTCATTGCTGAGTGATATTCCATTGTACGTACGTACCACAACTTCTTTATCCATTTTTTGCTTTCTCGGATATTTAACTTGCACCGTAGACGAGGTTTCTGTAAACAGAGCCGTCCCAAACTTTGGGGTGGCTGTGTGTTTTTGATTTTAATTTCCCTAAGCTATAGGACCCTAAGTGGAAGTGCCATAGGCTGTGTTGCTTTGTTTCCTACGTGTTTCAGGAAACACCATACACTTCTCCAGTGTGGCTGTAGGCTATTTACATCCCGCCCATCAGCATAACAAGGCTCCCTGTTCTCCATGACCTGTCCTGCCTTTCTGCATTTTACACTTGTTTCAGATGGCCTTTTGGACCGGGGGGAAGTGAGACTTCATTGTAGTGCAGATTTCCTTTACACGCTTGCTTGTTTGGCCAAAAAGTACGTATAAGTTTTTTCCTGAATATATTCAGGAAAAAACGCATAAGCCCTTTTTGGCCAAGTGCATCATTGTCGACATTCAGCCTCTTTTCCTATACTTTAAGCGCAATTCCAGTCTACCCCCTGAAATCGTTTTCCTGAAATTATGCCCCGCTTTCAAGTCCTCTTCGAAGACTTACTTCAATACATTTTTGGACGATAGCTGTCATTCATAACTCTGCAGGTTTGTGAATTACAGTGCCCCTGAGCTCCTTTCTTCCACTCGCTTCAACTCGCTTTCTTGTGAGCTGGCCGCAAAACCGCAGGATTGCTTCAGGCCCTAATCTGGTTCCGGCACAGCACGCTGAGCCTTTGGTTAGTCCCTCTTCCTGGTGGGAAATGAGCGTTCCATTTGCTCGTGCAGACACCTACAGCTAGTCTCTCATTGGTTGTCCCTATTCCTGTTCATATTGCGCAGAAATTGCAAACTGTGCCAAACAGGATGTTAAAGGCACTGACTCTCCAAGTGGGGAGAGTTTTAGCAAAGCGTCTGGAACGGTGAACCCGAGTACCAGGGGTCGCAACCTGAGACGCATTTGAAAACGTTTCCCAATCACATGGTGGACATTACTCGGTGGTCCCATGCATGTTTTAGCTGAAGGAAGAATCCCTTAAACCTGGAGAGTTGGGACCCATGTAATGGGTACCATGCAGTATGACTTCAAAGGGTCTGCGTTTGCTCACCGAACCTCACCAATCCTATCAGCCCGAAGTGTCCAGCCTTATGTCTCACCCAGCTCTGGGTGTAGATGTGGTAAATCCAGGTTGCATCACAAGCCCTGAATGCATTATTTAAGAATTGTTCTCTATTTCACTGTCATTGTGTTTTGTTTTTGAAATATATTTTGATAATGGCATTTATCGGATTTTCACTGCTGCGTTTAGGCCGCTGTACACACGCTTGATATCCTTATGGAGACATATAAATCCATGGGTCTTAAGTTTCTTACTTGTCAGGTATATTCCCAGGCGTTGAATATGGGGTGTTGAGTCCATTTCGTTGAGCAAGGAGTAGGTCGTGTCTATTATATATTTGCCTTATGGAACAGTATCTGTGCTAATTTCAATCTCTGGTTTGATGCAGCACCCCAACTCACCTTTCCCCATAAGCAAGCATAAGTTGGTTTTCTAAATTTGAGACCCTGTTCTGTTTTGTAATTCAGTTCATGTGTAGCCTAGTTTACGTTCCGTGTATTAGTGATATCTTATGATGTTTCTTTTTCTGTGTGATTTATTTCTCGTAGAATCGTCATACCTGAATCCACTCATTATGCCGCTACAGGCCTCATGACGTAGATCTCATTGCTGAGTGATATTCCATTGTACGTACGTACCACAACTTCTTTATCCATTTTTTGCTTTCTCGGATATTTAACTTGTACCGTAGACGAGGTTCTTGTAAACAGAGCCGTCCCAAATTTTGGGGTGGCTGTGTGTTTTTGATTTTAATTTCCCTAAGCTATAGGACCCTAAGTGGAAGTGCCATAGGCTGTTTTGCTTTGTTTCCTACCTGTTTCAGGAAACACCATACACTTCTCCAGAGTGGCTGTTGGCAATTTACATCCCGCCCATCAGCATAACAAGGCTCCCTGTTCTCCATGACCTGTCCGGCCTTTCTGGATTTTACACTTTTTTCAGATGGCCGTTTGGACCGGGGGGCAGTGAGACTTCACTGTAGTGCATATTTCTTTACACGCTTGCTTGGTTGGCAAAAAGGGCGTATGCGTTTTTTCCTGAATATATTCAGGAAAAAACGCATACGCCCGTTTTGGCCAAGTGCATCATTGTCGACATTCGGCCTCTTTTCCTATGCTTTAAGTGCAATTCCAGTCTACCCCCTGAAATCGTTTTCCTGGAATTCTGCCCCGCTTTCAAGTCCTCTTCAAAGACTTACTTCAATATAATTTTGGACGATAGCTGTCATTCATAACTCTGCAGGTTTGTGAATTACAGTGCCCCTGAGCTCCTTTCTTCAACTCGCTTTCTTGTGAGCTGGCCGCAAAACCGCAGGATTGCTTCAGGCCCTAATCTGGTTCCGGCAGGGCACGATGAGCCTTTGGTTAATTCCTCTTCCTGGTGGGAAATGAGCGTTCCATTTGCCCATGAAGACACCTACAGCTAGTCTCTCATTGGTTCTCCCTATTCCTGTTCATCTTGCGCAAAAATTGCAAACTGTGCCAAACAGGAGGTTAAAGGCACTGACTCTCCAAGTGGGGAGAGTGTTAGTAAAGCGTCTGGAACCGTGAACCGGAGTACCAGGGGACGAAAACTGAGATGCATTTGAAAACGTTTCCCAATCACACGGTGGACCATACTCTGGGTTTCCCATGCATGTTTTAGCTGAAGGAAGAATCCCTTAAACCTGGAGAGTTGGGACCCATGGAATGGCTACCATGCAGTATGACTTCAAAGGGTCTGCGTTTGCTCACCGAACCTCACCAATGCTATCAGCCCGAAGTGTCCAGCCTTATGTCTCACCCAGCTCTGGGTGTAGATGTGGTAAATCCAGGTTGCATCACAAGCCCTGAATGAATTATTTAAGAATTGCTCTCTATTTCACTGTCATTGTGTTTTGTTTGTGAAATTTATTTTGATAATGGGATTTATCGGATTTTCACTGCTGCGTTTAGGCCGCTGTACACACGCTTGATTTCCTTATGGAGACATATAAATCCATGGGTCTTAAGATTCTTACTGGTCAGGTATATTCTCAGGCGTTGAATATGGGGGGTTGAGTCCATTTCGTTGAGCAAAATGTAGGTCTTTTCTATTATATATTTGGCTTATGGAACGGTATCTGTGCTAATTTCAATCTCTGGTTTGATGCAGCACCCCAACTCACCTTTCCCCATAAGTAAGCATAAGTTGGTTTTCTAAATTTGAGACCCTGTTCTGTTTTGTAATTCAGTTCATGTGTAGCCAAGTTTACGTTCCGTGTATTAGTGATATCTTATGTTGTTTCTTTTTCTGTGTGACTTATTTCTCGTAGAATCATCGTACCTGAATCCACTCATTATGCCGGTACGGACCTGATGACGTGGATCTCATTGCTGAGTGATATTCCATTGTACGTACGTACCACAACTTCTTTATCCATTTTTTGCTTTCTCGGATATTTAACTTGTACCGTAGACGATGTTCTTGTAAACAGAGCCGTCCCAAACTTTGGGGTGGCAGTGTGTTTTTGAATTTAATTTCCCTAAGCTATAGGACCCTAAGTGGAAGTGCCATAGGCTGTGTTGCTTTGTTTCCTACGTGTTTCAGGAAACACCATACACTTCTCCAGAGTGGCTGTTGGCAATTTACATCCCGCCCATCAGCATAACAAGGCTCCCTGTTCTCCATGACCTGTCCTGCCCTTCTAGATTTTACACTTTTTTCAGATGGCCCTTTTGACCGGGGGGCAGTGAGACTTCATTGTAGTGCAGATTTCCTTTACATGCTTGCTTGGTTGGCCAAAAACCGCGTATGCGTTTTTTCCTGAATATATTCAGGAAGAAACGCATACGCCCTTTTTGGCCAAGTGCATCATTGTCGACATTCTGCCTCTTTTCCTATGCTTTAAGTGCAATTCCAGCCTACCTCATGAAATCGTTTTCCTGAAATTCTGCCCCGCTTTCAAGTCCTCTTCGAAGACTTACTTCAAAACATTGTTGGACGATAGCTGTCATTCATAACTCTGCAGGTTTGTGAATTACAGTGCCCCTGAGCTCCTTTCTTCAACTCGCTTTCCTGTTAGTTGCCCGCAAAACTGCAGGATTGCTTCAGACCCTAATCTGGTTCCGGCAGGGCACGATGAGCCTTTGGTTAATTCCTCTTCCTGGTGGGAAATGAGTGTTCCATTTGCCCGTGCAGACACCTACAGCTAGTCTCGCATTGGTTCTCCCTATTCCTGTGCATCTTGCGCAGAAATTGCAAACTGTGACAAACAGGAGGTTAAAGGCACTGACTCTCCATGTGGGGATACTGTTAGTAAAGCATCTGGAACGGTTCACCCGAGTACCAGGGGACGAAACCTGAGATGCATTTGAAAACGTTTCCCAATCACATGGTGGACCATACTCTGGGTTTCCCATGCATGTTTTAGCTGAAGGAAGAATCCCTTAAACCTGGAGAGTTGGGACCCATGGAATGGGTACCATGCAGTATGACTTCAAAGGGTCTGCCTTTGCTCACCGAACCTCACCAATGCTATCAGCCCGAAGTGTCCAGCCTTATGTCTCACCCAGCTCTGGGTGTAGATGTGGTAAATCCAGGTTGCATCACAAGGCCTGAATGAATTATGTAAGAATTGCTCTCTATTTCACTGTCATTGTGTTTTGTTTTTGAAATTTATTTTGTTAATGGGATTTATCGGATTTTCACTGCTGCGTTTAGGCCCCTGTACACACGCTTGACTTCCTTATGGAGACATATAAATCCATGGGTCTTAAGTTTCTTACTTGTCAGGTATATTCCCAGGCGTTGAATATGGGGTGTTGAGTCCATTTCGTTGAGCAAGGAGTAGGTCTTGTCTATTATATATTTGGGTTATGGAACGGTATCTGTGCTAATTTCAATCTCTGGTTTGATGCAGCACCCCAACTCACCTTTCCCCATAAGCAAGCATAAGTTGGTTTTCTAAATCTGAGACCCTGTTCTGTTTTGTAATTCAGTTCATGTGTAGCCAAGTTTACGTTCCGTGTATTAGTGATATCTTATGATCTTTCTTTTTCTGTGTGACTTATTTCTCGTAGAATCGTCGTACCTGAATCCACTCATTATGCTGCTACGGGCCTGATGACGTAGATCTCATTGCTGAGTGATATTCCATTGTACGTACGTACCACAACTTCTTTATCCATTTTTTGCTTTCTCGCATATTTAACTTGTACCGTAGACGAGGTTCTTGTAAACAGAGCCGTCCCAAACTTTGGGGTGGCTGTGTGTTTTTGATTTTAATTTCCCTAAGCTATAGGACCCTAAGTGGAAGTGCCATAGGCTGTGTTGCTTTGTTTCCTACGTGTTTCAGGAAACACCATACACTTCTCCAGAGTGGCTGTTGGCAATTTACATCCCGCCCATCAGCATAACAAGGCTCCCTGTTCTCCATGACCTGTCCTGCCTTTCTGGATTTTACACTTGTTTCCGATGGCCGTTTGGACCGGGGGGCCGTGAGACTTCATTGGAGTGCAGATTTCCTTTACACGCTTGCTTGGTTGGCCAAAAAGGGCGTATGTGTTTCTTCCTGAATATATTCAGGAAAAAACGCATACGCCCTTTTTGGCCAAGTGCATCATTGTCGACATTCTGCCTCTTTTCCTATGCTTTAAGTGCAATTCCAGTCTACCCCCTGAAATCGTTTTCCTGCAATTCTGCCCCGCTTTCAAGTCCTCTTCGAAGACTTACTTCAATACATTTTTGGACGATAGCTGTCATTCATAACTCTGCAGGTTTGTGAATTACAGTGCCCCTGAGCTCCTTTCTTCAACTCGCTTTCTTGTGAGCTGGCCGCAAAACCACAGGATTGCTTCAGGCCCTAATCTGGTTCCCGCAGGGCATGCTGAGCCTTTGGTTAATCCCTCTTCCTGGTGGGAAATGAGCGTTCCATTTGCACGTGCAGACACCTACAGCTAGTCTCTCATTGGTTCTCCCTATTCCTGTTCATCTTGCGCAGAAATTGCAAACTGTGCCAAACAGGAGGTTAAAGGCACTGACTCTCCAAGTGGGGAGAGTGTTAGTAAAGCGTCTGGAATGGTGAACCCGAGTACCAGGGGACGAAACCTGAGATGCATTTGAAAACGTTTCCCAATCACACGGTGGACCATACTCTGGGTTTCCATTGCTTGTTTTAGCTGAAGGAAGAATCTCCGAAACCTGGAGAGTTGGGACCCATGGAATGGCTACCATGCAGTATGACTGCAAAGGGTCTGCCTTTGCTCACCGAACCTCACCAATGCTATCAGCCCGAAGTGTCCAGCCTTATGTCTCAACCAGCTCTGGGTGTAGATGTGGTAAATCAAGGTTGCATCACAAGCCCTGAATGAATTATTTAAGAATTGTTCTCTATTTCACTGTCATTGTGTTTTGTTTGTGAAATTTATTTTGATAATGGGATTTATCGGATTTTCACTGCTGCGTTTAGGCCGCTGTACACACGCTTGATATCCTTATGGAGACATATAAATCCATGGGTCTTAAGTTTCTTACTTGTCAGGTATATTCCCAGGCGTTGAATATGGGGTGTTGAGTCCATTTCGTTGAGCAAGGAGTAGGTCGTGTCTATTATATATTTGCCTTATGGAACGGTATCTGTGCTAATTTCAATCTCTGGTTTGATGGAGCACCCCAACTCACCTTTCCCCATAAGCAAGCATAAGTTGGTTTTCTAAATTTGAGACCCTGTTCTGTTTTGTAATTCAGTTCATGTGTAGCCAAGTTTACGTTCCGTGTATTATTGATATCTTATGATGTTTCTTTTTCTGTGTGATTTATTTCTCGTAGAATCGTCATACCTGAATCCACTCATTATGCCGCTACGGGCCTCATGGCGTAGATCTCATTGCTGAGTGATATTCCATTGTACGTACGTACCACAATTTCTTTATCCATTTTTTGCTTTCTCGGATATTTAACTTGTACCGTAGACGAGGTTCTTGTAAACAGAGCCGTCCCAAATATTGGGGTGGCTGTGTGTTTTTGATTTTAATTTCCCTAAGCTATAGGACCCTAAGTGGAAGTGCCATAGGCTGTGTTGCTTTGTTTCCTACCTGTTTCAGGAAACACCATACACTTCTCCAGAGTGGCTGTTGGCAATTTACATCACGCCCATCAGCATAATAAGGTTCTCTGTTCTCCAGGACCTGTGCTACCTTTCTGGATTTTACACTTATTTCAGATGGCCCTTTTGATTGGGGGGCAGTGAGACTTCGTTGTAGTGCAGATTTCCTTTACACGCTTGCTTGGTTGGCCAAAAAGTGCGTATGCGTTTATTCCTGAATATATTCAGGAAAAAACGCATACGCCCTTTTTGACCAAGTGCATCATTTTTGACATTCTGCCTCTTTTCCTATGCTTTAAGTTCAATTCCAGTCCACCCCGTGAAATTGTTTTACCGAAATTCTGCCCCGCTTTCAAGTCCTCTTCGAAGACTTACTTCAATACATTTTTGGACGATAGCTGTCATTCATAACTCTGCAGTTTTGTGAATTACAGTGCCCCTGAGCTCCTTTCTTCAACTCGCTATCTTGTGAGCTGGCCGCAAACCCACATGATTGCTTCAGGCCCTAATCTGGTTCCGGCACGTCATGCTGAGCCTTTGGTTAATTCCTCTTCCTGGTGGGAAATGAGCATTAAATTTGCACGTGCAGACACCTACAGCTAGTCCCTGATTGGTTCTCCCTATTCCTGTTCACCTTCCGCAGAATTTCCAAACTGTGCCAAACAGGAGGTTAAAGGCACTGACTCTCCAAGTGGAGAGAGTGTTAGTAAAGGGTCTGGAATGGTGAACCCGTGTAAAAGGGGACGAAAACTGAGATGCATTTGAAAACGCTTCCCACTCACACGGTGTACCATACTTTGTGTTTCCCATGCATGTTTTAGCTGAAGGAAGAATCTCTTAAACCTGGAGAGTTGGGACCCATGGAATGGGTACCATGCAGTATGACTTCAAAGGGTCTGCATTTGCTCATCGTACCTCACCAGTGCTATCCGCCCGAAGTGTCCAACCTTATGTCTCACTCAGCTCTTGGTGCAAATGTGGTTAATCCCGGTTGCATCACAAGCTCTGAATGAATTATTTAAGTATAGCTCTCTATTTCACTGTCATTGTGTTTTGTTTTTGTAATTCATTTTGATAATTGGATTTATCGGATTTTCTCTGCTGCGTTCATAAATCTATACACACCCTTGATTCTCTTACAGAGACATATAAATCCATGGGTTTGAAGATTCTTACTAGTCAGGTGTATTCCTAGGCGTTGAATATGGGGTGTTTAGTCCATTTCGTTGAGCAACTGGTAGGTCTTGACTATTACATATTTGGCTTATGGAAAGGTATCTGTGCTAATTTCTATCTCTGGTTTTATGCAGCACCCCAACTCTCCTTTATCCTTAAGCAAGCATATGTTGGTTTTCTAAATTTGAGACCCCGTTCTGTTTAGTAATTCAGTTCATTTGTAGCCACGTTTACATTCCATGTATTAGTAATATCGTGTGTCTTTTTCTTTTTGAATTATGTGACTTCGAATGATCATACGTAACTCCTCTGTGGTTGTTACAACTGGCCATATTTCATTGATTTCCAGGCTGAGTAATATTCCACTCTACATAAGTGCCACATCTCTATCCATTTTTTCCCTCCAGAGACTTATAAATTATATCCTAGTCGAGGATCTTTTAAACATAGAGGCGGTAAATATTGGGGTGCCTGTGTCCTCTCGATTTTTGTTTTTCCCAAGATATACGTCCATGAGTGCAAGTGCCCTGTGCTCTGTAGCTCATTTTTTAGATGCTTTAGTAAACACAATACACTTCTCCAGAGTGACCGTTGGCAATATACATTTCCAGTATAAGCCTCAGAGAGCTCCCTTTTCTCCTTGCCCTGTCCTGCATTTTTGGTGTTTACACTTTATGAGGAAGGCTCTTCTGACTGATGCGAAGTGATATGTTTTGTAGTATTGATTTCCAGTGCCCACCTGTTTGGTTGGCTAAAAAAGTGTATGCCCTTTTCTTGAATACATACAGAAAAAGACGCATACACCCTTTTTGGCCAATTGCAATGTTGGCAATGTTCAGCCCCTTTTCTTGTGCTTAATGGCGAGTCCTTTCTACCTCTTCCAATCCCTTTCCTGCCATTCTCCGTTGCTTACAAGTCCTTTCCTCTGACTTTCCTCAAGACATTTTTCAGTGATAGATATTTTCAACTCTGCAGTTTCGTGAATTTTAGTGTCCCTGAGTTCCATTTTTCAACTTCTGTTTATGGGAACTGGCCACAAAGCAGCGGAATTTCCTCAAGCCCTATTCTGTTTCCATGGGCAACCCTAGCCTTTGGTCAATTCGTCTTCCTGATTGGAAATAAGAGTGACATGTGCCTGTCCGAACACCTAGGACTTGTGTCTCATTGTTCCTCCTCCTTCTGCTTCATCCTCTGGACAAATTCCAAACTGTCTGCAACAGGATGTTGACAGTGCTGACATCTCCAAGTGGGGAGACTGTTCGTAAAGACGCTGGAGGGATGAACCCGAGCACCAGGAGATGAGGAGATGAGATGCCTTTTCCAAACTCTTCCCGATCAGTTGGTATACCATCCTCTGGGTGTGACAGGCATGTTTTAGCTGTAGGAAGTGTCCCATTCATGTGAGGAGAACACCAGGGCTTTTACAAAATCAGTGTCTCTCCACAACCCAAACTGGGGAATTTTTTAAGCTACGGCTACACATATGTTCATTAAGGGCCTTGGGAAGTAGGCAGAGTCCAAACTTTAGATGATTGAAGTCTTCAGGGTCAGAAGCACTCACCACCGGCTTCCCTTAGGTTCCATTTTAACTGTCATTAATAGATGATGTCAATAAAAATATCTATTCTTTTTCAGATTATTTCCCCTTATAGGTTATTGTAAAATATTGAGTGTAGTTCCCGGGGCTATACAGTAGTTCCTTGTTGATGATCGATTTTATACATAGCAGTGTGTATGTGTTAATCCCAAACTGTTAATTTATCCCTCCTCCCACCTTTCCCCTTTGGTAATAATAAATTATAAGATTTTATACTTCTCAGAATTGGGGGAACTGAAAGAGAGGTATCATTTTCAATGGAAAAGCATTTAAAACAAGATTGAAGTTTTAACCAAGATTTTTAGATGTACATCCTTGGAAAGAAATCACTTCGTTTCTCTAATATTGACCTGACAAATAAGACAAACCTTTTCACTGAACTTGCTTATAATAAAGTGATGGAAATATCAAATGGGAGTGTTAGAAACATCTTATTTTACCCGAGCCTTATACACTGTTCTATGTTAATTACAGTTTGGCTCAAACATCTGTTCATTGAAGTTACAATGTTCTCAATTTCTGTTACTGATCCTCCAGAGTGGACCCCAACAAGTGTCCCCCTGCCCAGTGTCATTGGAGCCAACAGATTGAGACTGAGTTTGGTTCAGAAGCAAAGGAAACTTTATATTTTGATCAGAGAATGGAGAGGTGAGAGCATGTGCTACCCCGTGGGCTGTGGGCTGGGCTGCTGTGTAGAGATCCTGTCAGAGTCAGTGGGAGGGAGGGGGCGGAGCTCTCGAGGGCCCGGTTGGCTGCAGCTCAGGCTCTATATCGCGGAGTGTGCACTGTGTCCCAGGAGCTGAGGTGTCGACCCAGCCATTCCGCACTAGGAAATCTGGTCTGAAGTGCCGGCTGTTGAACCTCTGTATGCGGGACCCTAGGAGCACGTGAAATTAGACAAAGCACAAAGGATAAAAAAGGTTAGACTTTATTTTATTGCCCAGATTCTATTTTTATCTCCCAGGGATTTTTAAGGGGCTTTGCCTAGGAAAAAGCCCTCTTCTGCCTTTTTTCCCCTTCCTCATTCTTAGAGTGCTGAGGGTGCAGACCCTTCTTCTGTAACTGCTGAGTGCTGAGTTAGGAGCCCTCATACCCGTGGGCGAGGGTCAGAACTTCTCCCCAGCAGCCTCCAGGTGACGTTGATTGTCCCCAGGCCTCCTGCCTCCCCGCTCGTCCACCTGAGCACCAGTGTTGGAAGCGTTATAGATTCTAATGACCTTTAAGGGTCCAGGAAGGAGATGTGCAGTGACGCTGTGAGGTCCAGTTTCACCCCGCCCTGCATTTGTTCGGCCACCTTAGGCTGACCCTTTCTGCCAGCCTAGATGCTCTGACCAGTAGTCTGCACTTTCTTCAATTAGGCCCCTGAATTAACGTAAAAAGAGCACCAGGTGTCAGGACCCTGCCTGCTCAACTCCCAGACAGTCCAGGGTCAGTGGTGATGAAGGACCATGATGGCCACTGAGTCAACAGCCTTTTGAAGTAAACAGGAGTCCAGCCGGTCTTATTGGCCACCATCATCACAGTGTCTGTAGGCTCTTCTATGGTGACAGCGTGATATACGCTTCCCCCGCCAAGATTATTAGGTCCGCTCTGGGTGCAGTAAGTCCTGCAAGCAGTAGTCTACTCTTTTGGGACACACTCTTGTTGTTTTATGAGAGAAACTCCAGGTCAAGTGATGGTCACATGAGTCGTCATGGTGCCCCTTTACCCCGGTTATCTCTCTGGAGGTTGGAGTTGGAGGGCCTCCTCACTCGAGGTCAGTGTGCCCACGGAGCAAACCCTGCAACTTCAGGGCATGGTTGGGGCTTAGGATCACCACGTGGGGTCCTTTTCCCTTAGGAGGGAGGTGGCCTTTTGTGCTGCTGATTTCCAGGTTTTCAGATACCGCCAGTATCTTGGCCAGATGTGGCGGTGGGCCAAGCCCATTGGTGACCGTAGTTTATCCTACCGGGATGGCATTCTTGCATTGTTCCATTTCAAGTGGTCCCAGTTTTTGCACTAATACTCCAATAGCGATTCACCATTCACCAGGAATGTAAAGGTCAAAGGGTTTAGCTAAATTAGGGAGTTCCAGGGCAAGGGTCTGAATTGACTGCTCTTTCCATTCTTGAAAGGCCACTTCTGGATTCTATTCAAAAGGATCATCATCTTTTCCTTTCAGTGTTTCATATAGAGGCCCAGCTAGTAGACTGTAGTTAGGGATCCAGAAGCACCAACCCTGGCCTCCCCAGGAACCCCTAAGCTGTCTTCTAGTTTTAGAAATGGGTAAGGCTGTAAATTGTTTCTTCCCTTTCCTGGGATGGGCTTCTCCGACCTTCTGTGAGAATGAAGCCCAGGCAGGTCACCGTAGTCTGTGATATTTGAGCTTTTTATTTGACAACTTCTATCCTTTATTGGCTTGGTAGTTCAGAGGTCTCCTTAGTAGGGTTGGCGATCAGAATGTCGTCTGCATATTGAAGGAGTGTTTCCTTTTCCAGAGGTAGAACTTTTAGGTCTTTAACTCAGCTTTCCCCAAAGATGGTGTGGGAATTTTTGAACCCTTGGGGCAACACGGCCCAGAAGTATTGTTTTAGTTGTATGTTGAGTCCTGCCACTCACAAGCCAAAATTTCTTGTGACTCTGGGACTAATAGAATACAAAAGAAGGCATCATTGAAGACTAATACAGAATACCATGTCCCGGTGGTTGGTAGAATGACCAGCAGGGTGTAGGATTTAGGAACTACTGGAGGTCTATCCTCGGTGGCTTCACTGACTGTCCTGACATCCTTTACCAGGACTCCAGCAGCCCATGGGGCTCTCGAGGTCAGGCCAATCCCAGGATATGGAGCTCACCTGGGCAGGTACCCCACCCCCACCGCAGCCCACGGTGCTCTCCTGTTCAGGCCCCTCCCAGGATATGGGGTTCCCTGGGCAGGTTCCCCTGCAGCCCATGGGGCTCTCATGGTCAGGCCCCTCCCAGGATACAGAGCTACCCTTGCAGTTACCCTGGCAGGGCTGGGCACACAGGTACCGTGCACATCGCCCTCATTGCAGAGCACTTCCAGCTCACCTGTCACTCAGATCTGACACAGAGCACCTCAGAGCAGGACTTGAACTAAGAAACAGCAGCTCCAACAGGTCTGTGACCCTGGGCATCACTCTGTGTGGCCTCCCTCCACCTGGTCTTCCAGAGACTTCCACTGCACCCGGGGCACCAGGCCTCTGTCTCCACCCACCACCCACCCCTCCTCTCCCTGACTCCTGGGTTCCTCTCATTAGGAGAGGGTTTTCTTGAAGTTGTCTCTCACTCATGGGCCAGATAATATAATTAGAAAACAAGCCAGAGCTGCAACCCCTTGTCTATCCTGACTCTCAGGAGCCCACACCTGTTCCTTGGACCTGGCCGATTCAGCAAGTTCCAGTTTCTGCAACTGTGAGCCCCTGAGGGGTGATTATTGGCTGGCCTGGGAAGCCCGACCGTGCCGGCCAGCCCTCCCCAGGTGTGCCTGTTTGAGATCAATATAAACACCACTCCAGGCAGCAAGAGCCCCTGCAGCTGTGCCTGACGCCATTTTCTCTGCCCTGTCAGCAGTCTCGGGGCTGGACTGGTGGGAGGGAGTGAGAGGCCACGGCTTTGTGGGTGGCCCAGTGTGAGTGGGGCTCTGCTGGACTTTCTGCAGCAGTTACCAAGATGCCACCTGCTAAAGAAGAGGATGTGTCACCCATACCTGCCTCTGGAATTTCTCCCTGGGCAGAGGTGAGTGAGAAAGAAAGCAGTGGGGGCCCGGACAGCAGGGGTATCTCAGGCAGGGAAATGGAAAGCTTCC
Source organism: Delphinapterus leucas (assembly GCF_059928025.1). Taxonomy (NCBI): domain Eukaryota; kingdom Metazoa; phylum Chordata; class Mammalia; order Artiodactyla; family Monodontidae; genus Delphinapterus; species Delphinapterus leucas. Next base: position 17,697,685 of record NW_028322232.1, read on the forward strand.
AGAAGAGTACCCAGGGCCAGGACCATCCTGGCTGGCCTGCAGGCACCAAATCGGCTGGCATGCTGTCGCTCATGTGGCTCCATGGCCCTTCCTCTAGGCTTTCAAGTCCTTGTACATATTCAGGTGTTTTACCTGGGAAGGGTGGGAACATTTCAGCAGCAGCTGGCCTGGGGCTCGGCCCACATTTACTCACAGATGCCTTGGCACGGTCCCCCAGCTTTGCAATGAGGACGCTTGTTGCGTGGGGCCTGCTGGCTGAATGGGAGATGATTCCCCACCACTGGCCAACTACAGAATTGTTTACAACTGGAGCAAGTGCCCTGATAAGGTTTTCCTCTGTGTAACTGGTGGGTTCTCTTTTTTTTTTCTTTTTTTCATTTTTGGTTCAAGGTAGATTTTATTCCTCTTTTTTGTATTTACGGATATAAGCATGGAAATAATTTATTCATATAAATACATGTATGTGAAGGGAAGAATATTTTTTCTGTTTTACTTTTTGTAATTTTGAATTTTATTTTATTTTTTTATACAGCAGGTTCTTTTTGGTTATCTATTTTATACATATAAATGTATACATGCCAATCCCAATCTCTCAATCCTCCCACCACCACCCCCCAACAGCTTTCCCCCCTTGGTGTCCATACGTTTGTTGTCTACATCTGTTGCTCTATTTCTGCCTTAAAAAACGGTTCATCTGTATAATTTTTCTAGGTTCCACATATATGCATTAATATACAAGATTTGTTTTTCTCTTTCTGACTTACTTCACTCTGTATGACAGTCTCTAGATCCATCAACGTCTCTACAAATGACCCAATTTCATTCCTTTTTATGGCTTAGTAATATTCCATTTTATATTTGTACCACATCTTTATGCATTCGTCTGTCTGTGGGCATTTAGGTTGCTTCCATTACCTGGATATTGTAAATAGTGATGCAATGAACATTGAGGTGAATGTCTCTTTTTGATTTATGGTTTTGTCTGGGTATATGCCCAGTAGTGGGATTGCTGTATCATATGGTAATTCTATTCTTAGTTTTATAAGAAACTCCATAATGTTCTCCACAGTGACTGTATCAATTTACATTCCCAACAATAGTGGAAGAGGGTTCCTTATCTCCACACCCTTTCCAGCATTTGTTGTTTGTAGATTTTCTGATGATGCCCATCCTAACAGGTGTGAGGTGATACACCATGGATGAGTCTATTTCGTTGAGCAAAGAGTAGGTCTTGTCTATTACATATTTGGCTTATGGAATGGTATGTGTGCTAATTTCAATCTCTGGTTTTATACAGCACCCCAACTCAACTTTCCCCTTAAGCAAGCATAAGTTTTTATCTAAATTTGAGACTGTTCGGTTTTGTAATTCAGTTTATGTGTAGCCAAGTTTACACTCCCTCTATTAGTGATATCTTATGATAATTATCTTTCTCTGTGTGACCTATTTCTCTTAGAATCATCATACTTAAATCCACTCAATTTGCTGCTACAGGCCTGATGACATTGATTTCATTGCTGAGTGATATTCCGTTGTACGTAAGTAGCACAACTCCTTTATCCATTTTTTTCTTTCTGGGATATTTAATTTGTACTGGACTCGAGGTTCTTGTAAACACAGCAGCCCTAAATTTTGTGTTGGCTGTGTCTTGTTGATTTTAATTTTCCTAAGCTATAGGGCCAAAAGTGGAAGTGCCCTAGTCTCTGTAGCTTTGTTTTTCAGATGTTTCAGGATACACCATAAACATCTCCAGAGTGTCTGTTGGCAATTTACATCCCGCCCATCAGCATAACAAGGCTCCCTGTTCTCCATGGCCTGTCCTGTGTTTCTGGTTTTTACACTTTTTTCAGATGGCCCTTTTGACGAATGGGAAATGAGATTTCATTGTAGTACGGATTTCCATTGCTCGAGTGCTTGGTTGGCCAAAAAGGGCATATGCGTTTTTTCCTGAATATATTCAGGAAAACATGTATACGCACTGTTCGTCCAAGTGCATCACTGTCAAAGATCTGCCACTTTTCACATGTTTTAAATGCAATTCCAATCTACCTCCTGAAATATGATTCCTCAATTTTGCCTCGTTTTCAAGTCCTCTTTGCAGACTTACTTCAATATATTTTTGCCAATAGCTGTCATTTATAACTCTGCAGGTTTGTGAATTACAGTGCCCGTGATTTCCTTTCTTAACTCGCTTCCTTGAAAGCTGGCCACAAAACCGCAGGTTTGCTTCAGGCCGTAATCAGGGTGTGGCACGGCACTCTGAGCCTTTGGTTAATTCCTCTTCCTGGTGGGAAATTAGAGTTAAATGTGCCCCTCCAGACACCTGCCTCACTCCCAGCCCCTTGGTGATGTGTGTCCTCTGGTTTGAGGCCACATGTGATGGGTTCCTCATCTTTTGATGATGTGGCCCCACTGGTGTGAGGACACTCCTGCCTGCTTCCCATCCCCTTGGTGATGTGGTCCCTCCGGCGAGAGTCTGATCCTGGTTGGGTTCCTCACACTTCTGTGAGGTGGGCCCTCTTCTCTGAGGTCACTCCTGCCTGGCTAGCACACCCCGCCTTGGCGACGTCAGACCTCTGGTGGCAGTTGGAGCCTGCTGGGAGCCTCCTCCCCTCGGTGATGAGGCCCTCTGGCATCAGGCCCTAACTGCTGGGTTCCCACATTTTCTGATACGTCCTAAGTGGTGCGAGGGCACTCCTGCCAGGTTCCCATCCCCATGGGCATGTGGGCCTTCTGCTCTAAGGTCCCAACACCTGTGTTGTTCACCGTTTCATGATGTTGGCTCTCTGGTGTTAGTTCACTCAGGCCTAGATCCCATAGACTCTGTGCTCTGAGCCGCCTGCTGGGAGGTTCCTACTGCTGAATTCCTTACCTTTTCTATTCTTTGGGTTCTGTGTTTTCATGCTCCTCCTTCCTGACTCACTCCCAGCCCCTTTGTGATGTAGGTCCTCTGGTTTGAGGCCACATGTGCCGGTTTCCTCACCTTTATTGATGTGGGCCCACTGGTGTGAGGACACTCCTGCCTGGTTCCCATCCACTTGGTGATGGGGGCCCTCTGGTGAGAGCCTGATCCTGGCTGGATTCCTCACCCTTCTGTGAGGTAGACCCTCTGCTGTGAGGTCACTCCTGCCTGGCTGGCACACGTCACCCTGGCGATGTGGGCCCTCAGTTGGGAGTTGGTGCCTGCTGGGAGTCTCCTCCCCTCGGTAATGAGGGCCCTCTGGCGTCAGGCCCTAACTCATGGGCTCCCAAAATTTTCTGATGTGCGCCCTGTCGTGCGAGTACACTCCTGCCAGTGTCCCATCCCCATGGGGATGTTGGCTTTCTGCTCTGAGGTCCCAACGGCTGGGTTGCTCACAGTGTCAGAATGTGGGCCCTCTGCTGTGAGTTCACTCCGGCATGGATCCCATAGCCTCGGTGCTCTGGGCCACCTGCTTGGAGCTTCTAACGGTGGGGTTCCTCACCTTTTTATTCTATGGGCCGTCTGTTGTGAGTCTCCTCCTGCATGCCTCACTCCCAGCCCTTTCGTGATGTGTGTCCCCTTATTTGAGGCCACATGTGCTGTGTTCCTCACCTTTGGCTGATGTGGCCCCACTGGTGTGAGGAGACTCCTGCCTGGTTTCCATCCCCTTGGTGATGTGGGCCCTCTGGTTAGAGTCTGATCCTGGTTGGGTTCCTCACACTTCTGTGAGGTGGGCCCTCTGCTGTGAGGTAACTCCTGCCTGGCTTGCTCCCATTGCCTTGGTGACGTCGGCCCTCTGGTGGCATTTGGAGCCTGCTGGTAGCCTCCTCTCCTCGGTGATGAGGGCCCTCTGGCGTCAGGCCCTAACTGCTGGGTTCCCACATTTTCTGATACGTGTTAAGTTGTGCGAGGACACTCCTGCGAGGTTCCTATCCCCATGGGGATGTGGGTCTTCTGCTCTGAGGTTCCACCGGCTGGGTTGCTCACAGTTTCATGATGTGGGCCCTCTGCTGTGAGTTCACTGTGGCCTGGATCCCATAGACTCCGTGCTCTGGGCCACCTGCTGGGAGGTTCAAACTGCTGGATTCCTCACATTTTTTATTCTGTGGGCCCTGTGTTGTTAGGCTACTCCTGCTTGCCTCACTCGGAGCATCTTGGAAATGTGGGTCCTCTGGTTTAGGCCACATGTGCTGGGTTCCTCACCTTTCTATAATGTGGCCACACTGGTGTGAGGACACTGCTGCCTTTTTCCGATCCCCTTGGTGATGTGGGCTCTCTGGTGAGAGTCTTATCCTGGCTGGTTTCCTCACCCTTCTGTGAGGTAGACCCTCTGCTGTGAGGTCACTCCTGCCTGGCTGGCACACATCACCTTGGCGACGTGGGCCCTCAGTTGGGAGTTGGTGCCTGCTGGGGGTCTCCACCCCTCGGTAATGAGGGCCCTCTGGCGTCAGACCCTAACTCCTGGGCTCCCAAAATTTTCTGATGTGCGCCCTGTGGTGCGACTACACTCCTGCCAGGTTCCCAACCCCATGGGAATGTGGGCCTTCTGCTCTGAGGTCCCAACGGTGGGTTGCTCAGTTTCATGATGAGGGTCCTCTGGTGTGAGTTCACTCCGCCCTGGATCCAATAGCCTCGCTGCTCCTGGCTGCCTGCGGGGAGGTCCCAACTGCGGGATTTCTCACCTTTTTTCTTCTATGGGCCCTCTGTTTTGAGACTCCTCCTGCCTGCCTGACTCCCAGCCCCTTGGTGATGTGTGTCCTCTGGTTTGAGGCTACGTGTGCTGGGTCCCTCACCTTTCGATTATGTGGCCCCACTGGTGTGAGGACACTCCTGCCTGGTTCCTATCCCCTTGGTGATGTGGGCCCTCTGGTGAGAGTCTGATCCTCTTTGGGTTCCTCACACTTTTGTGTGGTTGGCCCTCTGCTCTGAGGTCACTCCTGCCTGGCTGGCACACACCGCATTAGCGACGTCAGCCCTCTGGTAGCAGTTGGAGCTTGCTGGGAGCCTCCTCTCCTCAGTGATGAGGGCCCTCGGGCGTCTGGCCCTAACTGCTGGGCTCCCCACATTTTCTGATGTGTGCCCACTGGTGCGATGACACTCCTGCTTGGTTCCCTCCCCCATGGGGATGTAGGCCTTGTGCTCTGAGGTCACAACGGCTGGGTTGCTTACAGTATCACGATGAGGGCCCTCTGTTGTGAGTTCATCACTGCCTGGATCCCATAGCCTCGGTGATCTGGGCCGCCTGCTGGGATGTTCCAACGGCTGGATTCCTCACCTTTTTTATACAATGGGCCATGTGTTGGGAGGATAATCCTGCCTGCCTTGCTCCGAGACCCATGGTGACGTGGGTCCTCTGGTTTGAGGCCACATGTGCTGAGTACCTCAACTTTCGATGATGTGGTCCCACGGGTGTGAGGACACTCCTGCCTGGTTCCCAGCCCCTTGCTGTTGTGGGCACTCTGGTGAGGGTCTGATCCTTCCTGGGTTCCTTACCCTTCTGTGAGGTGGGCCCTCTGATGTGAGGTCACTCCTGCATGGCTGGCTCACGTCGCCTTGGCGACGTGGGTCTTCTGTTGGCCACTGAAGCATACTGGGAGCCTCCTACCCTCTTTAATGAGGGCCCTGGAAAAACGCATATGCCCTTTTTGACCAAGTGCATCATTGTCGACATTCTGACTCTTTTCCTATACTTTCAGAGGATTTCCCGTCTACCTCCTGAAATCGTAGTCCTGGAATTCTGCCCCACGTTCAAGTCCTCTTTGTAGCCTTACTTCAATATATTTTTGGATGATAGCTGTCATTTATAACTCTGCAGGTTTGTGAATTACAGTGCCCCTGAGCTCCTTTCTTCAACTCGCTTTCTTGTGAGCTGGCCGCAAAACCGCAGGATTGCTTCAGGCCCTAATCTGGTTCCGGCACGGCATGCTGAGCCTTTGGCTAATTCCTCTTCCTGGTTGGTAATGAGCGTTAAATTTGCCCGTGCAGACACCTACAGCTAGTCTCTCATTGGTTCTCCCTATTCCTGTTCATCATGCGCAGAAATTGCAAACTGTACCAAACAGGAGGTTAAAGGCACTGACTCTCCAGGTAGGGACAGTGTAAGTAAAGCGTCTGGAATGGTGAACCCGAGTACCAGGGGACGAAAACTGAGACGCATTTAAAAACGTTTCCCGGTCACACGGTGGACCATACTCTGGGATTCCCATGCATGTTTTAGCTGAAGGAAGAATCCCTTAAACCTGGAGAGTTGGGACCCATGGAATGTGTACCATGCAGTATGACTTCAAAGGGTCTGCATTTGCTCACTGAACCTCACCAATGGTATCCGCCCGAAGTGTCCAGCCTTATGTCTCACCCAGCCATAGGTGTAGATGTGGTAACTCCAGGTTGCATCACAAGCCCTGAATGAATGATTTAAGAATTGCTCTCTATTTCACTGTCATTGTGTTTTGTTTTTGTAATTTATTTTGAAAATGGGATTTATCGGATTTTCACGGCTGCATTTATGGCGCTGTACACATGCCTGATTCTCTTACGGAGACACATAAATCCATGGGTGTTAAGATTCTTAATTGGCAGGTGTATTCCTATGCATTGAATATGGGGTGTTGAGTCCATTTCGTTGAGCAAGGAGTAGGTCTTGACTATTAAATATTTGGCTTATGGAACGGTATCTCTTCTAATTTCAATCTCTGGTTTTATGCAGCACCCCAACTCACCATTCCCCTTAAGCAAGCATAAGTTGGTTTTCTAAATTTGAGACCCTGTTCTGTTTTGTAATTCAGTTCATGTGTAGCCAAGTTCACATTCGGTGTATTAGTGATATCTTAATGTTTCTTTTTCTGTGTGACTTATTTCCCTTACAATCATCGTATCTGAATCCACTCATTATGCCACGACGGGCCTGATGATATAGATTTCATTGCTGAGTGATATTCCATTGTACGTATGTACCACAAATTCTTTATCCATTTTTCGCATTCTGGGATATTTAACTTGTACCGTAGACGAGCTTCTTGTAAAAAGAGCCATCCATAACATTGGGGTGGCTGTGTGTTTTTGATTTTAATTTCCCTAAGCTATAGGACCCTAAGTGGAAGTGCCATAGGCTGTGTTGCTTTGTTTCCTACGTGTTTCAGGAAACACCATACACTTCTCCAGAGTGGCTGTTGGCAATGTACATCCCGCCCATCAGCATAACAAGGCTCCCTGTTCTCCATGACCTGTCCTGCCTTTCTGGATTTTACACTTTTTTCAGATGGCCCTTTTGACCGGGGGGAAGTGAGACTTCATTGTAGTGCAGATTTCCTTTACACGCTTGCTTGGTTGGCCAAAAACTGCGTATGCGTTTTTTCCTGAATATATTCAGGAAAAAACGCATACGCCTTTTTTGGCCAAGTGCATCATTGTCGACATTCTTCCTCTTTTCCTATGCTTTAAGTGCAATTCCAGTCTTCCCCCTGAAATCGTTTTCCTGAAATTCTGCCCCGCTTTCAAGTCCTCTTTGAAGACTTACTTCAATACATTTTTGGACGATAGCTGTCATTCATAACTCTGCAGGTTTGTGAATTACAGTGCCCCTGAGCTCCTTTCATCAACTCGCTTCCTTGTGAGCTGGCCGCAAAACCGCAGGATTGCTTCAGGCCGTAATCTGGTTCCGGCAGGGCACCCTGAGCCTTTGGTTAATCCCTCTTCCTGGTGGGAAATGAGCATTCCATTTGCCCGTGCAGACACCTAAAGCTAGTCTCTCATTGGTTCTCCCTATTCCTGTTCACCTTGCACAGAAATTGCAAATTGTGCCAAACAGGAGGTTAAAGGCACTGACTCTCCAAGTGGGGAGAGTGTTAGTAAAGCGTCTGGAATGGTGAACCCGAGTACCAGGGAACGAAACCTGAGATGCATTTGAAAACGTTTCCCAGTCACACGGTGGACCATACTCTTGGTTTCCCATGCATGTTTTAGCTGAAGAAAGATTCCCTTAAACCTGGAGAGTTGCGACCCATGGAATGGGTACCATGCAGTATGACTTCAAAGGGTCTCCGTTTGCTCACCCAACCTCACCTATGCTATAAGCCCGAAGTGTCCAGCCTTATGTCTCACCCAGCTCTGGGTGTAGATGTGGTAAATCCAGGTTGCATCACAAAACCTGAATGAATTATTTAAGAATTGCTCTCTATTTCACTGTCATTGTGATTTGTTTGTGAAATTTATTTTGATAATGGGATTTATCGGATTTTCACTGCTGCGTTTAGGCCGCTGTACACACGCTTGATTTCCGTATGGAGACATATAAATCCATGGGTCTTAAGATTCTTACTTGTCAGGTATATTCCCAGGCGTTGAATATGGGGTGTTGAGTCCATTTCGTTGAGCAAGGAGTAGGTCTTGTCTATTATATATTTGGATTATGGAACGGTATCTGTGCTAATTTCAATCTCTGGTTTGATGCAGCACCCCAACTCACCTTTCCCCATAAGCAAGCATAAGTTGGTTTTCTAAATTTGAGACCCTGTTCTGTTTTGTAATTCAGTTCATGTGTAGCCAAGTTTACGTTCCGTGTATTAGTGATATCTTATGATGTTTCTTTTTCTGTGTGCCTTATTTCGCGTAGAATCGGGGTACCTAAATCACCTCATTATGCCGCTACGGGCCTGATGACGTAGATCTCATCGCTGAGTGATATTCCATTGTACGTACGTACCACAACTTCTTTATCCATATTTTGTTTTCTCAGATATTTAACTTGTACCATAGATGAGGTTCTTGTAAACAGAGCCATCCCAAATTTTGGGGTGGCTGTGTGTTTTTGATTTTAATTTCCCTAAGCTATAGGACCCTAAGTGGAAGTGCCATAGGCTGTGTTGCTTTGTTTCCTACGTGTTTCAGGAAACACCATACACTTCTCCAGAGTGGCTGTTGGCAATGTACATCCCGCCCATCAGCGTAACAAGGCTCCCTGTTCTCCATGACCTGTCCTGCCTTTCTGGATTTTACACTTTTTCCAGATGGCCCTTTTGACCGGGGGGCAGTGAGACTTCATTGTAGTGCAGATTTCCTTTACACGTTTGCTTGGTTGACCAAAAAGCGCGTATGCGTTTTTTCCTGAATATATTCAGGAAAAAAGGCATACCCCCTTTTTGGCCAAGTGCATCATTGTCGACATTCTGCCTCTTTTCCTATGCTTTAAGTGCAATTCCAGTCTACCCCCTGAAATCGTTTTCCTGAAATTCTGCCCCACTTTCAAGTCCTCTTCGAAGACTTACTTCAATACATTTTTGGACGATAGCTGTCATTCATAACTCTGCAGGTTGGTGAATTACAGTGCCCCTGAGCTCCTTTCCTCAACTCGCTTTCTTGTGAGCTGGCCGCAAAACCGCAAGATTGCTTCAGGCCCTAATCTGGTTGCGGCAGGGCACGCTGAGCCTTTGGTTAATCCCTCTTCCTGGTGGGAAATGAGCGTTCCATTTGCCCGTGCAGACACCTACAGCTAGTCTCTCATTGGTTCTCCCTATTCCTGTTCATCTTGCGCAGAAATTGCATACTGTGCCAAACAGGAGGTTAAAGGCACTGACTCTCCAAGTGGGGAGAGTGTTAGTAAAGCGTCTGGAACGGTGAACCCGAGTATCATGGGACGAAACCTGAGATGCATTTGAAAATGTCTCCCAATCACATGGTGGACCATACTCTGGGTTTCCCATGCATGTTTTAGCTGAAGGAATAATCCCTTAAACCTGGAGAGTTGGGACCCATGGAATGGCTACCATGCAGTATGACTTCAAAGGGTCTGCGTTTGCTCACAGAACCTCACCAATGTTATCAGCCCGAAGTGTCCAGCCTTATGTCTCACCCAGCTCTGGGTGTAGATGTGGTAAATCCAGGTTGCATCACAAGCCCTGAATGAATTATTTAAGAATTGCTCTCTATTTCACTGTCATTCTGTTTTGTTTGTGAAATTTATTTTGATAATGGGATTTATCGGATTTTCACTCTTGCGTTTAGGCCACTGTACACACGCTTGACTTCCTTATGGAGACATATAAATCCATGGGTCTTAAGATTCTTACTTGTCAGGTATATTCCCAGGCGTTGAATATGGGGTGTTGAGTCCATTTCGTTGAGCAAGGAGTAGATCTTGTCTCTTATGTATTTGGCTTATGGAACGGTATCTGTGCTAATTTCAATCTCTGGTTTGATGCAGCACCCCAACTCACCTTTCCCCATAAGCAAGCATAAGTTGCTTTTCTAAATTTGAGACCCTGTTCTGTTTTGTAATTCAGTTCATGTGTAGACAAGTTTACGTTCCGTGTATTAGTGATATCTTATGATGTTTCTTTTTCTGTGGGACTTATTTCTTGTAGAATCGTCGTACCTGAATCCACTCATTATGCCGCTACCGGCCTGATGACGTAGATGTCATTGCTGAGTGATATACCATTGTACGTACGTACCAAAACTTCTTTATCCATTTGTTGCTTTCTCGGATATTTATCTTGTACCGTAGACGAGGTTCTTGTAAACAGAGCCGTCCCAAACTTTGGGGTGGCTGTGTGTTTTTGATTTTAATTTCCCTAAACTATAGGACCCTAAGTGGAAGTGCCATAGGCTGTGTTTCTTTGTTTCCTACGTGTTTCAGGAAACACCATACACTTCTCCAGAGTGGCTGTTGGCAATTTTCATCCCACCCATCAGCATAACAAGGCTCCCTGTTCTCCATGACCTGTCCTGCCTTTCTGGATTTTACACTTTTTTCAGATTGCCCTTTTGACCGTGGGGCAGTGAGACTTCATTGTAGTGCAGATTTCCTTTACACGCTTGCTTGGTTGGCCAAAAAGGGCGTATGCGTTTTTTCCTGAATATATTCAGGAAAAAACGCATACGCCCTTTTTGGCCAAGTGCATCATTGTCGTCATTCTTCCTCTTTTCCTATGCTTTAAGTGCAATTCCAGTCTACCCCCTGAAATCGTTTTCCTGAAATTCTGCCCCGCTTTCAAGTCCTCTTCGAAGACTTACTTCAGTACATTTTTGGACGATGGCTGTCATACATAACTCTGCAGGTTTGTGAATTACAGTACCCCTGAGCTCCTTTCTTCAGCTCGCTTTCTTGTGAGCTGGCCGCAAAACCGCAGGATTGCTTCAGGCCCTAATCTGGTTCCGGCAGGGCACGCTGAGCCTTTGGTTAATTCCTCTTCCTGGTGGGAAATGAGTGTTCCATTTGCCCGTGCAGACACCTAAAGCTAGTCTCTCATTGGTTCTCCCTATTCCTGTTCATCTTGCGCAGAAATTGCAAACTGTGCCAAACAGGAGGTTAAAGGCACTGACTCTCCAAGTGGGGAGAGTGTTAGTAAATCGTCTGGAACGGTGAACCCGAGTACCAGGGGACGAAACCTGAGATGCATTGAAAACGTTTCCCAATCACATGGCGGATCATACTCTGGGTTTCCCATGCATGTTTTAGCTGAAGGAAGAATCCCTTAAACCTGGAGAGTTGGGACCCATGGAATGGCTACCATGCACTATGACTTCTAAGGGTCTGCGTTTGCTCACCGAACCTCACCAATGCTATCAGCCCGAAGTGTCCAGCCTTATGTCTCACCCAGCTCTGGGTGTAGATGTGGTAAATCCAGGTTGCATCACAAGCCCTGAATGAATTATTTAAGAATTGTTCTCTATTTCACTGTCATTGTGTTTTGTTTTTGAAATTTATTTTGATAATGGGATTTATCGGATTTTCACTGCTGCGTTTAGGCCGCTGTACACACGCTTGATTTCCTTATGGAGACATATAAATCCATGGGTCTTAAGATTCTTACTGGTCAGGTATATTTCCAGGCGTTGAATATGGGGTGTTGAGTCCATTTGGTTGAGCAAGGAGTAGGTCTTTTCTATTATATATTTGGCTTATGGAACGGTATCTGTGCTAATTTCAATTTCTGGTTTGATGCAGCACCCCAACTCACCTTTCCCCTTAAGCAAACATAAGTTGGTTTTCTAAATTTGAGACCCTGTTCTGTTTTGTAATTCAGTTCATGTGTAGCCAAGTTTACGTTCCGTGTATTAGTGATATCTTAGGATGTTTCTATTTCTGTGTGACTTATTTCTCGTAGAATCGTCGTACCTGAATCCACTCATTTTGCCGCGACGGGCCTGATGACGTAGATCTCATTGCTGAGTGATATTCCATTGTACGTACGTACCACAACTTCTTTATCCATTTGTTGCTTTCTCGGATATTTAACTTGTACCGTAGACGAGGTTCTTCTAAACAGAGCCGTCCCAAACTTTGGGGTGGCTCTGTGTTTTTGATTTTAATTTCCCTAAGCTATAGAACCCTAAGTGGAAGTGCCATAGGCTGTGTTGCTTTGTTTCCTACGTGTTTCAGGAAACACCATACACTTCTCCAGAGTGGCTGTTGGCAATTTACATCCCGCCCATCAGCATAACAAGGCTCCCTGTGCTCCATGACCTGTCCTGCCTTTCTGGATTTTACACAGTTTTCAGATGGCCCTTTTGACCGGGGGGCAGTGAGACATCATTGTAGTGCAGATTTACTTTACACGCATGCTTGGTTGGCCAAAAAGTGCGTATGCGTTTTTACCTGAATATATTCAGGAAAAAACACATACGCCCTTTTTGGCCAAGTGCATCATTGTCGACATTCTGCCTCTTTTCCTATGCTTTACGTGCAATTCCAGTCTACCCCGTGAAATCATTTTCCTGAAATTCTGCCCCACTTTCAAGTCCTCTTCGAAGACTTACTTCAGTATATTTTTGGACGATAGCTGTCATTCATTACTCTGCAGGTTTGTGAATTACAGTGCCCCTGAGCTCCTTTCTTCAACTCGCTTTTTTGTGAGCTGGCCGCATAACGGCAGGATTGCTTCAGACCCTAATCTGGTTACGGCAGGGCACGCTGAGCCTTTGGTTAATCCCTCTTCCTGGTGGGAAATGAGCGTTCCATTTGCCCGTGCAGACACCTACAGCTAGTCTCTCATTGGTTCTCCCTATTCCTGTTCATCTTGCCCAGAAATTGCATACTGTGCCAAACAGGAGGTTACAGGCACTGACTCTCCAAGTGGGGAGAGTGTTAGTAAAGCGTCTGGAACGGTGAACCCGAGTACCAGGGGACGAAACCTGAAATGCATTTGAAAACGTTTCCCAATCACACGGTGGACCATACTCTGGGATTCCCATGCATGTTTTAGCTGAAGGAAGAATCCCTTAAACCTGGAGAGTTGGGACCCATGGAATGGCTACCATGCAGTATGACTGCAAAGGGTCTGCGTTTGCTCACCGAACCTCACCAATGCTATCAGCCTGAAGTGTCCAGCCTTATGTCTCACCCAGCTCTGGGTGTAGATGTGGTAAATCCAGGTTGCATCACAAGCCCTGAATGAATAATTTAAGAATTGCTCTCTATTTCACTGTCATTGTGTTGTGTTTTTGAAATTTATTTTGATAATGGGATTTATCGGATTTTCACTGCTGCGTTTAGGCCGCTGTACACACGCTTGATTTCCTTATGGAGACTTATAAATCCATGGGTCTTAAGATTCTTACTTGTCAGGTATATTCCCAGGCGTTGAATATGGGGTGTTGAGTCCATTTCGATGAGCAAGGAGTAAGTCTTGTCTATTATATATTTGGCTTATGGAACGGTATCTGTGCTAAATTCAATCTGTGGTTTGATGCAGCACCCCAACTCACCTTTCCCCATAAGTAAGCATAAGTTTGTTTTCTAAATTTGAGACCCTGTTCTGTTTTGTAATTCAGTTCATGTGTAGACAAGTTTACGTTCTGTGTATTAGTGATATCTTATGATGTTTCTTTTTCTGTGTGACTTATTTCTCGTAGAATCGTCGTACCTAAATCCACTCATTATGCCGCTACGGGCCTGATGACGTAGATTTCATTGCTGAGTGATATTCCATTGTACATACGTACCACAACTTCTTTATCCATTTTTTGCTTTCTAGGATATTTAACTTGTATCGTAGATGAGGTTCTTGTAAACAGAGCCGTCCCAAACTTTGGTGTGGCTGTGTGTTTTTGATTTTAATTTCCCTAAGCTATAGGACCCTAAGTGGAAGTGCCATAGGCTGTGTTGCTTTGTTTCCTAAGTGTTTCAGGAAACACCATACACTTCTCCAGATTGGCTGTTGGCAATTTACATCCCACCCATCAGCATAACAAGGCTCCCTGTTCTCCATGACCTGTCCTGCCTTTCTGGATTTTACACTTGTTTCAGATGGCCGTTTGGACCGTGGGGCAGTGAGACTTCATTGTAGTGCAGATTTCCTTTACACGCTTGCTTGGTAGGCCAAGAAGGGCGTATGCGTTTTTTCCTGAAAATATTCAGGAAAAAACGCATACGCCCTTTTTGGCCAAGTGCATCATTGTCGACATTCTGCCCCTTTTCCTATGCTTTAAGTGCAATTCCAGTCTACGCCCTGAAATCGTTTTCCTGAAATTCTGCCCAGCTTTCAAGTCCTCTTCGAAGACTTACTTCAATATATTTTTGGACGATAGATGGCATTCATAACTCTGCAGGTTTGTGAATTACAGTGCCCCTGAGCTCCTTTCTTCAACTCGCTTTCTTGTGAGCTGGCCGCAAAACCGCAGGATTGCTTCAGGCCTTAATCCGGTTCCGGCAGGGCACGCTGAGCCTTTGGTTAATTCCTCTTCCTGGTGGGAAATGAGCATTCCATTTGCCCGTGCAGACACCTACAGCTAGTCTCTCATTGGTTCTCCCTATTCCTGTTCATCTTGCCCAGAAATTCCAAACTGTGCCAAACAGGAGGTTAAAGGCACTGACTCTCCAAGTGGGGAGAGTGTTAGTAAAGCGTCTGGAACGGTGAACCCGAGTACCAGGGGACGAAACCTGAGATGCATTTCAAAACGTTTCCCAATCACACGGTGGACCATACTCTGGGTTTCCCATGCATGTTTTAGCTGAAGGAAGAATCCCTTAAACCTGGAGAGTTGGGACCCATGGAATGGGTACCATGCAGTATGACATCAAATGGTCTGCGTTTGCTCACCGAACCTCACCAATGCTATCAGCCCGAAGTGTCCAGCCTTATGTCTCACCCAGCTCTGGGTGTAGATGTGGTAAATCCAGGTTGCATCACAAAACCTGAATGAATTATTTAAGAATTGCTCTCTATTTCACTGTCATTGTTCTGTGTTTTTGAAATTTATTTTGATAATGGGATTTATCGGATTTTCACTGCTGCGTTTAGGCCACTGTACACACGCTTGACTTCCTTATGGAGACATATAAATCCATGGGTCTTAAGATTCTTACTTGTCAGGTATATTCCCAGGCGTTGAATATGGGGTGTTGAGTCCATTTCGTTGAGCAAGGAGTAGGTCTTTTCTATTATATATTTGGCTTATGGAACGGTATCTGTGCTAATTTCAATCTCTGGTTTGATGCAGCGCCCCAACTCACCTTTCCCCATAAGCAAGCATAAGTTGGTTTTCTAAATTTGAGACCCTGTACTGTTTTGTAATTCAGTTCATGTGTAGCCAACTTTATGTTCCGTGTATTAGTGATATCTTATGATATTTCTTTTTCTGTGTGACTTATTTCTCGTAGAATCATCGTACCTGAATCCACTCATTATGCCGCTACGGGGCTGATGACGTAGATCTCATTGCTGAGTGATATTCCATTGTACGTACGTACCACCACTTCTTTATCCATTTTTTGCTTTCTCGGATATTTAACTTGTACCGTAGACGAGGTTCTTGTAAACAGAGCCGTCCCAAACTTTGGGGTGGCTCTGTGTTTTTGATTTTAATTTCCCTAAGCTATAGGACCCTAAGTGGAAGTGCCATAGGCTGTGTTGCTTTGTTTCCTACGTGTTTCAGGAAACACCATACACTTCTCCAGAGTGGCTGTTGGCAATTTACATCCCGACCATCAGCATAACAAGGCTCCCTCTTCTCCATGACCTGTCCTGCCTTTCTGTATTATACACTTGTTTCCGATGACCTTTTGGACCGGGGGGCAGTGAGACTTCATTGTAGTGCAGATTTCCTTTACACGCTTCCTTGGTTGGCCAACAAGGGCGTATGCGTTTCTTCCTGAATATATTCAGGAAAAAACGCATACGCCCTTTTTGGCCAAGTGCATCATTGTCGACATTCAGCCTCTTTTCCTATACTTTAAGTGCAATTCCAGTCTACGCCCTGAAATCGTTTTCCTGAAATTCTGCCCCGCTTTCAAGTCCTCTTCGAAGACTTACTTCAATACATTTTTGGACGATAGCTGTCATTCATAACTCTGCAGGTTTGTGAATTACAGTGCCCCTGAGCTCCTTTCTTCAACTCGCTTTCTTGTGAGCTGGCCGCAAAACCGCAGGATTGCTTCAGGCCCTCATCTGGTTCCGGCAGGGCACGCTGAGCCTTTGGTTAATTCCTCTTCCTGGTATAAAATGAGCGTTCCATTTGCACGTGCAGACACCTACAGCTAGTCTCTCATTGGTTCTCCCTATTCCTGTTCATCTTGCGCAGAATTTGCAAACTGTGCCAAACAGGAGGTTAAAGGCACTGACTCTCCAAGTGGGGAGAGTGTTAGTAAAGCGTCTGGAACGGTGAACCCGAGTAATAGGAGACGAAACCTGAGATGCATTTGAAAACGTTTCCCAATCCCACGGTGGACCATACTCTGGGTTTCCCATGCATGTTTTATCTGAAGGAAGAATCCCTTAAACCTGGAGAGTTGGGACCCATGGAATGGCTACCATGCAGTATGACTTCAAAGGGTCTGCGTTTGCTCACCGAACCTCACCAATGCTATCAGCCCGAAGTGTCCAGCCTTATGTCTCACCCAGCTCTGGGTGTAGATGTGGTAAATCCAGGTTGCATCACAAACCCTGAATATATTATTTAAGAATTGCTCTCTATTTCACTGTCATTGTGTTTTGTTTGTGAAAATTATTTTGATAATGGGATTTATCGGATTTTCACTGCTTCGTTTAGGCCGCTGTACACATGCTGGATTTCCTTATGGAGACATATAAATTCATGGGCCTTAAGATCCTTTCTTGTCAGGTATATTCCCAGGCGTTGAATATGGGGTGTTGAATCCATTTCGTTGAGCAAGGAGTAGGTCTTGTCTATTATATATTTGGCTTATGGAACGGTATCTGTGCTAATTTCAATTTCTGGTTTGATGCAGCACCCCAACTCACCTTTCCTCTTAAGCAAACATAAGTTGGTTTTCTGAATTTGAGACCCTGTTCTGTTTTGTAATTCAGTTCATGTGTAGCCAAGTTTACGTTCCGTGTATTAGTGATATCTTAGGATGTTTCTATTTCTGTGTGACTTATTTCTCGTAGAATCGTCGTACCTGAATCCACTCATTTTGCCGCGACGGGCCTGATGACGTAGATCTCATTGCTGAGTGATATTCCATTGTACGTACGTACCACAACTTCTTTATCCATTTGTTGCTTTCTCGGATATTTAACTTGTACCGTTGACGAGGTTCTTATAAACAGAGCCGTCCCAAACTTTGGGGTGGCTGTGTGTTTTTGATTTTAATTTCCCTAAGCTATAGGACCCTAAGTGGAAGTGCCATAGGCTGTGTTGCTTTGTTTCCTACGTGTTTCAGGAAACACCATACACTTCTCCAGAGTGGCTGTTGGCAATTTACATCCCGCCCATCAGCATAACAAGGCTCCCTGTTCTCCATGACCTGTCCTGCCTTTCTGGATTTTACACTTGTTTCAGATGGCCGTTTGGACCGGGGGGCCGTGAGACTTCATTGGAGTGCAGATTTCCTTTACATGCTTGCTTGGTTGGCCAAAAAGGGCGTATGCGTTTTTTCCTGAATATATTCAGGAAAAAACGCATACGCCCTTTTTGACCAAGTGCATCATTTTTGACATTCTGCCTCTTTTCCTATGCTTTAAGTTCAATTCCAGTCCACCCCGTGAAATTGTTTTCCCGAAATTCTGCCCCGCTTTCAAGTCCTCTTCGAAGACTTACTTCAATACATTTTTGGACGATAGCTGTCATTCATAACTCTGCAGTTTTGTGAATTACAGTGCCTCTGAGCTCCTTTCTTCAACTCGCTATCTTGTGAGCTGGCCGCAAACCAACATGATTGCTTCAGGCCCTAATCTGGTTCCGGCACGTCATGCTGAGCCTTTGGTTAATTCCTCTTCCTGGTGGGAAATGAGCATTAAATTTGCACGTGCAGACACCTACAGCTAGTCCCTGATTGGTTCTCCCTATTCCTGTTCACCTTCCGCAGAATTTCCAAACTGTGCCAAACAGGAGGTTAAAGGCACTGACTCTCCAAGTGGAGAGAGTGTTAGTAAAGGGTCTGGAATGGTGAACCCGTGTAAAAGGGGACAAAAACTGAGATGCATTTGAAAACGCTTCCCACTCACACGGTGTACCATACTTTGTGTTTCCCATGCATGTTTTAGCTGAAGGAAGAATCTCTTAAACCTGGAGAGTTGGGACCCATGGAATGGGTACCATGCAGTATGACTTCAAAGGGTCTGCATTTGCTCATCGTACCTCACCAGTGCTATCCGCCCGAAGTGTCCAACCTTATGTCTCACTCAGCTCTTGGTGCAGATGTGGTTAATCCCGGTTGCATCACAAGCTCTGAATGAATTATTTAAGTATAGCTCTCTATTTCACTGTCATTGTGTTTTGTTTTTGTAATTCATTTTGATAATTGGATTTATCGGATTTTCTCTGCTGCGTTCATAAATCTATACACACCCTTGATTCTCTTACAGAGACATATAAATCCATGGGTTTGAAGATTCTTACTAGTCAGGTGTATTCCTAGGCGTTGAATATGGGGTGTTTAGTCCATTTCGTTGAGCAACTGGTAGGTCTTGACTATTACATATTTGGCTTATGGAAAGGTATCTGTGCTAATTTCTATCTCTGGTTTTATGCAGCACCCCAACTCTCCTTTATCCTTAAGCAAGCATATGTTGGTTTTCTAAATTTGAGACCCCGTTCTGTTTAGTAATTCAGTTCATTTGTAGCCACGTTTACATTCCATGTATTAGTAATATCGTGTGTCTTTTTCTTTTTGAATTATGTGACTTCGAATGATCATACGTAACTCCTCTGTGGTTGTTACAACTGGCCATATTTCATTGATTTCCAGGCTGAGTAATATTCCACTCTACATAAGTGCCACATCTCTATCCATTTTTTCCCTCCAGAGACTTATAAATTATATCCTAGTCGAGGATCTTTTAAACATAGAGGCGGTAAATATTGGGGTGCCTGTGTCCTCTCGATTTTTGTTTTTCCCAAGATATACGTCCATGAGTGCAAGTGCCCTGTGCTCTGTAGCTCATTTTTTAGATGCTTTAGTAAACACAATACACTTCTCCAGAGTGACCGTTGGCAATATACATTTCCAGTATAAGCCTCAGAGAGCTCCCTTTTCTCCTTGCCCTGTCCTGCATTTTTGGTGTTTACACTTTATGAGGAAGGCTCTTCTGACTGATGCGAAGTGATATGTTTTGTAGTATTGATTTCCAGTGCCCACCTGTTTGGTTGGCTAAAAAAGTGTATGCCCTTTTCTTGAATACATACAGAAAAAGACGCATACACCCTTTTTGGCCAATTGCAATGTTGGCAATGTTCAGCCCCTTTTCTTGTGCTTAATGGCGAGTCCTTTCTACCTCTTCCAATCCCTTTCCTGCCATTCTCCGTTGCTTACAAGTCCTTTCCTCTGACTTTCCTCAAGACATTTTTCAGTGATAGATATTTTCAACTCTGCAGTTTCGTGAATTTTAGTGTCCCTGAGTTCCATTTTTCAACTTCTGTTTATGGGAACTGGCCACAAAGCAGCGGAATTTCCTCAAGCCCTATTCTGTTTCCATGGGCAACCCTAGCCTTTGGTCAATTCGTCTTCCTGATTGGAAATAAGAGTGACATGTGCCTGTCCGAACACCTAGGACTTGTGTCTCATTGTTCCTCCTCCTTCTGCTTCATCCTCTGGACAAATTCCAAACTGTCTGCAACAGGATGTTGACAGTGCTGACATCTCCAAGTGGGGAGACTGTTCGTAAAGACGCTGGAGGGATGAACCCGAGCACCAGGAGATGAGGAGATGAGATGCCTTTTCCAAACTCTTCCCGATCAGATGGTATACCATCCTCTGGGTGTGACAGGCATGTTTTAGCTGTAGGAAGTGTCCCATTCATGTGAGGAGAACACCAGGGCTTTTACAAAATCAGTGTCTCTCCACAACCCAAACTGGGGAATTTTTTAAGCTACGGCTACACATATGTTCATTAAGGGCCTTGGGAAGTAGGCAGAGTCCAAACTTTAGATGATTGAAGTCTTCAGGGTCAGAAGCACTCACCACCGGCTTCCCTTAGGTTCCATTTTAACTGTCATTAATAGATGATGTCAATAAAAATATCTATTCTTTTTCAGATTATTTCCCCTTATAGGTTATTGTAAAATATTGAGTGTAGTTCCCGGGGCTATACAGTAGTTCCTTGTTGATGATCGATTTTATACATAGCAGTGTGTATGTGTTAATCCCAAACTGTTAATTTATCCCTCCTCCCACCTTTCCCCTTTGGTAATAATAAATTATAAGATTTTATACTTCTCAGAATTGGGGGAACTGAAAGAGAGGTATCATTTTCAATGGAAAAGCATTTAAAACAAGATTGAAGTTTTAACCAAGATTTTTAGATGTACATCCTTGGAAAGAAATCACTTCGTTTCTCTAATATTGACCTGACAAATAAGACAAACCTTTTCACTGAACTTGCTTATAATAAAGTGATGGAAATATCAAATGGGAGTGTTAGAAACATCTTATTTTACCCGAGCCTTATACACTGTTCTATGTTAATTACAGTTTGGCTCAAACATCTGTTCATTGAAGTTACAATGTTCTCAATTTCTGTTACTGATCCTCCAGAGTGGACCCCAACAAGTGACCCCTGCCCAGTGTCATTGGAGCCAACAGATTGAGACTGAGTTTGGTTCAGAAGCAAAGGAAACTTTATATTTTGATCAGAGAATGGAGAGGTGAGAGCATGTGCTACCCCGTGGGCTGTGGGCTGGGCTGCTGTGTAGAGATCCTGTCAGAGTCAGTGGGAGGGAGGGGGCGGAGCTCTCGAGGGCCCGGTTGGCTGCAGCTCAGGCTCTATATCGCGGAGTGTGCACTGTGTCCCAGGAGCTGAGGTGTCGACCCAGCCATTCCGCACTAGGAAATCTGGTCTGAAGTGCCGGCTGTTGAACCTCTGTATGCGGGACCCTAGGAGCACGTGAAATTAGACAAAGCACAAAGGATAAAAAAGGTTAGACTTTATTTTATTGCCCAGATTCTATTTTTATCTCCCAGGGATTTTTAAGGGGCTTTGCCTGGGAAAAAGCCCTCTTCTGCCTTTTTTCCCCTTCCTCATTCTTAGAGTGCTGAGGGTGCAGACCCTTCTTCGGTAACTGCTGAGTGCTGAGTTAGGAGCCCTCATACCCGTGGGCGAGGGTCAGAACTTCTCCCCAGCAGCCTCCAGGTGACGTTGATTGTCCCCAGGCCTCCTGCCTCCCCGCTCGTCCACCTGAGCACCAGTATTGGAAGCGTTATAGATTCTAATGACCTTTAAGGGTCCAGGAAGGAGATGTGCAGTGACGCTGTGAGGTCCAGTTTCACCCCGCCCTGCATTTGTTCGGCCACCTTAGGCTGACCCTTTCTGCCAGCCTAGATGCTCTGACCAGTAGTCTGCACTTTCTTCAATTAGGCCCCTGAATTAACGTAAAAAGAGCACCAGGTGTCAGGACCCTGCCTGCTCAACTCCCAGACAGTCCAGGGTCAGTGGTGATGAAGGACCATGATGGCCACTGAGTCAACAGCCTTTTGAAGTAAACAGGAGTCCAGCCGGTCTTATTAGCCACCATCATCACAGTGTCTGTAGGCTCTTCTATGGTGACAGCGTGATATACGCTTCCCCCGCCAAGATTATTAGGTCCGCTCTGGGTGCAGTAAGTCCTGCAAGCAGTAGTCTACTCTTTTGGGACACACTCTTGTTGTTTTATGAGAGAAACTCCAGGTCAAGTGATGGTCACATGAGTCGTCATGGTGCCCCTTTACCCCGGTTATCTCTCTGGAGGTTGGAGTTGGAGGGCCTCCTCACTCGAGGTCAGTGTGCCCACGGAGCAAACCCTGCAACTTCAGGGCATGGTTGGGGCTTAGGATCACCACGTGGGGTCCTTTTCCCTTAGGAGGGAGGTGGCCTTTTGTGCTGCTGATTTCCAGGTTTTCAGATACCACCAGTATCTTGGCCAGATGTGGCGGTGGGCCAAGCCCATTGGTGACCGTAGTTTATCCTACCGGGATGGCATTCTTGCATTGTTCCATTTCAAGTGGTCCCAGTTTTTGCACTAATACTCCAATAGCGATTCACCATTCACCAGGAATGTAAAGGTCAAAGGGTTTAGCAAAATTAGGGAGTTCCAGGGCAAGGGTCTGAATTGACTGCTCTTTCCATTCTTGAAAGGCCACTTCTGGATTCTATTCAAAAGGATCATCATCTTTTCCTTTCAGTGTTTCATATAGAGGCCCAGCTAGTAGACTGTAGTTAGGGATCCAGAAGCACCAACCCTGGCCTCCCCAGGAACCCCTAAGCTGTCTTCTAGTTTTAGAAATGGGTAAGGCTGTAAATTGTTTCTTCTCTTTCCTGGGATGGGCTTCTCTGACCTTCTGTGAGAATGAAGCCCAGGCAGGTCACCGTAGTCTGTGATATTTGAGCTTTTTATTTGACAACTTCTATCCTTTATTGGCTTGGTAGTTCAGAGGTCTCCTTAGTAGGGTTGGCGATCAGAATGTCGTCTGCATATTGAAGGAGTGTTTCCTTTTCCAGAGGTAGAACTTTTAGGTCTTTAACTCAGCTTTCCCCAAAGATGGTGTGGGAATTTTTGAACCCTTGGGGCAACACGGCCCAGAAGTATTGTTTTAGTTGTATGTTGAGTCCTGCCACTCACAAGCCAAAATTTCTTGTGACTCTGGGACTAATAGAATACAAAAGAAGGCATCATTGAAGACTAATACAGAATACCATGTCCCGGTGGTTGGTAGAATGACCAGCAGGGTGTAGGATTTAGGAACTACTGGAGGTCTATCCTCGGTGGCTTCACTGACTGTCCTGACATCCTTTACCAGGACTCCAGCAGCCCATGGGGCTCTCGAGGTCAGGCCAATCCCAGGATATGGAGCTCACCTGGGCAGGTACCCCACCCCCACCGCAGCCCACGGTGCTCTCCTGTTCAGGCCCCTCCCAGGATATGGGGTTCCCTGGGCAGGTTCCCCTGCAGCCCATGGGGCTCTCATGGTCAGGCCCCTCCCAGGATACAGAGCTACCCTTGCAGTTACCCTGGCAGGGCTGGGCACACAGGTACCGTGCACATCGCCCTCATTGCAGAGCACTTCCAGCTCACCTGTCACTCAGATCTGACACAGAGCACCTCAGAGCAGGACTTGAACTAAGAAACAGCAGCTCCAACAGGTCTGTGACCCTGGGCATCACTCTGTGTGGCCTCCCTCCACCTGGTCTTCCAGAGACTTCCACTGCACCCGGGGCACCAGGCCTCTGTCTCCACCCACCACCCACCCCTCCTCTCCCTGACTCCTGGGTTCCTCTCATTAGGAGAGGGTTTTCTTGAAGTTGTCTCCCACTCATGGGCCAGATAATATAATTAGAAAACAAGCCAGAGCTGCAACCCCTTGTCTATCCTGACTCTCAGGAGCCCACACCTGTTCCTTGGACCTGGCCGATTCAGCAAGTTCCAGTTTCTGCAACTGTGAGTGCCTGAAGGGTGATTATTGGCTGGCCTGGGAAGCCTGACCATGCCGGCCAGCCCTCCCCACGTGTGCCTGTTTGAGATCAATATAAACACCACTCCAGGCAGCAAGAGCCCCTGCAGCTGTGCCTGACGCCATTTTCTCTGCCCTGTCAGCAGTCTCGGGGCTGGACTGGTGGGAGGGAGTGAGAGGCCACGGCTTTGTGGGTGGCCCAGTGTGAGTGGGGCTCTGCTGGACTTTCTGCAGCAGTTACCAAGATGCCACCTGCTAAAGAAGAGGATGTGTCACCCATACCTGCCTCTGGAATTTCTCCCTGGGCAGAGGTGAGTGAGGAAGAAAGCAGTGGGGGCCCGGACAGCAGGGGTATCTCAGGCAGGGAAATGGAAAGCTTCCAGAAGAGTACCCAGGGCCAGGACCATCCTGGCTGGCCTGCAGGCACCAAATCGGCTGGCATGCTGTCGCTCATGTGGCTCCATGGCCCTTCCTCTAGGCTTTCAAGTCCTTGTACATATTCAGGTGTTTTACCTGGGAAGGGTGGGAACATTTCAGCAGCAGCTGGCCTGGGGCTCGGCCCACATTTACTCACAGATGCCTTGGCACGGTCCCCCAGCTTTGCAATGAGGACGCTTGTTGCGTGGGGCCTGCTGGCTGAATGGGAGATGATTCCCCACCACTGGCCAACTACAGAATTGTTTACAACTGGAGCAAGTGCCCTGATAAGGTTTTCCTCTGTGTAACTGGTGGGTTCTGTTTTTTTTTTCTTTTTTTCATTTTTGGTTCAAGGTAGATTTTATTCCTCTTTTTTGTATTTACGGATATAAGCATGGAAATAATTTATTCATATAAATACATGTATGTGAAGGGAAGAATATTTTTTCTGTTTTACTTTTTGTAATTTTGAATTTTATTTTATTTTTTTATACAGCAGGTTCTTTTTGGTTATCTATTTTATACATATAAATGTATACATGCCAATCCCAATCTCTCAATCCTCCCACCACCACCCCCCAACAGCTTTCCCCCCTTGGTGTCCATACGTTTGTTGTCTACATCTGTTGCTCTATTTCTGCCTTAAAAAACGGTTCATCTGTATAATTTTTCTAGGTTCCACATATATGCATTAATATACAAGATTTGTTTTTCTATTTCTGACTTACTTCACTCTGTATGACAGTCTCTAGATCCATCAACGTCTCTACAAATGACCCAATTTCATTCCTTTTTATGGCTTAGTAATATTCCATTTTATATTTGTACCACATCTTTATGCATTCGTCTGTCTGTGGGCATTTAGGTTGCTTCCATTACCTGGATATTGTAAATAGTGATGCAATGAACATTGAGGTGAATGTCTCTTTTTGATTTATGGTTTTGTCTGGGTATATGCCCAGTAGTGGGATTGCTGTATCATATGGTAATTCTATTCTTAGTTTTATAAGAAACTCCATAATGTTCTCCACAGTGACTGTATCAATTTACATTCCCAACAATAGTGGAAGAGGGTTCCTTATCTCCACACCCTTTCCAGCATTTGTTGTTTGTAGATTTTCTGATGATGCCCATCCTAACAGGTGTGAGGTGATACACCATGGATGAGTCTATTTCGTTGAGCAAAGAGTAGGTCTTGTCTATTACATATTTGGCTTATGGAATGGTATGTGTGCTAATTTCAATCTCTGGTTTTATACAGCACCCCAACTCAACTTTCCCCTTAAGCAAGCATAAGTTTTTATCTAAATTTGAGACTGTTCGGTTTTGTAATTCAGTTTATGTGTAGCCAAGTTTACACTCCCTCTATTAGTGATATCTTATGATAATTATCTTTCTCTGTGTGACCTATTTCTCTTAGAATCATCATACTTAAATCCACTCAATTTGCTGCTACAGGCCTGATGACATTGATTTCATTGCTGAGTGATATTCCGTTGTACGTAAGTAGCACAACTCCTTTATCCATTTTTTTCTTTCTGGGATATTTAATTTGTACTGGACTCGAGGTTCTTGTAAACACAGCAGCCCTAAATTTTGTGTTGGCTGTGTCTTGTTGATTTTAATTTTCCTAAGCTATAGGGCCAAAAGTGGAAGTGCCCTAGTCTCTGTAGCTTTGTTTTTCAGATGTTTCAGGATACACCATAAACATCTCCAGAGTGTCTGTTGGCAATTTACATCCCGCCCATCAGCATAACAAGGCTCCCTGTTCTCCATGGCCTGTCCTGTGTTTCTGGTTTTTACACTTTTTTCAGATGGCCCTTTTGACGAATGGGAAATGAGATTTCATTGTAGTACGGATTTCCATTGCTCGAGTGCTTGGTTGGCCAAAAAGGGCATATGCGTTTTTTCCTGAATATATTCAGGAAAACATGTATACGCACTGTTCGTCCAAGTGCATCACTGTCAAAGATCTGCCACTTTTCACATGTTTTAAATGCAATTCCAATCTACCTCCTGAAATATGATTCCTCAATTTTGCCTCGTTTTCAAGTCCTCTTTGCAGACTTACTTCAATATATTTTTGCCAATAGCTGTCATTTATAACTCTGCAGGTTTGTGAATTACAGTGCCCGTGATTTCCTTTCTTAACTCGCTTCCTTGAAAGCTGGCCACAAAACCGCAGGTTTGCTTCAGGCCGTAATCAGGGTGTGGCACGGCACTCTGAGCCTTTGGTTAATTCCTCTTCCTGGTGGGAAATTAGAGTTAAATGTGCCCCTCCAGACACCTGCCTCACTCCCAGCCCCTTGGTGATGTGTGTCCTCTGGTTTGAGGCCACATGTGATGGGTTCCTCATCTTTTGATGATGTGGCCCCACTGGTGTGAGGACACTCCTGCCTGCTTCCCATCCCCTTGGTGATGTGGTCCCTCCGGCGAGAGTCTGATCCTGGTTGGGTTCCTCACACTTCTGTGAGGTGGGCCCTCTTCTCTGAGGTCACTCCTGCCTGGCTAGCACACCCCGCCTTGGCGACGTCAGACCTCTGGTGGCAGTTGGAGCCTGCTGGGAGCCTCCTCCCCTCGGTGATGAGGCCCTCTGGCATCAGGCCCTAACTGCTGGGTTCCCACATTTTCTGATACGTCCTAAGTGGTGCGAGGGCACTCCTGCCAGGTTCCCATCCCCATGGGCATGTGGGCCTTCTGCTCTAAGGTCCCAACACCTGTGTTGTTCACCGTTTCATGATGTTGGCTCTCTGGTGTTAGTTCACTCAGGCCTAGATCCCATAGACTCTGTGCTCTGAGCCGCCTGCTGGGAGGTTCCTACTGCTGAATTCCTTACCTTTTCTATTCTTTGGGTTCTGTGTTTTCATGCTCCTCCTTCCTGACTCACTCCCAGCCCCTTTGTGATGTAGGTCCTCTGGTTTGAGGCCACATGTGCCGGTTTCCTCACCTTTATTGATGTGGGCCCACTGGTGTGAGGACACTCCTGCCTGGTTCCCATCCACTTGGTGATGGGGGCCCTCTGGTGAGAGCCTGATCCTGGCTGGATTCCTCACCCTTCTGTGAGGTAGACCCTCTGCTGTGAGGTCACTCCTGCCTGGCTGGCACACGTCACCCTGGCGATGTGGGCCCTCAGTTGGGAGTTGGTGCCTGCTGGGAGTCTCCTCCCCTCGGTAATGAGGGCCCTCTGGCGTCAGGCCCTAACTCATGGGCTCCCAAAATTTTCTGATGTGCGCCCTGTCGTGCGAGTACACTCCTGCCAGTGTCCCATCCCCATGGGGATGTTGGCTTTCTGCTCTGAGGTCCCAACGGCTGGGTTGCTCACAGTGTCAGAATGTGGGCCCTCTGCTGTGAGTTCACTCCGGCATGGATCCCATAGCCTCGGTGCTCTGGGCCACCTGCTTGGAGCTTCTAACGGTGGGGTTCCTCACCTTTTTATTCTATGGGCCCTCTGTTGTGAGTCTCCTCCTGCATGCCTCACTCCCAGCCCTTTCGTGATGTGTGTCCCCTTATTTGAGGCCACATGTGCTGTGTTCCTCACCTTTGGCTGATGTGGCCCCACTGGTGTGAGGAGACTCCTGCCTGGTTTCCATCCCCTTGGTGATGTGGGCCCTCTGGTTAGAGTCTGATCCTGGTTGGGTTCCTCACACTTCTGTGAGGTGGGCCCTCTGCTGTGAGGTAACTCCTGCCTGGCTTGCTCCCATTGCCTTGGTGACGTCGGCCCTCTGGTGGCATTTGGAGCCTGCTGGTAGCCTCCTCTCCTCGGTGATGAGGGCCCTCTGGCGTCAGGCCCTAACTGCTGGGTTCCCACATTTTCTGATACGTGTTAAGTTGTGCGAGGACACTCCTGCGAGGTTCCTATCCCCATGGGGATGTGGGTCTTCTGCTCTGAGGTTCCACCGGCTGGGTTGCTCACAGTTTCATGATGTGGGCCCTCTGCTGTGAGTTCACTGTGGCCTGGATCCCATAGACTCCGTGCTCTGGGCCACCTGCTGGGAGGTTCAAACTGCTGGATTCCTCACATTTTTTATTCTGTGGGCCCTGTGTTGTTAGGCTACTCCTGCTTGCCTCACTCGGAGCATCTTGGAAATGTGGGTCCTCTGGTTTAGGCCACATGTGCTGGGTTCCTCACCTTTCTATAATGTGGCCACACTGGTGTGAGGACACTGCTGCCTTTTTCCGATCCCCTTGGTGATGTGGGCTCTCTGGTGAGAGTCTTATCCTGGCTGGTTTCCTCACCCTTCTGTGAGGTAGACCCTCTGCTGTGAGGTCACTCCTGCCTGGCTGGCACACATCACCTTGGCGACGTGGGCCCTCAGTTGGGAGTTGGTGCCTGCTGGGGGTCTCCACCCCTCGGTAATGAGGGCCCTCTGGCGTCAGACCCTAACTCCTGGGCTCCCAAAATTTTCTGATGTGCGCCCTGTGGTGCGACTACACTCCTGCCAGGTTCCCAACCCCATGGGAATGTGGGCCTTCTGCTCTGAGGTCCCAACGGTGGGTTGCTCAGTTTCATGATGAGGGTCCTCTGGTGTGAGTTCACTCCGCCCTGGATCCAATAGCCTCGCTGCTCCTGGCTGCCTGCGGGGAGGTCCCAACTGCGGGATTTCTCACCTTTTTTCTTCTATGGGCCCTCTGTTTTGAGACTCCTCCTGCCTGCCTGACTCCCAGCCCCTTGGTGATGTGTGTCCTCTGGTTTGAGGCTACGTGTGCTGGGTCCCTCACCTTTCGATTATGTGGCCCCACTGGTGTGAGGACACTCCTGCCTGGTTCCTATCCCCTTGGTGATGTGGGCCCTCTGGTGAGAGTCTGATCCTCTTTGGGTTCCTCACACTTTTGTGTGGTTGGCCCTCTGCTCTGAGGTCACTCCTGCCTGGCTGGCACACACCGCATTAGCGACGTCAGCCCTCTGGTAGCAGTTGGAGCTTGCTGGGAGCCTCCTCTCCTCAGTGATGAGGGCCCTCGGGCGTCTGGCCCTAACTGCTGGGCTCCCCACATTTTCTGATGTGTGCCCACTGGTGCGATGACACTCCTGCTTGGTTCCCTCCCCCATGGGGATGTAGGCCTTGTGCTCTGAGGTCACAACGGCTGGGTTGCTTACAGTATCACGATGAGGGCCCTCTGTTGTGAGTTCATCACTGCCTGGATCCCATAGCCTCGGTGATCTGGGCCGCCTGCTGGGATGTTCCAACGGCTGGATTCCTCACCTTTTTTATACAATGGGCCATGTGTTGGGAGGATAATCCTGCCTGCCTTGCTCCGAGACCCATGGTGACGTGGGTCCTCTGGTTTGAGGCCACATGTGCTGAGTACCTCAACTTTCGATGATGTGGTCCCACGGGTGTGAGGACACTCCTGCCTGGTTCCCAGCCCCTTGCTGTTGTGGGCACTCTGGTGAGGGTCTGATCCTTCCTGGGTTCCTTACCCTTCTGTGAGGTGGGCCCTCTGATGTGAGGTCACTCCTGCATGGCTGGCTCACGTCGCCTTGGCGACGTGGGTCTTCTGTTGGCCACTGAAGCATACTGGGAGCCTCCTACCCTCTTTAATGAGGGCCCTGGAAAAACGCATATGCCCTTTTTGACCAAGTGCATCATTGTCGACATTCTGACTCTTTTCCTATACTTTCAGAGGATTTCCCGTCTACCTCCTGAAATCGTAGTCCTGGAATTCTGCCCCACGTTCAAGTCCTCTTTGTAGCCTTACTTCAATATATTTTTGGATGATAGCTGTCATTTATAACTCTGCAGGTTTGTGAATTACAGTGCCCCTGAGCTCCTTTCTTCAACTCGCTTTCTTGTGAGCTGGCCGCAAAACCGCAGGATTGCTTCAGGCCCTAATCTGGTTCCGGCACGGCATGCTGAGCCTTTGGCTAATTCCTCTTCCTGGTTGGTAATGAGCGTTAAATTTGCCCGTGCAGACACCTACAGCTAGTCTCTCATTGGTTCTCCCTATTCCTGTTCATCATGCGCAGAAATTGCAAACTGTACCAAACAGGAGGTTAAAGGCACTGACTCTCCAGGTAGGGACAGTGTAAGTAAAGCGTCTGGAATGGTGAACCCGAGTACCAGGGGACGAAAACTGAGACGCATTTAAAAACGTTTCCCGGTCACACGGTGGACCATACTCTGGGATTCCCATGCATGTTTTAGCTGAAGGAAGAATCCCTTAAACCTGGAGAGTTGGGACCCATGGAATGTGTACCATGCAGTATGACTTCAAAGGGTCTGCATTTGCTCACTGAACCTCACCAATGGTATCCGCCCGAAGTGTCCAGCCTTATGTCTCACCCAGCCATAGGTGTAGATGTGGTAACTCCAGGTTGCATCACAAGCCCTGAATGAATGATTTAAGAATTGCTCTCTATTTCACTGTCATTGTGTTTTGTTTTTGTAATTTATTTTGATAATGGGATTTATCGGATTTTCACGGCTGCATTTATGGCGCTGTACACATGCCTGATTCTCTTACGGAGACACATAAATCCATGGGTGTTAAGATTCTTAATTGGCAGGTGTATTCCTATGCATTGAATATGGGGTGTTGAGTCCATTTCGTTGAGCAAGGAGTAGGTCTTGACTATTAAATATTTGGCTTATGGAACGGTATCTGTTCTAATTTCAATCTCTGGTTTTATGCAGCACCCCAACTCACCATTCCCCTTAAGCAAGCATAAGTTGGTTTTCTAAATTTGAGACCCTGTTCTGTTTTGTAATTCAGTTCATGTGTAGCCAAGTTCACATTCGGTGTATTAGTGATATCTTAATGTTTCTTTTTCTGTGTGACTTATTTCCCTTACAATCATCGTATCTGAATCCACTCATTATGCCACGACGGGCCTGATGATATAGATTTCATTGCTGAGTGATATTCCATTGTACGTATGTACCACAAATTCTTTATCCATTTTTCGCATTCTGGGATATTTAACTTGTACCGTAGACGAGCTTCTTGTAAAAAGAGCCATCCATAACATTGGGGTGGCTGTGTGTTTTTGATTTTAATTTCCCTAAGCTATAGGACCCTAAGTGGAAGTGCCATAGGCTGTGTTGCTTTGTTTCCTACGTGTTTCAGGAAACACCATACACTTCTCCAGAGTGGCTGTTGGCAATGTACATCCCGCCCATCAGCATAACAAGGCTCCCTGTTCTCCATGACCTGTCCTGCCTTTCTGGATTTTACACTTTTTTCAGATGGCCCTTTTGACCGGGGGGAAGTGAGACTTCATTGTAGTGCAGATTTCCTTTACACGCTTGCTTGGTTGGCCAAAAACTGCGTATGCGTTTTTTCCTGAATATATTCAGGAAAAAACGCATACGCGTTTTTGGCCAAGTGCATCATTGTCGACATTCTTCCTCTTTTCCTATGCTTTAAGTGCAATTCCAGTCTTCCCCCTGAAATCGTTTTCCTGAAATTCTGCCCCGCTTTCAAGTCCTCTTTGAAGACTTACTTCAATACATTTTTGGACGATAGCTGTCATTCATAACTCTGCAGGTTTGTGAATTACAGTGCCCCTGAGCTCCTTTCTTCAACTCGCTTCCTTGTGAGCTGGCCGCAAAACCGCAGGATTGCTTCAGGCCGTAATCTGGTTCCGGCAGGGCACCCTGAGCCTTTGGTTAATCCCTCTTCCTGGTGGGAAATGAGCGTTCCATTTGCCCGTGCAGACACCTACAGCTACTCTCTCATTGGTTCTCCCTATTCCTGTTCACCTTGCACAGAAATTGCAAATTGTGCCAAACAGGAGGTTAAAGACACTGACTCTCCAACTGGGGAGAGTGTTAGTAAAGCGTCTGGAATGGTGAACCCGAGTACCAGGGAACGAAACCTGAGATGCATTTGAAAACGTTTCCCAGTCACACGGTGGACGATACTCTTGGTTTCCCATGCATGTTTTAGCTGAAGAAAGATTCCCTTAAACCTGGAGAGTTGCGACCCATGGAATGGGTACCATGCAGTATGACTTCAAAGGGTCTCCGTTTGCTCACCCAACCTCACCTATGCTATAAGCCCGAAGTGTCCAGCCTTATGTCTCACCCAGCTCGGGGTGTAGATGTGGTAAATCCAGGTTGCATCACAAACACTGAATGAATTATTTAAGAATTGCTCTCTATTTCACTGTCATTGTGATTTGTTTGTGAAATTTATTTTGATAATGGGATTTATCGGATTTTCACTGCTGCGTTTAGGCCGCTGTACACACGCTTGATTTCCGTATGGAGACATATAAATCCATGGGTCTTAAGATTCTTACTTGTCAGGTATATTCCCAGGCGTTGAATATGGGGTGTTGAGTCCATTTCGTTGAGCAAGGAGTAGGTCTTGTCTATTATATATTTGGATTATGGAACGGTATCTGTGCTAATTTCAATCTCTTGTTTGATGCAGCACCCCAACTCACCTTTCCCCATAAGCAAGCATAAGTTGGTTTTCGAAATTTGAGACCCTGTTCTGTTTTGTAATTCAGTTCATGTGTAGCCAAGTTTACGTTCCGTGTATTAGTGATATCTTATGATGTTTCTTTTTCTGTGTGCCTTATTTCGCGTAGAATCGGGGTACCTAAATCACCTCATTATGCCGCTACGGGCCTGATGACGTAGATCTCATCGCTGAGTGATATTCCATTGTACGTACGTACCACAACTTCTTTATCCATATTTTGTTTTCTCAGATATTTAACTTGTACCATAGACGAGGTTCTTGTAAACAGAGCCATCCCAAATTTTGGGGTGGCTGTGTGTTTTTGATTTTAATTTCCCTAAGCTATAGGACCCTAAGTGGAAGTGCCATAGGCTGTGTTGCTTTGTTTCCTACGTGTTTCAGGAAACACCATACACTTCTCCAGAGTGGCTGTTGGCAATGTACATCCCGCCCATCAGCGTAACAAGGCTCCCTGTTCTCCATGACCTGTCCTGCCTTTCTGGATTTTACACTTTTTCCAGATGGCCCTTTTGACCGGGGGGCAGTGAGACTTCATTGTAGTGCAGATTTCCTTTACACGTTTGCTTGGTTGACCAAAAAGCGCGTATGCGTTTTTTCTTGAATATATTCAGGAAAAAAGGCATACCCCCTTTTTGGCCAAGTGCATCATTGTCGACATTCTGCCTCTTTTCCTATGCTTTAAGTGCAATTCCAGTCTACCCCCTGAAATCGTTTTCCTGAAATTCTGCCCCACTTTCAAGTCCTCTTCGAAGACTTACTTCAATACATTTTTGGACGATAGCTGTCATTCATAACTCTGCAGGTTGGTGAATTACAGTGCCCCTGAGCTCCTTTCCTCAACTCGCTTTCTTGTGAGCTGGCCGCAAAACCGCAAGATTGCTTCAGGCCCTAATCTGGTTGCGGCAGGGCACGCTGAGCCTTTGGTTAATCCCTCTTCCTGGTGGGAAATGAGCGTTCCATTTGCCCGTGCAGACACCTACAGTTAGTCTCTCATTGGTTCTCCCTATTCCTGTTCATCTTGCGCAGAAATTGCATACTGTGCCAAACAGGAGGTTAAAGGCACTGACTCTCCAAGTGGGGAGAGTGTTAGTAAAGCGTCTGGAACGGTGAACCCGAGTATCATGGGACGAAACCTGAGATGCATTTGAAAGCGTTTCCCTAGCACACGATGGACCATACTCTGGGTTTCCCATGCATGTTTTAGCTGAAGGAAGAATCCCTTAAACCTGGAGAGTTGGGACCCATGGAATGTGTACCATGCAGTATGACTTCAAACGGTCTGCATTTGCTCACCGAACCTCACCAATGCTATCAGCCCGTAGTGTCCAGCCTTATGTCTCACCCAGCTCTGGGTGTAGATGTGGTAAATCCAGGTTGCATCACAAACCCTGAATGAATTATTTAAGAATTGCTCTCTATTTCACTGTCATTCTGTTGTGTTTTTGAAATTTATTTTGATAATGGGATTTATCGGATTTTCACTGCTGCGTTTAGGCCGCTGTACACATGCTGGATTTCCTTATGGAGACATATAAATCCATGGGCCTTAAGATTCTTACTTGTCAGGTATATTTCCAGGCGTTGAATATGGGGTGTTGAGTCCATTTCGTTGAGCAAGGAGTAGGTCTTGTCTCTTACATATTTGGCTTATGGAACGGTATCTATGCTAATTTCAATCTCTGGTTTTATGCAGCACCCCAACTCACCTTTCCCCATAAGCAAGCATAAGTTGGTTTTCTAAATTTGAGACCCTGTTCTGTTTTCTAATTCAGTTCATGTGTAGCCAAGTATACGTTCCGTGTATTAGTGATATCTGATGAAGTTTCTTTTTCTGACTGACGTATTTCTCATAGAATCTTCGTACCTGAATCCACTCATTATGCCGCTACGGGCCTGATGACGTAGATCTCATTGCTGAGTGATATTCCATTGTACATACGTACCACAACTTCTTTATCCATTTTTTGCTTTCTCGGATATTTAACTTGTACCGTAGACGAGGTTCTTGTAAACAGAGCCGTCCCAAATTTTGGGGTGGCAGTGTGTTTTTGATTTTAATTTCCCTAAGCTATAGGACCCTAAGTGGAAGTGCCATAGGCTGTGTTGCTTTGTTTCCTACGTGTTTCAGGAAACACCATACACTTCTCCAGAGTGGCTGTTGGCAATTTACATCCCACCCATCAGCATAACAAGGCTCCCTGTTCTCCATGACCTGTCCTGCCTTCCTGGATATTACACATTTTTCAGATGGCCCGTTTGACCGGGGGGCAGTGAGACTTCATTGTAGTGCAGATTTCCTTTACAAGCTTGCTTGGTTGGCCAAAAAGTGCGTATGCGTTTTTTCCTGAATATATTCAGGAAAAAACGCATACGCCCTTGTTGGCCAAGTGCATCGTTGTCGACATTCTGCCCCTTTTCCTATGCTTTAAGTGCAATTCCAGTCTACACCCTGAAATCGTTTTCCTGAAATCCTGCCCCGCTTTCAAGTCGTCTTCGAAGACTTACTTCAATACATTTTTGGACGATAGCTGTCATTCATAACTCTGCAGGTTTGTGAATTACAGTGCCCCTGAGTTCCTTTCTTCAACTCGCTTTCTTATGAGCTGGCCACAAAACCGCAGGATTGCTTCAGGCCCTAATCTGGTTGCGGCAGGGCACGCTGAGCCTTTGGTTAATCTGTCTTCCTGGTGGGAAATGAGCGTTCCATTTGCCCGTGCAGACACCTACATCTAGTCTCTCATTGGTTCTCCCTATTCCTGTTCATCTTGCGCAGAAATTGCAAACTGTGCCAAACAGGAGGTTAAAGGCACTGACTCTCCAAGTGGGGAGAGTGTTAGTAAAGCGTCTGGAAGGGTGAACCCGAGTACCAGGGGACGAAACCTGAGATGCATTTGAAAATGTCTCCCAATCACATGGTGGACCATACTCTGGGTTTCCCATGCATGTTTTAGCTGAAGGAATAATCCCTTAAACCTGGAGAGTTGGGACCCATGGAATGGCTACCATGCAGTATGACTTCAAAGGGTCTGCGTTTGCTCACAGAACCTCACCAATGTTATCAGCCCGAAGTGTCCAGCCTTATGTCTCACCCAGCTCTGGGTGTAGATGTGGTAAATCCAGGTTGCATCACAAGCCCTGAATGAATTATTTAAGAATTGCTCTCTATTTCACTGTCATTCTGTTTTGTTTGTGAAATTTATTTTGATAATGGGATTTATCGGATTTTCACTCTTGCGTTTAGGCCACTGTACACACGCTTGACTTCCTTATGGAGACATATAAATCCATGGGTCTTAAGATTCTTACTTGTCAGGTATATTCCCAGGCGTTGAATATGGGGTGTTGAGTCCATTTCGTTGAGCAAGGAGTAGATCTTGTCTCTTATGTATTTGGCTTATGGAACGGTATCTGTGCTAATTTCAATCTCTGGTTTGATGCAGCACCCCAACTCACCTTTCCCCATAAGCAAGCATAAGTTGCTTTTCTAAATTTGAGACCCTGTTCTGTTTTGTAATTCAGTTCATGTGTAGACAAGTTTACGTTCCGTGTATTAGTGATATCTTATGATGTTTCTTTTTCTGTGGGACTTATTTCTTGTAGAATCGTCGTACCTGAATCCACTCATTATGCCGCTACCGGCCTGATCACGTAGATGTCATTGCTGAGTGATATACCATTGTACGTACGTACCAAAACTTCTTTATCCATTTGTTGCTTTCTCGGATATTTATCTTGTACCGTAGACGAGGTTCTTGTAAACAGAGCCGTCCCAAACTTTGGGGTGGCTGTGTGTTTTTGATTTTAATTTCCCTAAACTATAGGACCCTAAGTGGAAGTGCCATAGGCTGTGTTGCTTTGTTTCCTACGTGTTTCAGGAAACACCATACACTTCTCCAGAGTGGCTGTTGGCAATTTTCATCCCGCCCATCAGCATAACAAGGCTCCCTGTTCTCCATGACCTGTCCTGCCTTTCTGGATTTTACACTTTTTTCAGATTGCCCTTTTGACCGGGGGGCAGTGAGACTTCATTGTAGTGCAGATTTCCTTTACACGCTTGCTTGGTTGGCCAAAAAGGGCGTATGCGTTTTTTCCTGAATATATTCAGGAAAAAACGCATACGCCCTTTTTGGCCAAGTGCATCATTGTCGTCATTCTTCCTCTTTTCCTATGCTTTAAGTGCAATTCCAGTCTACCCCCTGAAATCGTTTTCCTGAAATTCTGCCCCGCTTTCAAGTCCTCTTCGAAGACTTACTTCAGTACATTTTTGGACGATGGCTGTCATACATAACTCTGAAGGTTTGTGAATTACAGTACCCCTGAGCTCCTTTCTTCAGCTCGCTTTCTTGTGAGCTGGCCGCAAAACCGCAGGATTGCTTCAGGCCCTAATCTGGTTCCGGCAGGGCACGCTGAGCCTTTGGTTAATTCCTCTTCCTGGTGGGAAATGAGTGTTCCATTTGCCCGTGCAGACACCTACAGCTAGTCTCTCATTGGTTCTTCCTATTCCTGTTCATCTTGCGCAGAAATTGCAAACTGTGCCAAACAGGAGGTTAAAGGCACTGACTCTCCAAGTGGGGAGAGTGTTAGTAAAGCGTCTGGAACGGTGAACCCGAGTACCAGGGGACGAAACCTGAGATGAATTGAAAACGTTTCCCAATCACATGGTGGATCATACTCTGGGTTTCCCATGCATGTTTTAGCTGAAGGAAGAATCCCTTAAACCTGGAGAGTTGGGACCCATGGAATGGCTACCATGCACTATGACTTCTAAGGGTCTGCGTTTGCTCACCGAACCTCACCAGTGCTATCAGCCCGAAGTGTACAGCCTTATGTCTCACCCAGCTCTGGGTGTAGATGTGGTAAATCCAGGTTGCATCACAAACACTGAATGAATTATTTAAGAATTGCTCTCTATTTCACTGTCATTCTGTTGTGTTTTTGAAATTTATTGTGATAATGGGATTTATCGGATTTTCAATGCTGCGTTTAGGCCGCTGTACACACGCTGGATTTCCTTATGGAGACATATAAATCCATGGGTCTTAAGATTCTTACTTGTCAGGTATATTTCCAGGCGTTGAATATGGGGTGTTGAGTCCATTTCGTTGAGCAAGGAGTAGGTCTTGTCTCTTATATATTTGGCTTATGGAACGGTATCTGTGCTAATTTCAATCTCTGGTTTGATGCAGCACCCCAACTCACCTTTCCCCATAAGAAAGCATAAGTTGGTTTTCTAAATTTGAGACCCTGTTCTGTTTTCTAATTCAGTTCATGTGTAGCCAAGTATACGTTCCGTGTATTAGTGATATCTTATGAAGTTTCTTTTTCTGAGTGACGTATTTCTCGTAGAATCTTCGTACCTGAATCCACTCATTATGCCGCTACGGGCCTGATGACGTAGATCTCATTGCTGAGTGATATTCCATTGTACATACGTACCACAACTTCTTTATCCATTTTTTGCTTTCTCGGATATTTAACTTGTACCATAGACGAGGTTCTTGTCAACAGAGCCGTCCCAAATTTTGGGGTGGCAGTGTGTTTTTGATTTTAATTTCCCTAAGCTATAGGACCCTAAGTCGAAGTGCCATAGGCTGTGTTGCTTTGTTTCCTACGTGTTTCAGGAAACACCATACACTTCTCCAGAGTGGCTGTTGGCAATTTACATCCCACCCATCAGCATAACAAGGCTCCCTGTGCTCCATGACCTGTCCTGCCTTTCTGGATTTTACACAGTTTTCAGATGGCCCTTTTGACCGGGGGGCAGTGAGACATCATTGTAGTGCAGATTTACTTTACACGCATGCTTGGTTGGCCAAAAAGTGCGTATGCGTTTTTACCTGAATATATTCAGGAAAAAACACATACGCCCTTTTTGGCCAAGTGCATCATTGTCGACATTCTGCCTCTTTTCCTATGCTTTACGTGCAATTCCAGTCTACCCCGTGAAATCATTTTCCTGAAATTCTGCCCCACTTTCAAGTCCTCTTCGAAGACTTACTTCAGTATATTTTTGGACGATAGCTGTCATTCATTACTCTGCAGGTTTGTGAATTACAGTGCCCCTGAGCTCCTTTCTTCAACTCGCTTTTTTGTGAGCTGGCCGCATAACCGCAGGATTGCTTCAGACCCTAATCTGGTTACGGCAGGGCACGCTGAGCCTTTGGTTAATCCCTCTTCCTGGTGGGAAATGAGCGTTCCATTTGCCCGTGCAGACACCTACAGCTAGTCTCTCATTGGTTCTCCCTATTCCTGTTCATCTTGCCCAGAAATTGCATACTGTGCCAAACAGGAGGTTACAGGCACTGACTCTCCAAGTGGGGAGAGTGTTAGTAAAGCGTCTGGAACGGTGAACCCGAGTACCAGGGGACGAAACCTGAAATGCATTTGAAAACGTTTCCCAATCACACGGTGGACCATACTCTGGGATTCCCATGCATGTTTTAGCTGAAGGAAGAATCCCTTAAACCTGGAGAGTTGGGACCCATGGAATGGCTACCATGCAGTATGACTGCAAAGGGTCTGCGTTTGCTCACCGAACCTCACCAATGCTATCAGCCCGAAGTGTCCAGCCTTATGTCTCACCCAGCTCTGGGTGTAGATGTGGTAAATCCAGGTTGCATCACAAGCCCTGAATGAATAATTTAAGAATTGCTCTCTATTTCACTGTCATTGTGTTGTGTTTTTGAAATTTATTTTGATAATGGGATTTATCGGATTTTCACTGCTGCGTTTAGGCCGCTGTACACACGCTTGATTTCCTTATGGAGACTTATAAATCCATGGGTCTTAAGATTCTTACTTGTCAGGTATATTCCCAGGCGTTGAATATGGGGTGTTGAGTCCATTTCGATGAGCAAGGAGTAAGTCTTGTCTATTATATATTTGGCTTATGGAACGGTATCTGTGCTAAATTCAATCTGTGGTTTGATGCAGCACCCCAACTCACCTTTCCCCATAAGTAAGCATAAGTTTGTTTTCTAAATTTGAGACCCTGTTCTGTTTTGTAATTCAGTTCATGTGTAGACAAGTTTACGTTCTGTGTATTAGTGATATCTTATGATGTTTCTTTTTCTGTGTGACTTATTTCTCGTAGAATCGTCGTACCTAAATCCACTCATTATGCCGCTACGGGCCTGATGACGTAGATTTCATTGCTGAGTGATATTCCATTGTACGTACGTACCACAACTTCTTTATCCATTTTTTGCTTTCTCGGATATTTAACTTGTATCGTAGATGAGGTTCTTGTAAACAGAGCCGTCCCAAACTTTGGTGTGGCTGTGTGTTTTTGATTTTAATTTCCCTAAGCTATAGGACCCTAAGTGGAAGTGCCATAGGCTGTGTTGCTTTGTTTCCTAAGTGTTTCAGGAAACACCATACACTTCTCCAGATTGGCTGTTGGCAATTTACATCCCGCCCATCAGCATAACAAGGCTCCCTGTTCTCCATGACCTGTCCTGCCTTTCTGGATTTTACACTTGTTTCAGATGGCCGTTTGGACCGTGGGGCAGTGAGACTTCATTGTAGTGCAGATTTCCTTTACACGCTTGCTTGGTAGGCCAAGAAGGGCGTATGCGTTTTTTCCTGAAAATATTCAGGAAAAAACGCATACGCCCTTTTTGGCCAAGTGCATCATTGTCGACATTCTGCCCCTTTTCCTATGCTTTAAGTGCAATTCCAGTCTACGCCCTGAAATCGTTTTCCTGAAATTCTGCCCCGCTTTCAAGTCCTCTTCGAAGACTTACTTCAATATATTTTTGGACGATAGATGGCATTCATAACTCTGCAGGTTTGTGAATTACAGTGCCCCTGAGCTCCTTTCTTCAACTCGCTTTCTTGTGAGCTGGCCGCAAAACCGCAGGATTGCTTCAGGCCTTAATCCGGTTCCGGCAGGGCACGCTGAGCCTTTGGTTAATTCCTCTTCCTGGTGGGAAATGAGCATTCCATTTGCCCGTGCAGACACCTACAGCTAGTCTCTCATTGGTTCTCCCTATTCCTGTTCATCTTGCGCAGAAATTGCAAACTGTGCCAAACAGGAGGTTAAAGGCCCTGACTCTCCAAGTGGGGAGAGTGTTAGTAAAGCGTCTGGAACGGTGAACCCGTGTACCAGGGGACGAAACCTGAAATGCATTTGAAAACGTTTCCTAATCACACGGTGGACCATACTCTGGGTTTCCCATGCATGTTTTAGCTGAAGTAAGAATCCCTTAAAACTGGAGAGTTGGGACCCATGGAATGGGTACCATGCAGTATGACTTCAAAGGGTCTGCGTTTGCTCACCAAACCTCACGAATGCTATCAGCCCGAAGTGTCCAGCCTTATGTCTCACCCAGCTCTGGGTGTAGATGTGGTAAATCCAGGTTGCATCACAAGCCCTGAATGAATTATTTAAGAATTGCTCTCTATTTCACTGTCATTGTGTTTTGTTTGTGAAATTTATTTTGATAATGGGATTTATCGGATTTTCACTGCTGCATTTTGGCCGCTGTACACACGCTTGATATCCTTATGGAGACATATAAATCCATGGGTCTTAAGATTCTTACTTGTCAGGTATATTCCCAGGCGTTGAATATGGGGTGTTGAGTCCATTTCGTTGAGCAAGGAGTAGGTCTTGTCTATTATATATTTGGATTATGGAACGGTATCTGTGCTAATTTCAATCTCTGGTTTGATGCAGCACCCCAAATCACCTTTCCCCATAAGCAAGCATAAGTTGGTTTTCGAAATTTGAGACCCTGTTCTGTTTTGTAATTCAGTTCATGTGTAGCCAAGTTTACGTTCCGTGTATTAGTGATATCTTATGATGTTTCTTTTTCTGTGTGCCTTATTTCGCGTAGAATCGGGGTACCTGAATCACCTCATTATGCCACTACGGGCCTGATGACGTAGATCTCATCGCTGAGTGATATTCCATTGTACGTATGTACCACAACTTCTTTATCCATATTTTGCTTTCTCAGATATTTAACTTGTACCATAGACGAGGTTCTTGTAAACAGAGCCATCCCAAATTTTGGGGTGGCTGTGTGTTTTTGATTTTAATTTCCCTAAGCTATAGGACCCTAAGTGGAAGTGCCATAGGCTGTGTTGCTTTGTTTCCTACGTGTTTCAGGAAACACCATACACTTCTCCAGAGTGGCTGTTGGCAATGTACATCCCGCCCATCAGCGTAACAAGGCTCCCTGTTCTCCATGACCTGTCCTGCCTTTCTGGATTTTACACTTTTTCCAGATGGCCCTTTTGACCGGGGGGCAGTGAGACTTCATTGTAGTGCAGATTTCCTTTACACGCTTGCTTGGTTGACCAAAAAGCACGTATGCGTTTTTTCCTGAATATATTCAGGAAAAACAGCATACCCCCTTTTTGGCCAAGTGCATCATTGTCGACATTCTGCCTCTTTTCCTATGCTTTAAGTGCAATTCAAGTCTACCCCCTGAAATCGTTTTCCTGAAATTCTGCCCCACTTTCAAGTCCTCTTCGAAGACTTACTTCAATACATTTTTGGACGATAGCTGTCATTCATAACTCTGCAGGTTGGTGAATTACAGTGCCCCTGAGCTCCTTTCCTCAACTCGCTTTCTTGTGAGCTGGCCGCAAAACCGCAGGATTGCTTCAGGCCCTCATCTGGTTGTGGCAGGGCACGCTGAGCCTTTGGTTAATCCCTCTTCCTGGTGGGAAATGAGCGTTCCATTTGCCCGTGCAGACACCTAAAGCTAGTCTCTCATTGGTTCTCCCTATTCCTGTTCATCTTGCGCAGAAATTGCATACTGTGCCAAACAGGAGGTTAAAGGCACTGACTCTCCAAGTGGGGAGAGTGTTAGTAAAGCGTCTGGAACGGTGAACCCGAGTATCATTGGACGAAACCTGAGATGCATTTGAAAACGTTTCCCAAGCACACGGTGTACCATACTCTGGGTTTCCCATGCATGTTTTAGCTGAAGGAAGAATCCCTTAAACCTGGAGAGTTGGGACCCAT
The DNA here is from genome assembly GCF_059928025.1 of Delphinapterus leucas. NCBI lineage: Eukaryota > Metazoa > Chordata > Mammalia > Artiodactyla > Monodontidae > Delphinapterus > Delphinapterus leucas. The sequence continues at coordinate 17,740,294 of NW_028322232.1, forward strand.
GGAATGGGTACCATGCAGTATGACTTCAAACGGTCTGCGTTTGCTCACCGAACCTCACCAATGCTATCAGCCCGAAGTGTCCAGCCTTATGTCTCACCCAGCTCTGGGTGTAGATGTGGTAAATCCAGGTTGCATCACAAACACTGAATGAATTATTTAAGAATTGCTCTCTATTTCACTGTCATTCTGTTGTGTTTTTGAAATTTATTGTGATAATGGGATTTATCGGATTTTCAATGCTGCGTTTAGGCCGCTGTACACACGCTGGATTTCCTTATGGAGACATATAAATCCATGGGTCTTAAGATTCTTACTTGTCAGGTATATTTCCAGGCGTTGAATATGGGGTGTTGAGTCCATTTCGTTGAGCAAGGAGTAGGTCTTGTCTCTTATATATTTGGCTTATGGAACGGTATCTGTGCTAATTTCAATCTCTGGTTTGATGCAGCACCCCAACTCACCTTTCCCCATAAGAAAGCATAAGTTGGTTTTCTAAATTTGAGACCCTGTTCTGTTTTCTAATTCAGTTCATGTGTAGCCAAGTATACGTTCCGTGTATTAGTGATATCTTATGAAGTTTCTTTTTCTGAGTGACGTATTTCTCGTAGAATCTTCGTACCTGAATCCACTCATTATGCCGCTACGGGCCTGATGACGTAGATCTCATTGCTGAGTGATATTCCATTGTACATACGTACCACAACTTCTTTATCCATTTTTTGCTTTCTCGGATATTTAACTTGTACCGTAGACGAGGTTCTTGTCAACAGAGCCGTCCCAAATTTTGGGGTGGCAGTGTGTTTTTGATTTTAATTTCCCTAAGCTATAGGACCCTAAGTGGAAGTGCCATAGGCTGTGTTGCTTTGTTTCCTACGTGTTTCAGGAAACACCATACACTTCTCCAGAGTGGCTGTTGGCAATTTACATCCCACCCATCAGCGTAACAAGGCTCCCTGTTCTCCATGACCTGTCCTGCCTTTCTGGATATTACACATTTTTCAGATGGCCCGTTTGACCGGGGGGCAGTGAGACTTCATTGTAGTGCAGATTTCCTTTACACGCTTGCTTGGTTGGCCAAAAAGGGCGTATGCGTTTTTTCCTGAATATATTAAGGAAAAAACGCATACGCCCTTGTTGGCCAAGTGCATCGTTGTCGACATTCTGCCCCTTTTCCTATGCTTTAAGTGCAATTCCAGTCTACCCCCTGAAATCGTTTTCCTGAAATCCTGCCCCGCTTTCAAGTCGTCTTCGAAGACTTACTTCAATACATTTTTGGACGATAGCTGTCATTCATAACTCTGCAGGTTTGTGAATTACAGTGCCCCTGAGTTCCTTTCTTCAACTCGCTTTCTTATGAGCTGGCCACAAAACCGCAGGTTTGCTTCAGGCCCTAATCTGGTTCCGGCAGGGCACGCTGAGCCTTTGCTTAATCCGTCTTCCTGGTGGGAAATGAGCGTTCCATTTGCCCGTGCAGACACCTACAGCTAGTCTCTCATTGGTTCTCCCTATTCCTGTTCATTTGCGCAGAAACTGCAAACTGTGCCAAACAGGAGGTTAAAGGCACTGACTCTCCAAGTGGGGAGAGTGTTAGTAAAGCGTCTGGAACGGTGAACCCGAGTACCAGGGGACGAAACCTGAGATGCATTTCAAAACGTTTCCCAATCACACGGTGGACCATACTCTGGGTTTCCCATGCATGTTTTAGCTGAAGGAAGAATCCCTTAAACCTGGAGAGTTGGGACCCATGGAATGGGTACCATGCAGTATGACATCAAATGGTCTGCGTTTGCTCACCGAACCTCACCAATGCTATCAGCCCGAAGTGTCCAGCCTTATGTCTCACCCAGCTCTGGGTGTAGATGTGGTAAATCCAGGTTGCATCACAAAACCTGAATGAATTATTTAAGAATTGCTCTCTATTTCACTGTCATTGTTCTGTGTTTTTGAAATTTATTTTGATAATGGGATTTATCGGATTTTCACTGCTGCATTTAGGCCACTGTACACACGCTTGACTTCCTTATGGAGACATATAAATCCATGGGTCTTAAGATTCTTACTTGTCAGGTATATTCCCAGGCGTTGAATATGGGGTGTTGAGTCCATTTCGTTGAGCAAGGAGTAGGTCTTTTCTATTATATATTTGGCTTATGGAACGGTATCTGTGCTAATTTCAATCTCTGGTTTGATGCAGCGCCCCAACTCACCTTTCCCCATAAGCAAGCATAAGTTGGTTTTCTAAATTTGAGACCCTGTACTGTTTTGTAATTCAGTTCATGTGTAGCCAACTTTATGTTCCGTGTATTAGTGATATCTTATGATATTTCTTTTTCTGTGTGACTTATTTCTCGTAGAATCATCGTACCTGAATCCACTCATTATGCCGCTACGGGGCTGATGACGTAGATCTCATTGCTGAGTGATATTCCATTGTACGTACGTACCACCACTTCTTTATCCATTTTTTGCTTTCTCGGATATTTAACTTGTACCGTAGACGAGGTTCTTGTAAACAGAGCCGTCCCAAACTTTGGGGTGGCTCTGTGTTTTTGATTTTAATTTCCCTAAGCTATAGGACCCTAAGTGGAAGTGCCATAGGCTGTGTTGCTTTGTTTCCTACGTGTTTCAGGAAACACCATACACTTCTCCAGAGTGGCTGTTGGCAATTTACATCCCGACCATCAGCATAACAAGGCTCCCTCTTCTCCATGACCTGTCCTGCCTTTCTGTATTATACACTTGTTTCCGATGACCTTTTGGACCGGGGGGCAGTGAGACTTCATTGTAGTGCAGATTTCCTTTACACGCTTCCTTGGTTGGCCAACAAGGGCGTATGCGTTTCTTCCTGAATATATTCAGGAAAAAACGCATACGCCCTTTTTGGCCAAGTGCATCATTGTCGACATTCAGCCTCTTTTCCTATGCTTTAAGTGCAATTCCAGTCTACGCCCTGAAATCGTTTTCCTGAAATTCTGCCCCGCTTTCAAGTCCTCTTCGAAGACTTACTTCAATACATTTTTGGACGATAGCTGTCATTCATAACTCTGCAGGTTTGTGAATTACAGTGCCCCTGAGCTCCTTTCTTCAACTCGCTTTCTTGTGAGCTGGCCGCAAAACCGCAGGATTGCTTCAGGCCCTAATCTGGTTCCGGCAGGGCACGCTGAGCCTTTGGTTAATCCCTCTTCCTGGTATGAAATGAGCATTCCATTTGCACGTGCAGACACCTACAGCTAGTCTCTCATTGGTTCTCCCTATTCCTGTTCATCTTGCGCAGAATTTGCAAACTGTGCCAAACAGGAGGTTAAAGGCACTGACTCTCCAAGTGGGGAGAGTGTTAGTAAAGCGTCTGGAACGGTGAACCCGAGTACCAGGAGACGAAACCTGAGATGCATTTGAAAACGTTTCCCAATCCCACGGTGGACCATACTCTGGGTTTCCCATGCATGTTTTAGCTGAAGGAAGAATCCCTTAAACCTGGAGAGTTGGGACCCATGGAATGGCTACCATGCAGTATGACTTCAAAGGGTCTGCGTTTGCTCACCGAACCTCACCAATGCTATCAGCCCGAAGTGTCCAGCCTTATGTCTCACCCAGCTCTGGGTTTAGATGTGGTAAATCCAGGTTGCATCACAAACCCTGAATATATTATTTAAGAATTGCTCTCTATTTCACTGTCATTGTGTTTTGTTTGTGAAAATTATTTTGATAATGGGATTTATCGGATTTTCACTGCTGCGTTTAGGCCGCTGTACACACGCTTGATTTCCTTATGGAGACATATAAATTCATGGGCCTTAAGATTCTTACTTGTCAGGTATATTCCCAGGCGTTGAATATGGGGTGTTGAATCCATTTCGTTGAGCAAGGAGTAGGTCTTGTCTATTATATATTTGGCTTATGGAATGGTATCTGTGCTAATTTCAATCTCTGGTTTGATGCTGCACCCCAACTCACCTTTCCCCATAAGCAAGCATAAGTTGGTTTTCTAAATTTGAGACCCTGTTCTGTTTTGTAATTCAGTTCATGTGTAGCCAAGTTTACGTTCCGTGTATTAGTGATATCTTATGATATTTCTTTTCCTGTGTGACTTATTTCTCGTAGAATCGTCGTACCTGAATCCACTCATTATGCCGCTACAGGCCTGAAGACGTAGATCTCATTGCTGAGTGATATTCCATTGTACGTACGTACCACATCTTCTTTATTCATTTTTTGCTTTCTCGGATATTTAACTTGTACCGTAGACGAGGTTCTTGTAAACAGAGCCGTCCCAAACTTTGGGGTGGCAGTGTGTTTTTGAATTTAATTTCCCTAAGCTATAGGACCATGAGTGGAAGTGCCATAGGCTGTGTTGCTTTGTTTCCTACGTGTTTCAGGAAACACCATACACTTCTCCAGAGTGGCTGTTGGCAATTTACATCCCGCCCATCAGCATAACAAGGCTCCCTGTTCTCCATGACCTGTCCTGCCTTTCTGGATTTTACACTTGTTTCAGATGGCCCTTTTGACCGGGGGGCAGTGAGACTTCATTGTAGTGCAGATTTCCTTTACACGCTTGCTTGGTTGGCCAAAAAGGGCGTATTCGTTTTTACCTGAATATATTCAGGAAACAACGAATACGCCCTTTTTGGCCAAGTGCATCATTGTCGACATTCTGCCTCCTTTCCTATGCTTTAAGTGCAATTCCAGTCTACCCCCTGAAATAGTTTTCCTGAAATTCTGCCCCGCTTTCAAGTCCTCTTCGAAGACTTACTTCAATACATTTTTGGACGATAGCTGTCATTTATAACTCTGCAGGTTTGTGAATTTCAGTGCCCCTGAGCTCCTTTCTTCAACTCGCTTTCCTGTGAACTGGCCGCAAAACCGCAGGATTGCTTCAGGCCCTAATCTGGTTCCCGCAGGGCACGCTGAGCCTTTGCTTAATCCCTCTTCCTGGTGGGAAATGAGCGTTCCATTTGCACGTGCAGACACCTACAGCTAGTCTCTCATTGGTTCTCCCTATTCCTGTTCATCTTGCCCAGAAATTGCAAACTGTGCCAAACAGGAGGTTAAAGGCACTGACTCTCCAAGTGGGGAGAGTGTTAGTAAAGCGTCTGGAATGATGAACCCGAGTACCAGGGGACGAAACCTGAGATGCATTTGAAAGCGTTTCCCAATCACACGGTGGACCATACTCTGGGTTTCCCTTGCTTGTTTTAGCTGAAGGAAGAATCTCTGAAACCTGGAGAGTTGGGACCCATGGAATGGGTACCATGCAGTATGACTTCAAAGGGTCTGCCTTTGCTCACCGAACCTCACCAATGCTATCAGCCCGAAGTGTCCAGCCTTATGTCTCACCCAGCTCTGGGTGTAGATGTGGTAAATCCAGGTTGCATCACAAGCCCTGAATGAATTATTTAAGAATTGCTCTCTATTTCACTGTCATTGTGTTTTGTTTGTGAAATTTATATTGATAATTGGATTTATCGGATTTTCACTGCTGCGTTTCAGCCGCTGTACACACGCTTGTTTTCCTTATGGAGACGTATAAATCCATGGGTCTTAAGATTCTTACTTGTCAGGTATATTCCCAGGCGTTGAATATGGGGTGTTGAGTCCATTTCGTTGAGCAAGGAGTAGGTCTTGTCTATTATATATTTGGCTTATGGAACGGTATCTGTGCTAATTTCAATCTCTGGTTTGATGCAGCACCCCAACTCACCTTTCCCCATAAGCAAGCATAAGTTGGTTTTCTAAATTTGAGACCCTGTTCTGTTTTGTAATTCAGTTCATATGTAGCCAAGTTTACGTTCCCTGTATTAGTGATATCTTATGATGTTTCTTTTTCTGAGTGACTTATTTCTCGTAGAATCGTCGTACCTGAATCCACTCATTATGCCGCTACGGGCCTGATGACGTACATCTCATTGCTGAGTGATATTCCATTGTACATACGTACCACAACTTCTTTATCCATTTTTTGCTTTCTCGGATATTTAACTTGCACCGTAGATGAGGTTCTTGTAAACAGAGCCATCCCAAACTTTGGGGTGGCTGTGTGTTATTGATTTTAATTTCCCTAAGCTATAGGACCCTAAGTGGAAGTGCCATAGCCTGTGTTGCTTTGTTTCCTACGTTTTTCAGGAAACACCATACACTTCTCCAGATTGGATGTTGGCAATTTACATCACGCCCATCAGCATAATAAGGTTCTCTGTTCTCCAGGACCTGTGCTACCTTTCTGGATTTTACACTTATTTCAGATGGCCCTTTTGATTGGGGGGCAGTGAGACTTCGTTGTAGTGCAGATTTCCTTTACACGCTTGCTTGGTTGGCCAAAAAGTGCGTATGCGTTTATTCCTGAATATATTCAGGAAAAAACGCATACGCCCTTTTTGACCAAGTGCATCATTTTTGACATTCTGCCTCTTTTCCTATGCTTTAAGTTCAATTCCAGTCCACCCCGTGAAATTGTTTTCCCGAAATTCTGCCCCGCTTTCAAGTCCTCTTCGAAGACTTACTTCAATACATTTTTGGACGATAGCTGTCATTCATAACTCTGCAGTTTTGTGAATTACAGTGCCCCTGAGCTCCTTTCTTCAACTCGCTATCTTGTGAGCTGGCCGCAAACCAACATGATTGCTTCAGGCCCTAATCTGGTTCCGGCACGTCATGCTGAGCCTTTGGTTAATTCCTCTTCCTGGTGGGAAATGAGCATTAAATTTGCACGTGCAGACACCTACAGCTAGTCCCTGATTGGTTCTCCCTATTCCTGTTCACCTTCCGCAGAATTTCCAAACTGTGCCAAACAGGAGGTTAAAGGCACTGACTCTCCAAGTGGAGAGAGTGTTAGTAAAGGGTCTGGAATGGTGAACCCGTGTAAAAGGGGACGAAAACTGAGATGCATTTGAAAACGCTTCCCACTCACACGGTGTACCATACTTTGTGTTTCCCATGCATGTTTTAGCTGAAGGAAGAATCTCTTAAACCTGGAGAGTTGGGACCCATGGAATGGGTACCATGCAGTATGACTTCAAAGGGTCTGCATTTGCTCATCGTACCTCACCAGTGCTATCCGCCCGAAGTGTCCAACCTTATGTCTCACTCAGCTCTTGGTGCAGATGTGGTTAATCCCGGTTGCATCACAAGCTCTGAATGAATTATTTAAGTATAGCTCTCTATTTCACTGTCATTGTGTTTTGTTTTTGTAATTCATTTTGATAATTGGATTTATCGGATTTTCTCTGCTGCGTTCATAAATCTATACACACCCTTGATTCTCTTACAGAGACATATAAATCCATGGGTTTGAAGATTCTTACTAGTCAGGTGTATTCCTAGGCGTTGAATATGGGGTGTTTAGTCCATTTCGTTGAGCAACTGGTAGGTCTTGACTATTACATATTTGGCTTATGGAAAGGTATCTGTGCTAATTTCTATCTCTGGTTTTATGCAGCACCCCAACTCTCCTTTATCCTTAAGCAAGCATATGTTGGTTTTCTAAATTTGAGACCCCGTTCTGTTTAGTAATTCAGTTCATTTGTAGCCACGTTTACATTCCATGTATTAGTAATATCGTGTGTCTTTTTCTTTTTGAATTATGTGACTTCGAATGATCATACGTAACTCCTCTGTGGTTGTTACAACTGGCCATATTTCATTGATTTCCAGGCTGAGTAATATTCCACTCTACATAAGTGCCACATCTCTATCCATTTTTTCCCTCCAGAGACTTATAAATTATATCCTAGTCGAGGATCTTTTAAACATAGAGGCGGTAAATATTGGGGTGCCTGTGTCCTCTCGATTTTTGTTTTTCCCAAGATATACGTCCATGAGTGCAAGTGCCCTGTGCTCTGTAGCTCATTTTTTAGATGCTTTAGTAAACACAATACACTTCTCCAGAGTGACCGTTGGCAATATACATTTCCAGTATAAGCCTCAGAGAGCTCCCTTTTCTCCTTGCCCTGTCCTGCATTTTTGGTGTTTACACTTTATGAGGAAGGCTCTTCTGACTGATGCGAAGTGATATGTTTTGTAGTATTGATTTCCAGTGCCCACCTGTTTGGTTGGCTAAAAAAGTGTATGCCCTTTTCTTGAATACATACAGAAAAAGACGCATACACCCTTTTTGGCCAATTGCAATGTTGGCAATGTTCAGCCCCTTTTCTTGTGCTTAATGGCGAGTCCTTTCTACCTCTTCCAATCCCTTTCCTGCCATTCTCCGTTGCTTACAAGTCCTTTCCTCTGACTTTCCTCAAGACATTTTTCAGTGATAGATATTTTCAACTCTGCAGTTTCGTGAATTTTAGTGTCCCTGAGTTCCATTTTTCAACTTCTGTTTATGGGAACTGGCCACAAAGCAGCGGAATTTCCTCAAGCCCTATTCTGTTTCCATGGGCAACCCTAGCCTTTGGTCAATTCGTCTTCCTGATTGGAAATAAGAGTGACATGTGCCTGTCCGAACACCTAGGACTTGTGTCTCATTGTTCCTCCTCCTTCTGCTTCATCCTCTGGACAAATTCCAAACTGTCTGCAACAGGATGTTGACAGTGCTGACATCTCCAAGTGGGGAGACTGTTCGTAAAGACGCTGGAGGGATGAACCCGAGCACCAGGAGATGAGGAGATGAGATGCCTTTTCCAAACTCTTCCCGATCAGATGGTATACCATCCTCTGGGTGTGACAGGCATGTTTTAGCTGTAGGAAGTGTCCCATTCATGTGAGGAGAACACCAGGGCTTTTACAAAATCAGTGTCTCTCCACAACCCAAACTGGGGAATTTTTTAAGCTACGGCTACACATATGTTCATTAAGGGCCTTGGGAAGTAGGCAGAGTCCAAACTTTAGATGATTGAAGTCTTCAGGGTCAGAAGCACTCACCACCGGCTTCCCTTAGGTTCCATTTTAACTGTCATTAATAGATGATGTCAATAAAAATATCTATTCTTTTTCAGATTATTTCCCCTTATAGGTTATTGTAAAATATTGAGTGTAGTTCCCGGGGCTATACAGTAGTTCCTTGTTGATGATCGATTTTATACATAGCAGTGTGTATGTGTTAATCCCAAACTGTTAATTTATCCCTCCTCCCACCTTTCCCCTTTGGTAATAATAAATTATAAGATTTTATACTTCTCAGAATTGGGGGAACTGAAAGAGAGGTATCATTTTCAATGGAAAAGCATTTAAAACAAGATTGAAGTTTTAACCAAGATTTTTAGATGTACATCCTTGGAAAGAAATCACTTCGTTTCTCTAATATTGACCTGACAAATAAGACAAACCTTTTCACTGAACTTGCTTATAATAAAGTGATGGAAATATCAAATGGGAGTGTTAGAAACATCTTATTTTACCCGAGCCTTATACACTGTTCTATGTTAATTACAGTTTGGCTCAAACATCTGTTCATTGAAGTTACAATGTTCTCAATTTCTGTTACTGATCCTCCAGAGTGGACCCCAACAAGTGTCCCCCTGCCCAGTGTCATTGGAGCCAACAGATTGAGACTGAGTTTGGTTCAGAAGCAAAGGAAACTTTATATTTTGATCAGAGAATGGAGAGGTGAGAGCATGTGCTACCCCGTGGGCTGTGGGCTGGGCTGCTGTGTAGAGATCCTGTCAGAGTCAGTGGGAGGGAGGGGGCGGAGCTCTCGAGGGCCCGGTTGGCTGCAGCTCAGGCTCTATATCGCGGAGTGTGCACTGTGTCCCAGGAGCTGAGGTGTCGATCCAGCCATTCCGCACTAGGAAATCTGGTCTGAAGTGCCGGCTGTTGAACCTCTGTATGCGGGACCCTAGGAGCACGTGAAATTAGACAAAGCACAAAGGATAAAAAAGGTTAGACTTTATTTTATTGCCCAGATTCTATTTTTATCTCCCAGGGATTTTTAAGGGGCTTTGCCTGGGAAAAAGCCCTCTTCTGCCTTTTTTCCCCTTCCTCATTCTTAGAGTGCTGAGGGTGCAGACCCTTCTTCGGTAACTGCTGAGTGCTGAGTTAGGAGCCCTCATACCCGTGGGCGAGGGTCAGAACTTCTCCCCAGCAGCCTCCAGGTGACGTTGATTGTCCCCAGGCCTCCTGCCTCCCCGCTCGTCCACCTGAGCACCAGTATTGGAAGCGTTATAGATTCTAATGACCTTTAAGGGTCCAGGAAGGAGATGTGCAGTGACGCTGTGAGGTCCAGTTTCACCCCGCCCTGCATTTGTTCGGCCACCTTAGGCTGACCCTTTCTGCCAGCCTAGATGCTCTGACCAGTAGTCTGCACTTTCTTCAATTAGGCCCCTGAATTAACGTAAAAAGAGCACCAGGTGTCAGGACCCTGCCTGCTCAACTCCCAGACAGTCCAGGGTCAGTGGTGATGAAGGACCATGATGGCCACTGAGTCAACAGCCTTTTGAAGTAAACAGGAGTCCAGCCGGTCTTATTGGCCACCATCATCACAGTGTCTGTAGGCTCTTCTATGGTGACAGCGTGATATACGCTTCCCCCGCCAAGATTATTAGGTCCGCTCTGGGTGCAGTAAGTCCTGCAAGCAGTAGTCTACTCTTTTGGGACACACTCTTGTTGTTTTATGAGAGAAACTCCAGGTCAAGTGATGGTCACATGAGTCGTCATGGTGCCCCTTTACCCCGGTTATCTCTCTGGAGGTTGGAGTTGGAGGGCCTCCTCACTCGAGGTCAGTGTGCCCACAGAGCAAACCCTGCAACTTCAGGGCATGGTTGGGGCTTAGGATCACCACGTGGGGTCCTTTTCCCTTAGGAGGGAGGTGGCCTTTTGTGCTGCTGATTTCCAGGTTTTCAGATACCGCCAGTATCTTGGCCAGATGTGGCGGTGGGCCAAGCCCATTGGTGACCGTAGTTTATCCTACCGGGATGGCATTCTTGCATTGTTCCATTTCAAGTGGTCCCAGTTTTTGCACTAATACTCCAATAGCGATTCACCATTCACCAGGAATGTAAAGGTCAAAGGGTTTAGCTAAATTAGGGAGTTCCAGGGCAAGGGTCTGAATTGACTGCTCTTTCCATTCTTGAAAGGCCACTTCTGGATTCTATTCAAAAGGATCATCATCTTTTCCTTTCAGTGTTTCATATAGAGGCCCAGCTAGTAGACTGTAGTTAGGGATCCAGAAGCACCAACCCTGGCCTCCCCAGGAACCCCTAAGCTGTCTTCTAGTTTTAGAAATGGGTAAGGCTGTAAATTGTTTCTTCCCTTTCCTGGGATGGGCTTCTCCGACCTTCTGTGAGAATGAAGCCCAGGCAGGTCACCGTAGTCTGTGATATTTGAGCTTTTTATTGGACAACTTCTATCCTTTATTGGCTTGGTAGTTCAGAGGTCTCCTTAGTAGGGTTGGCGATCAGAATGTCGTCTGCATATTGAAGGAGTGTTTCCTTTTCCAGAGGTAGAACTTTTAGGTCTTTAACTGAGCTTTCCCCAAAGATGGTGTGGGAATTTTTGAACCCTTGGGGCAACACGGCCCAGAAGTATTGTTTTAGTTGTATGTTGAGTCCTGCCACTCACAAGCCAAAATTTCTTGTGACTCTGGGACTAATAGAATACAAAAGAAGGCATCATTGAAGACTAATACAGAATACCATGTCCCGGTGGTTGGTAGAATGACCAGCAGGGTGTAGGATTTAGGAACTACTGGAGGTATATCCTCGGTGGCTTCACTGACTGTCCTGACATCCTTTACCAGGACTCCAGCAGCCCATGGGGCTCTCGAGGTCAGGCCAATCCCAGGATATGGAGCTCACCTGGGCAGGTACCCCACCCCCACCGCAGCCCACGGTGCTCTCCTGTTCAGGCCCCTCCCAGGATATGGGGTTCCCTGGGCAGGTTCCCCTGCAGCCCATGGGGCTCTCATGGTCAGGTCCCTCCCAGGATACAGAGCTACCCTTGCAGTTACCCTGGCAGGGCTGGGCACACAGGTACCGTGCACATCGCCCTCATTGCAGAGCACTTCCAGCTCACCTGTCACTCAGATCTGACACAGAGCACCTCAGAGCAGGACTTGAACTAAGAAACAGCAGCTCCAACAGGTCTGTGACCCTGGGCATCACTCTGTGTGGCCTCCCTCCACCTGGTCTTCCAGAGACTTCCACTGCACCCGGGGCACCAGGCCTCTGTCTCCACCCACCACCCACCCCTCCTCTCCCTGACTCCTGGGTTCCTCTCATTAGGAGAGGGTTTTCTTGAAGTTGTCTCCCACTCATGGGCCAGATAATATAATTAGAAAACAAGCCAGAGCTGCAACCCCTTGTCTATCCTGACTCTCAGGAGCCCACACCTGTTCCTTGGACCTGGCCGATTCAGCAAGTTCCAGTTTCTGCAACTGTGAGTGCCTGAAGGGTGATTATTGGCTGGCCTGGGAAGCCCGACCGTGCCGGCCAGCCCTCCCCAGGTGTGCCTGTTTGAGATCAATATAAACACCACTCCAGGCAGCAAGAGCCCCTGCAGCTGTGCCTGACGCCATTTTCTCTGCCCTGTCAGCAGTCTCGGGGCTGGACTGGTGGGAGGGAGTGAGAGGCCACGGCTTTGTGGGTGGCCCAGTGTGAGTGGGGCTCTGCTGGACTTTCTGCAGCAGTTACCAAGATGCCACCTGCTAAAGAAGAGGATGTGTCACCCATACCTGCCTCTGGAATTTCTCCCTGGGCAGAGGTGAGTGAGGAAGAAAGCAGTGGGGGCCCGGACAGCAGGGGTATCTCAGGCAGGGAAATGGAAAGCTTCCAGAAGAGTACCCAGGGCCAGGACCATCCTGGCTGGCCTGCAGGCACCAAATCGGCTGGCATGCTGTCGCTCATGTGGCTCCATGGCCCTTCCTCTAGGCTTTCAAGTCCTTGTACATATTCAGGTGTTTTACCTGGGAAGGGTGGGAACATTTCAGCAGCAGCTGGCCTGGGGCTCGGCCCACATTTACTCACAGATGCCTTGGCACGGTCCCCCAACTTTGCAATGAGGACGCTTGTTGCGTGGGGCCTGCTGGCTGAATGGGAGATGATTCCCCACCACTGGCCAACTACAGAATTGTTTACAACTGGAGCAAGTGCCCTGATAAGGTTTTCCTCTGTGTAACTGGTGGGTTCTGTTTTTTTTTTCTTTTTTTCATTTTTGGTTCAAGGTAGATTTTATTCCTCTTTTTTGTATTTACGGATATAAGCATGGAAATAATTTATTCATATAAATACATGTATGTGAAGGGAAGAATATTTTTTCTGTTTTACTTTTTGTAATTTTGAATTTTATTTTATTTTTTTATACAGCAGGTTCTTTTTGGTTATCTATTTTATACATATAAATGTATACATGCCAATCCCAATCTCTCAATCCTCCCACCACCACCCCCCAACAGCTTTCCCCCCTTGGTGTCCATACGTTTGTTGTCTACATCTGTTGCTCTATTTCTGCCTTAAAAAACGGTTCATCTGTATAATTTTTCTAGGTTCCACATATATGCATTAATATACAAGATTTGTTTTTCTCTTTCTGACTTACTTCACTCTGTATGACAGTCTCTAGATCCATCAACGTCTCTACAAATGACCCAATTTCATTCCTTTTTATGGCTTAGTAATATTCCATTTTATATTTGTACCACATCTTTATGCATTCGTCTGTCTGTGGGCATTTAGGTTGCTTCCATTACCTGGATATTGTAAATAGTGATGCAATGAACATTGAGGTGAATGTCTCTTTTTGATTTATGGTTTTGTCTGTGTATATGCCCAGTAGTGGGATTGCTGTATCATATGGTAATTCTATTCTTAGTTTTATAAGAAACTCCATAATGTTCTCCACAGTGACTGTATCAATTTACATTCCCAACAATAGTGGAAGAGGGTTCCTTATCTCCACACCCTTTCCAGCATTTGTTGTTTGTAGATTTTCTGATGATGCCCATCCTAACAGGTGTGAGGTGATACACCATGGATGAGTCTATTTCGTTGAGCAAAGAGTAGGTCTTGTCTATTACATATTTGGCTTATGGAATGGTATGTGTGCTAATTTCAATCTCTGGTTTTATACAGCACCCCAACTCAACTTTCCCCTTAAGCAAGCATAAGTTTTTATCTAAATTTGAGACTGTTCGGTTTTGTAATTCAGTTTATGTGTAGCCAAGTTTACACTCCCTCTATTAGTGATATCTTATGATAATTATCTTTCTCTGTGTGACCTATTTCTCTTAGAATCATCATACTTAAATCCACTCAATTTGCTGCTACAGGCCTGATGACATTGATTTCATTGCTGAGTGATATTCCGTTGTACGTAAGTAGCACAACTCCTTTATCCATTTTTTTCTTTCTGGGATATTTAATTTGTACTGGACTCGAGGTTCTTGTAAACACAGCAGCCCTAAATTTTGTGTTGGCTGTGTCTTGTTGATTTTAATTTTCCTAAGCTATAGGGCCAAAAGTGGAAGTGCCCTAGTCTCTGTAGCTTTGTTTTTCAGATGTTTCAGGATACACCATAAACATCTCCAGAGTGTCTGTTGGCAATTTACATCCCGCCCATCAGCATAACAAGGCTCCCTGTTCTCCATGGCCTGTCCTGTGTTTCTGGTTTTTACACTTTTTTCAGATGGCCCTTTTGACGAATGGGAAATGAGATTTCATTGTAGTACGGATTTCCATTGCTCGAGTGCTTGGTTGGCCAAAAAGGGCATATGCGTTTTTTCCTGAATATATTCAGGAAAACATGTATACGCACTGTTCGTCCAAGTGCATCACTGTCAAAGATCTGCCACTTTTCACATGTTTTAAATGCAATTCCAATCTACCTCCTGAAATATGATTCCTCAATTTTGCCTCGTTTTCAAGTCCTCTTTGCAGACTTACTTCAATATATTTTTGCCAATAGCTGTCATTTATAACTCTGCAGGTTTGTGAATTACAGTGCCCGTGATTTCCTTTCTTAACTCGCTTCCTTGAAAGCTGGCCACAAAACCGCAGGTTTGCTTCAGGCCGTAATCAGGGTGTGGCACGGCACTCTGAGCCTTTGGTTAATTCCTCTTCCTGGTGGGAAATTAGAGTTAAATGTGCCCCTCCAGACACCTGCCTCACTCCCAGCCCCTTGGTGATGTGTGTCCTCTGGTTTGAGGCCACATGTGATGGGTTCCTCATCTTTTGATGATGTGGCCCCACTGGTGTGAGGACACTCCTGCCTGCTTCCCATCCCCTTGGTGATGTGGTCCCTCCGGCGAGAGTCTGATCCTGGTTGGGTTCCTCACACTTCTGTGAGGTGGGCCCTCTTCTCTGAGGTCACTCCTGCCTGGCTAGCACACCCCGCCTTGGCGACGTCAGACCTCTGGTGGCAGTTGGAGCCTGCTGGGAGCCTCCTCCCCTCGGTGATGAGGCCCTCTGGCATCAGGCCCTAACTGCTGGGTTCCCACATTTTCTGATACGTCCTAAGTGGTGCGAGGGCACTCCTGCCAGGTTCCCATCCCCATGGGCATGTGGGCCTTCTGCTCTAAGGTCCCAACACCTGTGTTGTTCACCGTTTCATGATGTTGGCTCTCTGGTGTTAGTTCACTCAGGCCTAGATCCCATAGACTCTGTGCTCTGAGCCGCCTGCTGGGAGGTTCCTACTGCTGAATTCCTTACCTTTTCTATTCTTTGGGTTCTGTGTTTTCATGCTCCTCCTTCCTGACTCACTCCCAGCCCCTTTGTGATGTAGGTCCTCTGGTTTGAGGCCACATGTGCCGGTTTCCTCACCTTTATTGATGTGGGCCCACTGGTGTGAGGACACTCCTGCCTGGTTCCCATCCACTTGGTGATGGGGGCCCTCTGGTGAGAGCCTGATCCTGGCTGGATTCCTCACCCTTCTGTGAGGTAGACCCTCTGCTGTGAGGTCACTCCTGCCTGGCTGGCACACGTCACCCTGGCGATGTGGGCCCTCAGTTGGGAGTTGGTGCCTGCTGGGAGTCTCCTCCCCTCGGTAATGAGGGCCCTCTGGCGTCAGGCCCTAACTCATGGGCTCCCAAAATTTTCTGATGTGCGCCCTGTCGTGCGAGTACACTCCTGCCAGTGTCCCATCCCCATGGGGATGTTGGCTTTCTGCTCTGAGGTCCCAACGGCTGGGTTGCTCACAGTGTCAGAATGTGGGCCCTCTGCTGTGAGTTCACTCCGGCATGGATCCCATAGCCTCGGTGCTCTGGGCCACCTGCTTGGAGCTTCTAACGGTGGGGTTCCTCACCTTTTTATTCTATGGGCCCTCTGTTGTGAGTCTCCTCCTGCATGCCTCACTCCCAGCCCTTTTGTGATGTGTGTCCCCTTATTTGAGGCCACATGTGCTGTGTTCCTCACCTTTGGCTGATGTGGCCCCACTGGTGTGAGGAGACTCCTGCCTGGTTTCCATCCCCTTGGTGATGTGGGCCCTCTGGTTAGAGTCTGATCCTGGTTGGGTTCCTCACACTTCTGTGAGGTGGGCCCTCTGCTGTGAGGTAACTCCTGCCTGGCTTGCTCCCATTGCCTTGGTGACGTCGGCCCTCTGGTGGCATTTGGAGCCTGCTGGTAGCCTCCTCTCCTCGGTGATGAGGGCCCTCTGGCGTCAGGCCCTAACTGCTGGGTTCCCACATTTTCTGATACGTGTTAAGTTGTGCGAGGACACTCCTGCGAGGTTCCTATCCCCATGGGGATGTGGGTCTTCTGCTCTGAGGTTCCACCGGCTGGGTTGCTCACAGTTTCATGATGTGGGCCCTCTGCTGTGAGTTCACTGTGGCCTGGATCCCATAGACTCTGTGCTCTGGGCCACCTGCTGGGAGGTTCAAACTGCTGGATTCCTCACATTTTTTATTCTGTGGGCCCTGTGTTGTTAGGCTACTCCTGCTTGCCTCACTCGGAGCATCTTGGAAATGTGGGTCCTCTGGTTTAGGCCACATGTGCTGGGTTCCTCACCTTTCTATAATGTGGCCACACTGGTGTGAGGACACTGCTGCCTTTTTCCGATCCCCTTGGTGATGTGGGCTCTCTGGTGAGAGTCTTATCCTGGCTGGTTTCCTCACCCTTCTGTGAGGTAGACCCTCTGCTGTGAGGTCACTCCTGCCTGGCTGGCACACATCACCTTGGCGACGTGGGCCCTCAGTTGGGAGTTGGTGCCTGCTGGGGGTCTCCACCCCTCGGTAATGAGGGCCCTCTGGCGTCAGACCCTAACTCCTGGGCTCCCAAAATTTTCTGATGTGCGCCCTGTGGTGCGACTACACTCCTGCCAGGTTCCCAACCCCATGGGAATGTGGGCCTTCTGCTCTGAGGTCCCAACGGTGGGTTGCTCAGTTTCATGATGAGGGTCCTCTGGTGTGAGTTCACTCCGCCCTGGATCCAATAGCCTCGCTGCTCCTGGCTGCCTGCGGGGAGGTCCCAACTGCGGGATTTCTCACCTTTTTTCTTCTATGGGCCCTCTGTTTTGAGACTCCTCCTGCCTGCCTGACTCCCAGCCCCTTGGTGATGTGTGTCCTCTGGTTTGAGGCTACGTGTGCTGGGTCCCTCACCTTTCGATTATGTGGCCCCACTGGTGTGAGGACACTCCTGCCTGGTTCCTATCCCCTTGGTGATGTGGGCCCTCTGGTGAGAGTCTGATCCTCTTTGGGTTCCTCACACTTTTGTGTGGTTGGCCCTCTGCTCTGAGGTCACTCCTGCCTGGCTGGCACACACCGCATTAGCGACGTCAGCCCTCTGGTAGCAGTTGGAGCTTGCTGGGAGCCTCCTCTCCTCAGTGATGAGGGCCCTCGGGCGTCTGGCCCTAACTGCTGGGCTCCCCACATTTTCTGATGTGTGCCCACTGGTGCGATGACACTCCTGCTTGGTTCCCTCCCCCATGGGGATGTAGGCCTTGTGCTCTGAGGTCACAATGGCTGGGTTGCTTACAGTATCACGATGAGGGCCCTCTGTTGTGAGTTCATCACTGCCTGGATCCCATAGCCTCGGTGATCTGGGCCGCCTGCTGGGATGTTCCAACGGCTGGATTCCTCACCTTTTTTATACAATGGGCCATGTGTTGGGAGGATAATCCTGCCTGCCTTGCTCCGAGACCCATGGTGACGTGGGTCCTCTGGTTTGAGGCCACATGTGCTGAGTACCTCAACTTTCGATGATGTGGTCCCACGGGTGTGAGGACACTCCTGCCTGGTTCCCAGCCCCTTGCTGTTGTGGGCACTCTGGTGAGGGTCTGATCCTTCCTGGGTTCCTTACCCTTCTGTGAGGTGGGCCCTCTGATGTGAGGTCACTCCTGCATGGCTGGCTCACGTCGCCTTGGCGACGTGGGTCTTCTGTTGGCCACTGAAGCATACTGGGAGCCTCCTACCCTCTTTAATGAGGGCCCTGGAAAAACGCATATGCCCTTTTTGACCAAGTGCATCATTGTCGACATTCTGACTCTTTTCCTATACTTTCAGAGGATTTCCCGTCTACCTCCTGAAATCGTAGTCCTGGAATTCTGCCCCACGTTCAAGTCCTCTTTGTAGCCTTACTTCAATATATTGTTGGATGATAGCTGTCATTTATAACTCTGCAGGTTTGTGAATTACAGTGCCCCTGAGCTCCTTTCTTCAACTCGCTTTCTTGTGAGCTGGCCGCAAAACCGCAGGATTGCTTCAGGCCCTAATCTGGTTCCGGCACGGCATGCTGAGCCTTTGGCTAATTCCTCTTCCTGGTTGGTAATGAGCGTTAAATTTGCCCGTGCAGACACCTACAGCTAGTCTCTCATTGGTTCTCCCTATTCCTGTTCATCATGCGCAGAAATTGCAAACTGTACCAAACAGGAGGTTAAAGGCACTGACTCTCCAGGTAGGGACAGTGTAAGTAAAGCGTCTGGAATGGTGAACCCGAGTACCAGGGGACGAAAACTGAGACGCATTTAAAAACGTTTCCCGGTCACACGGTGGACCATACTCTGGGATTCCCATGCATGTTTTAGCTGAAGGAAGAATCCCTTAAACCTGGAGAGTTGGGACCCATGGAATGTGTACCATGCAGTATGACTTCAAAGGGTCTGCATTTGCTCACTGAACCTCACCAATGGTATCCGCCCGAAGTGTCCAGCCTTATGTCTCACCCAGCCATAGGTGTAGATGTGGTAACTCCAGGTTGCATCACAAGCCCTGAATGAATGATTTAAGAATTGCTCTCTATTTCACTGTCATTGTGTTTTGTTTTTGTAATTTATTTTGATAATGGGATTTATCGGATTTTCACGGCTGCATTTATGGCGCTGTACACATGCCTGATTCTCTTACGGAGACACATAAATCCATGGGTGTTAAGATTCTTAATTGGCAGGTGTATTCCTATGCATTGAATATGGGGTGTTGAGTCCATTTCGTTGAGCAAGGAGTAGGTCTTGACTATTAAATATTTGGCTTATGGAACGGTATCTGTTCTAATTTCAATCTCTGGTTTTATGCAGCACCCCAACTCACCATTCCCCTTAAGCAAGCATAAGTTGGTTTTCTAAATTTGAGACCCTGTTCTGTTTTGTAATTCAGTTCATGTGTAGCCAAGTTCACATTCGGTGTATTAGTGATATCTTAATGTTTCTTTTTCTGTGTGACTTATTTCCCTTACAATCATCGTATCTGAATCCACTCATTATGCCACGACGGGCCTGATGATATAGATTTCATTGCTGAGTGATATTCCATTGTACGTATGTACCACAAATTCTTTATCCATTTTTCGCATTCTGGGATATTTAACTTGTACCGTAGACGAGCTTCTTGTAAAAAGAGCCATCCATAACATTGGGGTGGCTGTGTGTTTTTGATTTTAATTTCCCTAAGCTATAGGACCCTAAGTGGAAGTGCCATAGGCTGTGTTGCTTTGTTTCCTACGTGTTTCAGGAAACACCATACACTTCTCCAGAGTGGCTGTTGGCAATGTACATCCCGCCCATCAGCATAACAAGGCTCCCTGTTCTCCATGACCTGTCCTGCCTTTCTGGATTTTACACTTTTTTCAGATGGCCCTTTTGACCGGGGGGAAGTGAGACTTCATTGTAGTGCAGATTTCCTTTACACGCTTGCTTGGTTGGCCAAAAACTGCGTATGCGTTTTTTCCTGAATATATTCAGGAAAAAACGCATACGCGTTTTTGGCCAAGTGCATCATTGTCGACATTCTTCCTCTTTTCCTATGCTTTAAGTGTAATTCCAGTCTTCCCCCTGAAATCGTTTTCCTGAAATTCTGCCCCGCTTTCAAGTCCTCTTTGAAGACTTACTTCAATACATTTTTGGACGATAGCTGTCATTCATAACTCTGCAGGTTTGTGAATTACAGTGCCCCTGAGCTCCTTTCATCAACTCGCTTCCTTGTGAGCTGGCCGCAAAACCGCAGGATTGCTTCAGGCCGTAATCTGGTTCCGGCAGGGCACCCTGAGCCTTTGGTTAATCCCTCTTCCTGGTGGGAAATGAGCGTTCCATTTGCCCGTGCAGACACCTACAGCTAGTCTCTCATTGGTTCTCACTATTCCTGTTCACCTTGCACAGAAATTGCAAATTGTGCCAAACAGGAGGTTAAAGGCACTGACTCTCCAACTGGGGAGAGTGTTAGTAAAGCGTCTGGAATGGTGAACCCGAGTACCAGGGAACGAAACCTGAGATGCATTTGAAAACGTTTCCCAGTCACACGGTGGACCATACTCTTGGTTTCCCATGCATGTTTTAGCTGAAGAAAGATTCCCTTAAACCTGGAGAGTTGCGACCCATGGAGTGGGTACCATGCAGTATGACTTCAAAGGGTCTCCGTTTGCTCACCCAACCTCACCTATGCTATAAGCCCGAAGTGTCCAGCCTTATGTCTCACCCAGCTCGGGGTGTAGATGTGGTAAATCCAGGTTGCATCACAAGCCCTGAATGAATTATTTAAGAATTGCTCTCTATTTCACTGTCATTGTGATTTGTTTGTGAAATTTATTTTGATAATGGGATTTATCGGATTTTCACTGCTGCGTTTAGGCCGCTGTACACACGCTTGATTTCCGTATGGAGACATATAAATCCATGGGTCTTAAGATTCTTACTTGTCAGGTATATTCCCAGGCGTTGAATATGGGGTGTTGAGTCCATTTCGTTGAGCAAGGAGTAGGTCTTGTCTATTATATATTTGGATTATGGAACGGTATCTGTGCTAATTTCAATCTCTGGTTTGATGCAGCACCCCAACTCACCTTTCCCCATAAGCAAGCATAAGTTGGTTTTCTAAATTTGAGACCCTGTTCTGTTTTGTAATTCAGTTCATGTGTAGCCAAGTTTACGTTCCGTGTATTAGTGATATCTTATGATGTTTCTTTTTCTGTGTGCCTTATTTCGCGTAGAATCGGGGTACCTAAATCACCTCATTATGCCGCTACGGGCCTGATGACGTAGATCTCATCGCTGAGTGATATTCCATTGTACGTACGTACCACAACTTCTTTATCCATATTTTGTTTTCTCAGATATTTAACTTGTACCATAGACGAGGTTCTTGTAAACAGAGCCATCCCAAATTTTGGGGTGGCTGTGTGTTTTTGATTTTAATTTCCCTAAGCTATAGGACCCTAAGTGGAAGTGCCATAGGCTGTGTTGCTTTGTTTCCTACGTGTTTCAGGAAACACCATACACTTCTCCAGAGTGGCTGTTGGCAATGTACATCCCGCCCATCAGCGTAACAAGGCTCCCTGTTCTCCATGACCTGTCCTGCCTTTCTGGATTTTACACTTTTTCCAGATGGCCCTTTTGACCGGGGGGCAGTGAGACTTCATTGTAGTGCAGATTTCCTTTACACGTTTGCTTGGTTGACCAAAAAGCGCGTATGCGTTTTTTCCTGAATATACTCAGGAAAAAAGGCATACCCCCTTTTTGGCCAAGTGCATCATTGTCGACATTCTGCCTCTTTTCCTATGCTTTAAGTGCAATTCCAGTCTACCCCCTGAAATCGTTTTCCTGAAATACTGCCCCACTTTCAAGTCCTCTTCGAAGACTTACTTCAATACATTTTTGGACGATAGCTGTCATTCATAACTCTGCAGGTTGGTGAATTACAGTGCCCCTGAGCTCCTTTCCTCAACTCGCTTTCTTGTGAGCTGGCCGCAAAACCGCAAGATTGCTTCAGGCCCTAATCTGGTTGCGGCAGGGCACGCTGAGCCTTTGGTTAATCCCTCTTCCTGGTGGGAAATGAGTGTTCCATTTGCCCGTGCAGACACCTACAGCTAGTCTCTCATTGGTTCTCCCTATTCCTGTTCATCTTGCGCAGAAATTGCATACTGTGCCAAACAGGAGGTTAAAGGCACTGACTCTCCAAGTGGGGAGAGTGTTAGTAAAGCGTCTGGAACGGTGAACCCGAGTATCATGGGACGAACCCTGAGATGCATTTGAAAGCGTTTCCCTAGCACACGATGGACCATACTCTGGGTTTCCCATGCATGTTTTAGCTGAAGGAAGAATCCCTTAAACCTGGAGAGTTGGGACCCATGGAATGGGTACCAAGCAGTATGACTTCAAACGGTCTGCGTTTGCTCACCGAACCTCACCAATGCTATCAGCCCGTAGTGTCCAGCCTTATGTCTCACCCAGCTCTGGGTGTAGATGTGGTAAATCCAGGTTGCATCACAAACCCTGAATGAATTATTTAAGAATTGCTCTCTATTTCACTGTCATTCTGTTGTGTTTTTGAAATTTATTTTGATAATGGGATTTATCGGATTTTCACTGCTGCGTTTAGGCCGCTGTACACATGCTGGATTTCCTTATGGAGACATATAAATCCATGGGCCTTAAGATTCTTACTTGTCAGGTATATTTCCAGGCGTTGAATATGGGCTGTTGAGTCCATTTCGTTGAGCAAGGAGTAGGTGTTGTCTCTTACATATTTGGCTTATGGAACGGTATCTATGCTAATTTCAATCTCTGGTTTTATGCAGCACCCCAACTCACCTTTCCCCATAAGAAAGCATAAGTTGGTTTTCTAAATTTGAGACCCTGTTCTGTTTTCTAATTCAGTTCATGTGTAGCCAAGTATACGTTCCGTGTATTAGTGATATCTGATGAAGTTTCTTTTTCTGACTGACGTATTTCTCATAGAATCTTCGTACCTGAATCCACTCATTATGCCGCTACGGGCCTGATGACGTAGATCTCATTGCTGAGTGATATTCCATTGTACATACGTACCACAACTTCTTTATCCATTTTTTGCTTTCTCGGATATTTAACTTGTACCGTAGACGAGGTTCTTGTAAACAGAGCCGTCCCAAATTTTGGGGTGGCAGTGTGTTTTTGATTTTAATTTCCCTAAGCTATAGGACCCTAAGTGGAAGTGCCATAGGCTGTGTTGCTTTGTTTCCTACGTGTTTCAGGAAACACCATACACTTCTCCAGAGTGGCTGTTGGCAATTTACATCCCACCCATCAGCATAACAAGGCTCCCTGTTCTCCATGACCTGTCCTGCCTTCCTGGATATTACACATTTTTCAGATGGCCCGTTTGACCGGGGGGCAGTGAGACTTCATTGTAGTGCAGATTTCCTTTACACGCTTGCTTGGTTGGCCAAAAAGGGCGTATGCGTTTTTTCCTGAATATATTCAGGAAAAAACGCATACGCCCTTGTTGGCCAAGTGCATCGTTGTCGACATTCTGCCCCTTTTCCTATGCTTTAAGTGCAATTCCAGTCTACACCCTGAAATCGTTTTCCTGAAATCCTGCCCCGCTTTCAAGTCGTCTTCGAAGACTTACTTCAATACATTTTTGGACGATAGCTGTCATTCATAACTCTGCAGGTTTGTGAATTACAGTGCCCCTGAGTTCCTTTCTTCAACTCGCTTTCTTATGAGCTGGCCACAAAACCGCAGGGTTGCCTCAGGCCCTAATCTGGTTCCGGCAGGGCACGCTGAGCCTTTGGTTAATCTGTCTTCCTGGTGGGAAATGAGCGTTCCATTTGCCCGTGCAGACACCTACAGCTAGTCTCTCATTGGTTCTCCCTATTCCTGTTCATCTTGCGCAGAAATTGCAAACTGTGCCAAAAAGGAGGTTAAAGGCACTGACTCTCCAAGTGGGGAGAGTGTTAGTAAAGCGTCTGGAAGGGTGAACCCGAGTACCAGGGGACGAAACCTGAGATGCATTTGAAAATGTCTCCCAATCACATGGTGGACCATACTCTGGGTTTCCCATGCATGTTTTAGCTGAAGGAATAATCCCTTAAACCTGGAGAGTTGGGACCCATGGAATGGCTACCATGCAGTATGACTTCAAAGGGTCTGCGTTTGCTCACAGAACCTCACCAATGTTATCAGCCCGAAGTGTCCAGCCTTATGTCTCACCCAGCTCTGGGTGTAGATGTGGTAAATCCAGGTTGCATCACAAGCCCTGAATGAATTATTTAAGAATTGCTCTCTATTTCACTGTCATTCTGTTTTGTTTGTGAAATTTATTTTGATAATGGGATTTATCGCATTTTCACTCTTGCGTTTAGGCCACTGTACACACGCTTGACTTCCTTATGGAGACATATAAATCCATGGGTCTTAAGATTCTTACTTGTCAGGTATATTCCCAGGCGTTGAATATGGGGTGTTGAGTCCATTTCGTTGAGCAAGGAGTAGATCTTGTCTCTTATGTATTTGGCTTATGGAACGGTATCTGTGCTAATTTCAATCTCTGGTTTGATGCAGCACCCCAACTCACCTTTCCCCATAAGCAAGCATAAGTTGCTTTTCTAAATTTGAGACCCTGTTCTGTTTTGTAATTCAGTTCATGTGTAGACAAGTTTACGTTCCGTGTATTAGTGATATCTTATGATGTTTCTTTTTCTGTGGGACTTATTTCTTGTAGAATCGTCGTACCTGAATCCACTCATTATGCCGCTACCGGCCTGATGACGTAGATGTCATTGCTGAGTGATATACCATTGTACGTACGTACCAAAACTTCTTTATCCATTTGTTGCTTTCTCGGATATTTATCTTGTACCGTAGACGAGGTTCTTGTAAACAGAGCCGTCCCAAACTTTGGGGTGGCTGTGTGTTTTTGATTTTAATTTCCCTAAACTATAGGACCCTAAGTGGAAGTGCCATAGGCTGTGTTTCTTTGTTTCCTACGTGTTTCAGGAAACACCATACACTTCTCCAGAGTGGCTGTTGGCAATTTTCATCCCACCCATCAGCATAACAAGGCTCCCTGTTCTCCATGACCTGTCCTGCCTTTCTGGATTTTACACTTTTTTCAGATTGCCCTTTTGACCGTGGGGCAGTGAGACTTCATTGTAGTGCAGATTTCCTTTACACGCTTGCTTGGTTGGCCAAAAAGGGCGTATGCGTTTTTTCCTGAATATATTCAGGAAAAAACGCATACGCCCTTTTTGGCCAAGTGCATCATTGTCGTCATTCTTCCTCTTTTCCTATGCTTTAAGTGCAATTCCAGTCTACCCCCTGAAATCGTTTTCCTGAAATTCTGCCCCGCTTTCAAGTCCTCTTCGAAGACTTACTTCAGTACATTTTTGGACGATGGCTGTCATACATAACTCTGCAGGTTTGTGAATTACAGTACCCCTGAGCTCCTTTCTTCAGCTCGCTTTCTTGTGAGCTGGCCGCAAAACCGCAGGATTGCTTCAGGCCCTAATCTGGTTCCGGCAGGGCACGCTGAGCCTTTGGTTAATTCCTCTTCCTGGTGGGAAATGAGTGTTCCATTTGCCCGTGCAGACACCTAAAGCTAGTCTCTCATTGGTTCTCCCTATTCCTGTTCATCTTGCGCAGAAATTGCAAACTGTGCCAAACAGGAGGTTAAAGGCACTGACTCTCCAAGTGGGGAGAGTGTTAGTAAATCGTCTGGAATGGTGAACCCGAGTACCAGGGGACGAAACCTGAGATGCATTGAAAACGTTTCCCAATCACATGGCGGATCATACTCTGGGTTTCCCATGCATGTTTTAGCTGAAGGAAGAATCCCTTAAACCTGGAGAGTTGGGACCCATGGAATGGCTACCATGCACTATGACTTCTAAGGGTCTGCGTTTGCTCACCGAACCTCACCAATGCTATCAGCCCGAAGTGTCCAGCCTTATGTCTCACCCAGCTCTGGGTGTAGATGTGGTAAATCCAGGTTGCATCACAAGCCCTGAATGAATTATTTAAGAATTGTTCTCTATTTCACTGTCATTGTGTTTTGTTTTTGAAATTTATTTTGATAATGGGATTTATCGGATTTTCACTGCTGCGTTTAGGCCGCTGTACACACGCTTGATTTCCTTATGGAGACATATAAATCCATGGGTCTTAAGATTCTTACTGGTCAGGTATATTTCCAGGCGTTGAATATGGGGTGTTGAGTCCATTTGGTTGAGCAAGGAGTAGGTCTTTTCTATTATATATTTGGCTTATGGAACGGTATCTGTGCTAATTTCAATTTCTGGTTTGATGCAGCACCCCAACTCACCTTTCCCCTTAAGCAAACATAAGTTGGTTTTCTAAATTTGAGACCCTGTTCTGTTTTGTAATTCAGTTCATGTGTAGCCAAGTTTACGTTCCGTGTATTAGTGATATCTTAGGATGTTTCTATTTCTGTGTGACTTATTTCTCGTAGAATCGTCGTACCTGAATCCACTCATTTTGCCGCGACGGGCCTGATGACGTAGATCTCATTGCTGAGTGATATTCCATTGTACGTACGTACCACAACTTCTTTATCCATTTGTTGCTTTCTCGGATATTTAACTTGTACCGTAGACGAGGTTCTTCTAAACAGAGCCGTCCCAAACTTTGGGGTGGCTCTGTGTTTTTGATTTTAATTTCCCTAAGCTATAGAACCCTAAGTGGAAGTGCCATAGGCTGTGTTGCTTTGTTTCCTACGTGTTTCAGGAAACACCATACACTTCTCCAGAGTGGCTGTTGGCAATTTACATCCCGCCCATCAGCATAACAAGGCTCCCTGTGCTCCATGACCTGTCCTGCCTTTCTGGATTTTACACAGTTTTCAGATGGCCCTTTTGACCGGGGGGCAGTGAGACATCATTGTAGTGCAGATTTACTTTACACGCATGCTTGGTTGGCCAAAAAGTGCGTATGCGTTTTTACCTGAATATATTCAGGAAAAAACACATACGCCCTTTTTGGCCAAGTGCATCATTGTCGACATTCTGCCTCTTTTCCTATGCTTTACGTGCAATTCCAGTCTACCCCGTGAAATCATTTTCCTGAAATTCTGCCCCACTTTCAAGTCCTCTTCGAAGACTTACTTCAGTATATTTTTGGACGATAGCTGTCATTCATTACTCTGCAGGTTTGTGAATTACAGTGCCCCTGAGCTCCTTTCTTCAACTCGCTTTTTTGTGAGCTGGCCGCATAACGGCAGGATTGCTTCAGACCCTAATCTGGTTACGGCAGGGCACGCTGAGCCTTTGGTTAATCCCTCTTCCTGGTGGGAAATGAGCGTTCCATTTGCCCGTGCAGACACCTACAGCTAGTCTCTCATTGGTTCTCCCTATTCCTGTTCATCTTGCCCAGAAATTGCATACTGTGCCAAAC
This sequence comes from Delphinapterus leucas, assembly GCF_059928025.1. Taxonomy (NCBI): domain Eukaryota; kingdom Metazoa; phylum Chordata; class Mammalia; order Artiodactyla; family Monodontidae; genus Delphinapterus; species Delphinapterus leucas. The sequence continues at coordinate 17,767,753 of NW_028322232.1, forward strand.
AGGAGGTTACAGGCACTGACTCTCCAAGTGGGGAGAGTGTTAGTAAAGCGTCTGGAACGGTGAACCCGAGTACCAGGGGACGAAACCTGAAATGCATTTGAAAACGTTTCCCAATCACACGGTGGACCATACTCTGGGATTCCCATGCATGTTTTAGCTGAAGGAAGAATCCCTTAAACCTGGAGAGTTGGGACCCATGGAATGGCTACCATGCAGTATGACTGCAAAGGGTCTGCGTTTGCTCACCGAACCTCACCAATGCTATCAGCCTGAAGTGTCCAGCCTTATGTCTCACCCAGCTCTGGGTGTAGATGTGGTAAATCCAGGTTGCATCACAAGCCCTGAATGAATAATTTAAGAATTGCTCTCTATTTCACTGTCATTGTGTTGTGTTTTTGAAATTTATTTTGATAATGGGATTTATCGGATTTTCACTGCTGCGTTTAGGCCGCTGTACACACGCTTGATTTCCTTATGGAGACTTATAAATCCATGGGTCTTAAGATTCTTACTTGTCAGGTATATTCCCAGGCGTTGAATATGGGGTGTTGAGTCCATTTCGATGAGCAAGGAGTAAGTCTTGTCTATTATATATTTGGCTTATGGAACGGTATCTGTGCTAAATTCAATCTGTGGTTTGATGCAGCACCCCAACTCACCTTTCCCCATAAGTAAGCATAAGTTTGTTTTCTAAATTTGAGACCCTGTTCTGTTTTGTAATTCAGTTCATGTGTAGACAAGTTTACGTTCTGTGTATTAGTGATATCTTATGATGTTTCTTTTTCTGTGTGACTTATTTCTCGTAGAATCGTCGTACCTAAATCCACTCATTATGCCGCTACGGGCCTGATGACGTAGATTTCATTGCTGAGTGATATTCCATTGTACATACGTACCACAACTTCTTTATCCATTTTTTGCTTTCTAGGATATTTAACTTGTATCGTAGATGAGGTTCTTGTAAACAGAGCCGTCCCAAACTTTGGTGTGGCTGTGTGTTTTTGATTTTAATTTCCCTAAGCTATAGGACCCTAAGTGGAAGTGCCATAGGCTGTGTTGCTTTGTTTCCTAAGTGTTTCAGGAAACACCATACACTTCTCCAGATTGGCTGTTGGCAATTTACATCCCACCCATCAGCATAACAAGGCTCCCTGTTCTCCATGACCTGTCCTGCCTTTCTGGATTTTACACTTGTTTCAGATGGCCGTTTGGACCGTGGGGCAGTGAGACTTCATTGTAGTGCAGATTTCCTTTACACGCTTGCTTGGTAGGCCAAGAAGGGCGTATGCGTTTTTTCCTGAAAATATTCAGGAAAAAACGCATACGCCCTTTTTGGCCAAGTGCATCATTGTCGACATTCTGCCCCTTTTCCTATGCTTTAAGTGCAATTCCAGTCTACGCCCTGAAATCGTTTTCCTGAAATTCTGCCCAGCTTTCAAGTCCTCTTCGAAGACTTACTTCAATATATTTTTGGACGATAGATGGCATTCATAACTCTGCAGGTTTGTGAATTACAGTGCCCCTGAGCTCCTTTCTTCAACTCGCTTTCTTGTGAGCTGGCCGCAAAACCGCAGGATTGCTTCAGGCCTTAATCCGGTTCCGGCAGGGCACGCTGAGCCTTTGGTTAATTCCTCTTCCTGGTGGGAAATGAGCATTCCATTTGCCCGTGCAGACACCTACAGCTAGTCTCTCATTGGTTCTCCCTATTCCTGTTCATCTTGCCCAGAAATTCCAAACTGTGCCAAACAGGAGGTTAAAGGCACTGACTCTCCAAGTGGGGAGAGTGTTAGTAAAGCGTCTGGAAGGGTGAACCCGAGTACCAGGGGACGAAACCTGAGATGCATTTGAAAATGTCTCCCAATCACATGGTGGACCATACTCTGGGTTTCCCATGCATGTTTTAGCTGAAGGAATAATCCCTTAAACCTGGAGAGTTGGGACCCATGGAATGGCTACCATGCAGTATGACTTCAAAGGGTCTGCGTTTGCTCACAGAACCTCACCAATGTTATCAGCCCGAAGTGTCCAGCCTTATGTCTCACCCAGCTCTGGGTGTAGATGTGGTAAATCCAGGTTGCATCACAAGCCCTGAATGAATTATTTAAGAATTGCTCTCTATTTCACTGTCATTCTGTTTTGTTTGTGAAATTTATTTTGATAATGGGATTTATCGGATTTTCACTCTTGCGTTTAGGCCACTGTACACACGCTTGACTTCCTTATGGAGACATATAAATCCATGGGTCTTAAGATTCTTACTTGTCAGGTATATTCCCAGGCGTTGAATATGGGGTGTTGAGTCCATTTCGTTGAGCAAGGAGTAGATCTTGTCTCTTATGTATTTGGCTTATGGAACGGTATCTGTGCTAATTTCAATCTCTGGTTTGATGCAGCACCCCAACTCACCTTTCCCCATAAGCAAGCATAAGTTGCTTTTCTAAATTTGAGACCCTGTTCTGTTTTGTAATTCAGTTCATGTGTAGACAAGTTTACGTTCCGTGTATTAGTGATATCTTATGATGTTTCTTTTTCTGTGGGACTTATTTCTTGTAGAATCGTCGTACCTGAATCCACTCATTATGCCGCTACCGGCCTGATGACGTAGATGTCATTGCTGAGTGATATACCATTGTACGTACGTACCAAAACTTCTTTATCCATTTGTTGCTTTCTCGGATATTTATCTTGTACCGTAGACGAGGTTCTTGTAAACAGAGCCGTCCCAAACTTTGGGGTGGCTGTGTGTTTTTGATTTTAATTTCCCTAAACTATAGGACCCTAAGTGGAAGTGCCATAGGCTGTGTTTCTTTGTTTCCTACGTGTTTCAGGAAACACCATACACTTCTCCAGAGTGGCTGTTGGCAATTTTCATCCCACCCATCAGCATAACAAGGCTCCCTGTTCTCCATGACCTGTCCTGCCTTTCTGGATTTTACACTTTTTTCAGATTGCCCTTTTGACCGTGGGGCAGTGAGACTTCATTGTAGTGCAGATTTCCTTTACACGCTTGCTTGGTTGGCCAAAAAGGGCGTATGCGTTTTTTCCTGAATATATTCAGGAAAAAACGCATACGCCCTTTTTGGCCAAGTGCATCATTGTCGTCATTCTTCCTCTTTTCCTATGCTTTAAGTGCAATTCCAGTCTACCCCCTGAAATCGTTTTCCTGAAATTCTGCCCCGCTTTCAAGTCCTCTTCGAAGACTTACTTCAGTACATTTTTGGACGATGGCTGTCATACATAACTCTGCAGGTTTGTGAATTACAGTACCCCTGAGCTCCTTTCTTCAGCTCGCTTTCTTGTGAGCTGGCCGCAAAACCGCAGGATTGCTTCAGGCCCTAATCTGGTTCCGGCAGGGCACGCTGAGCCTTTGGTTAATTCCTCTTCCTGGTGGGAAATGAGTGTTCCATTTGCCCGTGCAGACACCTAAAGCTAGTCTCTCATTGGTTCTCCCTATTCCTGTTCATCTTGCGCAGAAATTGCAAACTGTGCCAAACAGGAGGTTAAAGGCACTGACTCTCCAAGTGGGGAGAGTGTTAGTAAATCGTCTGGAACGGTGAACCCGAGTACCAGGGGACGAAACCTGAGATGCATTGAAAACGTTTCCCAATCACATGGCGGATCATACTCTGGGTTTCCCATGCATGTTTTAGCTGAAGGAAGAATCCCTTAAACCTGGAGAGTTGGGACCCATGGAATGGCTACCATGCACTATGACTTCTAAGGGTCTGCGTTTGCTCACCGAACCTCACCAATGCTATCAGCCCGAAGTGTCCAGCCTTATGTCTCACCCAGCTCTGGGTGTAGATGTGGTAAATCCAGGTTGCATCACAAGCCCTGAATGAATTATTTAAGAATTGTTCTCTATTTCACTGTCATTGTGTTTTGTTTTTGAAATTTATTTTGATAATGGGATTTATCGGATTTTCACTGCTGCGTTTAGGCCGCTGTACACACGCTTGATTTCCTTATGGAGACATATAAATCCATGGGTCTTAAGATTCTTACTGGTCAGGTATATTTCCAGGCGTTGAATATGGGGTGTTGAGTCCATTTGGTTGAGCAAGGAGTAGGTCTTTTCTATTATATATTTGGCTTATGGAACGGTATCTGTGCTAATTTCAATTTCTGGTTTGATGCAGCACCCCAACTCACCTTTCCCCTTAAGCAAACATAAGTTGGTTTTCTAAATTTGAGACCCTGTTCTGTTTTGTAATTCAGTTCATGTGTAGCCAAGTTTACGTTCCGTGTATTAGTGATATCTTAGGATGTTTCTATTTCTGTGTGACTTATTTCTCGTAGAATCGTCGTACCTGAATCCACTCATTTTGCCGCGACGGGCCTGATGACGTAGATCTCATTGCTGAGTGATATTCCATTGTACGTACGTACCACAACTTCTTTATCCATTTGTTGCTTTCTCGGATATTTAACTTGTACCGTAGACGAGGTTCTTCTAAACAGAGCCGTCCCAAACTTTGGGGTGGCTCTGTGTTTTTGATTTTAATTTCCCTAAGCTATAGAACCCTAAGTGGAAGTGCCATAGGCTGTGTTGCTTTGTTTCCTACGTGTTTCAGGAAACACCATACACTTCTCCAGAGTGGCTGTTGGCAATTTACATCCCGCCCATCAGCATAACAAGGCTCCCTGTGCTCCATGACCTGTCCTGCCTTTCTGGATTTTACACAGTTTTCAGATGGCCCTTTTGACCGGGGGGCAGTGAGACATCATTGTAGTGCAGATTTACTTTACACGCATGCTTGGTTGGCCAAAAAGTGCGTATGCGTTTTTACCTGAATATATTCAGGAAAAAACACATACGCCCTTTTTGGCCAAGTGCATCATTGTCGACATTCTGCCTCTTTTCCTATGCTTTACGTGCAATTCCAGTCTACCCCGTGAAATCATTTTCCTGAAATTCTGCCCCACTTTCAAGTCCTCTTCGAAGACTTACTTCAGTATATTTTTGGACGATAGCTGTCATTCATTACTCTGCAGGTTTGTGAATTACAGTGCCCCTGAGCTCCTTTCTTCAACTCGCTTTTTTGTGAGCTGGCCGCATAACGGCAGGATTGCTTCAGACCCTAATCTGGTTACGGCAGGGCACGCTGAGCCTTTGGTTAATCCCTCTTCCTGGTGGGAAATGAGCGTTCCATTTGCCCGTGCAGACACCTACAGCTAGTCTCTCATTGGTTCTCCCTATTCCTGTTCATCTTGCCCAGAAATTGCATACTGTGCCAAACAGGAGGTTACAGGCACTGACTCTCCAAGTGGGGAGAGTGTTAGTAAAGCGTCTGGAACGGTGAACCCGAGTACCAGGGGACGAAACCTGAAATGCATTTGAAAACGTTTCCCAATCACACGGTGGACCATACTCTGGGATTCCCATGCATGTTTTAGCTGAAGGAAGAATCCCTTAAACCTGGAGAGTTGGGACCCATGGAATGGCTACCATGCAGTATGACTGCAAAGGGTCTGCGTTTGCTCACCGAACCTCACCAATGCTATCAGCCTGAAGTGTCCAGCCTTATGTCTCACCCAGCTCTGGGTGTAGATGTGGTAAATCCAGGTTGCATCACAAGCCCTGAATGAATAATTTAAGAATTGCTCTCTATTTCACTGTCATTGTGTTGTGTTTTTGAAATTTATTTTGATAATGGGATTTATCGGATTTTCACTGCTGCGTTTAGGCCGCTGTACACACGCTTGATTTCCTTATGGAGACTTATAAATCCATGGGTCTTAAGATTCTTACTTGTCAGGTATATTCCCAGGCGTTGAATATGGGGTGTTGAGTCCATTTCGATGAGCAAGGAGTAAGTCTTGTCTATTATATATTTGGCTTATGGAACGGTATCTGTGCTAAATTCAATCTGTGGTTTGATGCAGCACCCCAACTCACCTTTCCCCATAAGTAAGCATAAGTTTGTTTTCTAAATTTGAGACCCTGTTCTGTTTTGTAATTCAGTTCATGTGTAGACAAGTTTACGTTCTGTGTATTAGTGATATCTTATGATGTTTCTTTTTCTGTGTGACTTATTTCTCGTAGAATCGTCGTACCTAAATCCACTCATTATGCCGCTACGGGCCTGATGACGTAGATTTCATTGCTGAGTGATATTCCATTGTACATACGTACCACAACTTCTTTATCCATTTTTTGCTTTCTAGGATATTTAACTTGTATCGTAGATGAGGTTCTTGTAAACAGAGCCGTCCCAAACTTTGGTGTGGCTGTGTGTTTTTGATTTTAATTTCCCTAAGCTATAGGACCCTAAGTGGAAGTGCCATAGGCTGTGTTGCTTTGTTTCCTAAGTGTTTCAGGAAACACCATACACTTCTCCAGATTGGCTGTTGGCAATTTACATCCCACCCATCAGCATAACAAGGCTCCCTGTTCTCCATGACCTGTCCTGCCTTTCTGGATTTTACACTTGTTTCAGATGGCCGTTTGGACCGTGGGGCAGTGAGACTTCATTGTAGTGCAGATTTCCTTTACACGCTTGCTTGGTAGGCCAAGAAGGGCGTATGCGTTTTTTCCTGAAAATATTCAGGAAAAAACGCATACGCCCTTTTTGGCCAAGTGCATCATTGTCGACATTCTGCCCCTTTTCCTATGCTTTAAGTGCAATTCCAGTCTACGCCCTGAAATCGTTTTCCTGAAATTCTGCCCAGCTTTCAAGTCCTCTTCGAAGACTTACTTCAATATATTTTTGGACGATAGATGGCATTCATAACTCTGCAGGTTTGTGAATTACAGTGCCCCTGAGCTCCTTTCTTCAACTCGCTTTCTTGTGAGCTGGCCGCAAAACCGCAGGATTGCTTCAGGCCTTAATCCGGTTCCGGCAGGGCACGCTGAGCCTTTGGTTAATTCCTCTTCCTGGTGGGAAATGAGCATTCCATTTGCCCGTGCAGACACCTACAGCTAGTCTCTCATTGGTTCTCCCTATTCCTGTTCATCTTGCCCAGAAATTCCAAACTGTGCCAAACAGGAGGTTAAAGGCACTGACTCTCCAAGTGGGGAGAGTGTTAGTAAAGCGTCTGGAACGGTGAACCCGAGTACCAGGGGACGAAACCTGAGATGCATTTCAAAACGTTTCCCAATCACACGGTGGACCATACTCTGGGTTTCCCATGCATGTTTTAGCTGAAGGAAGAATCCCTTAAACCTGGAGAGTTGGGACCCATGGAATGGGTACCATGCAGTATGACATCAAATGGTCTGCGTTTGCTCACCGAACCTCACCAATGCTATCAGCCCGAAGTGTCCAGCCTTATGTCTCACCCAGCTCTGGGTGTAGATGTGGTAAATCCAGGTTGCATCACAAAACCTGAATGAATTATTTAAGAATTGCTCTCTATTTCACTGTCATTGTTCTGTGTTTTTGAAATTTATTTTGATAATGGGATTTATCGGATTTTCACTGCTGCGTTTAGGCCACTGTACACACGCTTGACTTCCTTATGGAGACATATAAATCCATGGGTCTTAAGATTCTTACTTGTCAGGTATATTCCCAGGCGTTGAATATGGGGTGTTGAGTCCATTTCGTTGAGCAAGGAGTAGGTCTTTTCTATTATATATTTGGCTTATGGAACGGTATCTGTGCTAATTTCAATCTCTGGTTTGATGCAGCGCCCCAACTCACCTTTCCCCATAAGCAAGCATAAGTTGGTTTTCTAAATTTGAGACCCTGTACTGTTTTGTAATTCAGTTCATGTGTAGCCAACTTTATGTTCCGTGTATTAGTGATATCTTATGATATTTCTTTTTCTGTGTGACTTATTTCTCGTAGAATCATCGTACCTGAATCCACTCATTATGCCGCTACGGGGCTGATGACGTAGATCTCATTGCTGAGTGATATTCCATTGTACGTACGTACCACCACTTCTTTATCCATTTTTTGCTTTCTCGGATATTTAACTTGTACCGTAGACGAGGTTCTTGTAAACAGAGCCGTCCCAAACTTTGGGGTGGCTCTGTGTTTTTGATTTTAATTTCCCTAAGCTATAGGACCCTAAGTGGAACTGCCATAGGCTGTGTTGCTTTGTTTCCTACGTGTTTCAGGAAACACCATACACTTCTCCAGAGTGGCTGTTGGCAATTTACATCCCGACCATCAGCATAACAAGGCTCCCTCTTCTCCATGACCTGTCCTGCCTTTCTGTATTTTACACTTGTTTCCGATGACCTTTTGGACCGGGGGGCAGTGAGACTTCATTGTAGTGCAGATTTCCTTTACACGCTTACTTGGTTGGCCAACAAGGGCGTATGCGTTTCTTCCTGAATATATTCAGGAAAAAACGCATACGCCCTTTTTGGCCAAGTGCATCATTGTCGACATTCAGCCTCTTTTCCTATACTTTAAGTGCAATTCCAGTCTACGCCCTGAAATCGTTTTCCTGAAATTCTGCCCCGCTTTCAAGTCCTCTTCGAAGACTTACTTCAATACATTTTTGGACGATAGCTGTCATTCATAACTCTGCAGGTTTGTGAATTACAGTGCCCCTGAGCTCCTTTCTTCAACTCGCTTTCTTGTGAGCTGGCCGCAAAACCGCAGGATTGCTTCAGGCCCTCATCTGGTTCCGGCAGGGCACGCTGAGCCTTTGGTTAATCCCTCTTCCTGGTATAAAATGAGCGTTCCATTTGCACGTGCAGACACCTACAGCTAGTCTCTCATTGGTTCTCCCTATTCCTGTTCATCTTGCGCAGAATTTGCAAACTGTGCCAAACAGGAGGTTAAAGGCACTGACTCTCCAAGTGGGGAGAGTGTTAGTAAAGCGTCTGGAACGGTGAACCCGAGTAATAGGAGACGAAACCTGAGATGCATTTGAAAACGTTTCCCAATCCCACGGTGGACCATACTCTGGGTTTCCCATGCATGTTTTATCTGAAGGAAGAATCCCTTAAACCTGGAGAGTTGGGACCCATGGAATGGCTACCATGCAGTATGACTTCAAAGGGTCTGCGTTTGCTCACCGAACCTCACCAATGCTATCAGCCCGAAGTGTCCAGCCTTATGTCTCACCCAGCTCTGGGTGTAGATGTGGTAAATCCAGGTTGCATCACAAACCCTGAATATATTATTTAAGAATTGCTCTCTATTTCACTGTCATTGTGTTTTGTTTGTGAAAATTATTTTGATAATGGGATTTATCGGATTTTCACTGCTTCGTTTAGGCCGCTGTACACACGCTTGATTTCCTTATGGAGACATATAAATTCATGGGCCTTAAGATCCTTTCTTGTCAGGTATATTCCCAGGCGTTGAATATGGGGTGTTGAATCCATTTCGTTGAGCAAGGAGTAGGTCTTGTCTATTATATATTTGGCTTATGGAACGGTATCTGTGCTAATTTCAATTTCTGGTTTGATGCAGCACCCCAACTCACCTTTCCTCTTAAGCAAACATAAGTTGGTTTTCTGAATTTGAGACCCTGTTCTGTTTTGTAATTCAGTTCATGTGTAGCCAACTTTACGTTCCGTGTATTAGTGATATCTTAGGATGTTTCTATTTCTGTGTGACTTATTTCTCGTAGAATCGTCGTACCTGAATCCACTCATTTTGCCGCGACGGGCCTGATGACGTAGATCTCATTGCTGAGTGATATTCCATTGTACGTACGTACCACAACTTCTTTATCCATTTGTTGCTTTCTCGGATATTTAACTTGTACCGTTGACGAGGTTCTTATAAACAGAGCTGTCCCAAACTTTGGGGTGGCTGTGTGTTTTTGATTTTAATTTCCCTAAGCTATAGGACCCTAAGTGGAAGTGCCATAGGCTGTGTTGCTTTGTTTCCTACGTGTTTCAGGAAACACCATACACTTCTCCAGAGTGGCTGTTGGCAATTTACATCCCGCCCATCAGCATAACAAGGCTCCCTGTTCTCCATGACCTGTCCTGCCTTTCTGGATTTTACACTTGTTTCAGATGGCCGTTTGGACCGGGGGGCCGTGAGACTTCATTGGAGTGCAGATTTCCTTTACATGCTTGCTTGGTTGGCCAAAAAGGGCGTATGCGTTTTTTCCTGAATATATTCAGGAAAAAACGCATACGCCCTTTTTGACCAAGTGCATCATTTTTGACATTCTGCCTCTTTTCCTATGCTTTAAGTTCAATTCCAGTCCACCCCGTGAAATTGTTTTCCCGAAATTCTGCCCCGCTTTCAAGTCCTCTTCGAAGACTTACTTCAATACATTTTTGGACGATAGCTGTCATTCATAACTCTGCAGTTTTGTGAATTACAGTGCCTCTGAGCTCCTTTCTTCAACTCGCTATCTTGTGAGCTGGCCGCAAACCAACATGATTGCTTCAGGCCCTAATCTGGTTCCGGCACGTCATGCTGAGCCTTTGGTTAATTCCTCTTCCTGGTGGGAAATGAGCATTAAATTTGCACGTGCAGACACCTACAGCTAGTCCCTGATTGGTTCTCCCTATTCCTGTTCACCTTCCGCAGAATTTCCAAACTGTGCCAAACAGGAGGTTAAAGGCACTGACTCTCCAAGTGGAGAGAGTGTTAGTAAAGGGTCTGGAATGGTGAACCCGTGTAAAAGGGGACGAAAACTGAGATGCATTTGAAAACGCTTCCCACTCACACGGTGTACCATACTTTGTGTTTCCCATGCATGTTTTAGCTGAAGGAAGAATCTCTTAAACCTGGAGAGTTGGGACCCATGGAATGGGTACCATGCAGTATGACTTCAAAGGGTCTGCATTTGCTCATCGTACCTCACCAGTGCTATCCGCCCGAAGTGTCCAACCTTATGTCTCACTCAGCTCTTGGTGCAGATGTGGTTAATCCCGGTTGCATCACAAGCTCTGAATGAATTATTTAAGTATAGCTCTCTATTTCACTGTCATTGTGTTTTGTTTTTGTAATTCATTTTGATAATTGGATTTATCGGATTTTCTCTGCTGCGTTCATAAATCTATACACACCCTTGATTCTCTTACAGAGACATATAAATCCATGGGTTTGAAGATTCTTACTAGTCAGGTGTATTCCTAGGCGTTGAATATGGGGTGTTTAGTCCATTTCGTTGAGCAACTGGTAGGTCTTGACTATTACATATTTGGCTTATGGAAAGGTATCTGTGCTAATTTCTATCTCTGGTTTTATGCAGCACCCCAACTCTCCTTTATCCTTAAGCAAGCATATGTTGGTTTTCTAAATTTGAGACCCCGTTCTGTTTAGTAATTCAGTTCATTTGTAGCCACGTTTACATTCCATGTATTAGTAATATCGTGTGTCTTTTTCTTTTTGAATTATGTGACTTCGAATGATCATACGTAACTCCTCTGTGGTTGTTACAACTGGCCATATTTCATTGATTTCCAGGCTGAGTAATATTCCACTCTACATAAGTGCCACATCTCTATCCATTTTTTCCCTCCAGAGACTTATAAATTATATCCTAGTCGAGGATCTTTTAAACATAGAGGCGGTAAATATTGGGGTGCCTGTGTCCTCTCGATTTTTGTTTTTCCCAAGATATACGTCCATGAGTGCAAGTGCCCTGTGCTCTGTAGCTCATTTTTTAGATGCTTTAGTAAACACAATACACTTCTCCAGAGTGACCGTTGGCAATATACATTTCCAGTATAAGCCTCAGAGAGCTCCCTTTTCTCCTTGCCCTGTCCTGCATTTTTGGTGTTTACACTTTATGAGGAAGGCTCTTCTGACTGATGCGAAGTGATATGTTTTGTAGTATTGATTTCCAGTGCCCACCTGTTTGGTTGGCTAAAAAAGTGTATGCCCTTTTCTTGAATACATACAGAAAAAGACGCATACACCCTTTTTGGCCAATTGCAATGTTGGCAATGTTCAGCCCCTTTTCTTGTGCTTAATGGCGAGTCCTTTCTACCTCTTCCAATCCCTTTCCTGCCATTCTCCGTTGCTTACAAGTCCTTTCCTCTGACTTTCCTCAAGACATTTTTCAGTGATAGATATTTTCAACTCTGCAGTTTCGTGAATTTTAGTGTCCCTGAGTTCCATTTTTCAACTTCTGTTTATGGGAACTGGCCACAAAGCAGCGGAATTTCCTCAAGCCCTATTCTGTTTCCATGGGCAACCCTAGCCTTTGGTCAATTCGTCTTCCTGATTGGAAATAAGAGTGACATGTGCCTGTCCGAACACCTAGGACTTGTGTCTCATTGTTCCTCCTCCTTCTGCTTCATCCTCTGGACAAATTCCAAACTGTCTGCAACAGGATGTTGACAGTGCTGACATCTCCAAGTGGGGAGACTGTTCGTAAAGACGCTGGAGGGATGAACCCGAGCACCAGGAGATGAGGAGATGAGATGCCTTTTCCAAACTCTTCCCGATCAGATGGTATACCATCCTCTGGGTGTGACAGGCATGTTTTAGCTGTAGGAAGTGTCCCATTCATGTGAGGAGAACACCAGGGCTTTTACAAAATCAGTGTCTCTCCACAACCCAAACTGGGGAATTTTTTAAGCTACGGCTACACATATGTTCATTAAGGGCCTTGGGAAGTAGGCAGAGTCCAAACTTTAGATGATTGAAGTCTTCAGGGTCAGAAGCACTCACCACCGGCTTCCCTTAGGTTCCATTTTAACTGTCATTAATAGATGATGTCAATAAAAATATCTATTCTTTTTCAGATTATTTCCCCTTATAGGTTATTGTAAAATATTGAGTGTAGTTCCCGGGGCTATACAGTAGTTCCTTGTTGATGATCGATTTTATACATAGCAGTGTGTATGTGTTAATCCCAAACTGTTAATTTATCCCTCCTCCCACCTTTCCCCTTTGGTAATAATAAATTATAAGATTTTATACTTCTCAGAATTGGGGGAACTGAAAGAGAGGTATCATTTTCAATGGAAAAGCATTTAAAACAAGATTGAAGTTTTAACCAAGATTTTTAGATGTACATCCTTGGAAAGAAATCACTTCGTTTCTCTAATATTGACCTGACAAATAAGACAAACCTTTTCACTGAACTTGCTTATAATAAAGTGATGGAAATATCAAATGGGAGTGTTAGAAACATCTTATTTTACCCGAGCCTTATACACTGTTCTATGTTAATTACAGTTTGGCTCAAACATCTGTTCATTGAAGTTACAATGTTCTCAATTTCTGTTACTGATCCTCCAGAGTGGACCCCAACAAGTGTCCCCCTGCCCAGTGTCATTGGAGCCAACAGATTGAGACTGAGTTTGGTTCAGAAGCAAAGGAAACTTTATATTTTGATCAGAGAATGGAGAGGTGAGAGCATGTGCTACCCCGTGGGCTGTGGGCTGGGCTGCTGTGTAGAGATCCTGTCAGAGTCAGTGGGAGGGAGGGGGCGGAGCTCTCGAGGGCCCGGTTGGCTGCAGCTCAGGCTCTATATCGCGGAGTGTGCACTGTGTCCCAGGAGCTGAGGTGTCGACCCAGCCATTCCGCACTAGGAAATCTGGTCTGAAGTGCCGGCTGTTGAACCTCTGTATGCGGGACCCTAGGAGCACGTGAAATTAGACAAAGCACAAAGGATAAAAAAGGTTAGACTTTATTTTATTGCCCAGATTCTATTTTTATCTCCCAGGGATTTTTAAGGGGCTTTGCCTGGGAAAAAGCCCTCTTCTGCCTTTTTTCCCCTTCCTCATTCTTAGAGTGCTGAGGGTGCAGACCCTTCTTCGGTAACTGCTGAGTGCTGAGTTAGGAGCCCTCATACCCGTGGGCAAGGGTCAGAACTTCTCCCCAGCAGCCTCCAGGTGACGTTGATTGTCCCCAGGCCTCCTGCCTCCCCGCTCGTCCACCTGAGCACCAGTATTGGAAGCGTTATAGATTCTAATGACCTTTAAGGGTCCAGGAAGGAGATGTGCAGTGACGCTGTGAGGTCCAGTTTCACCCCGCCCTGCATTTGTTCGGCCACCTTAGGCTGACCCTTTCTGCCAGCCTAGATGCTCTGACCAGTAGTCTGCACTTTCTTCAATTAGGCCCCTGAATTAACGTAAAAAGAGCACCAGGTGTCAGGACCCTGCCTGCTCAACTCCCAGACAGTCCAGGGTCAGTGGTGATGAAGGACCATGATGGCCACTGAGTCAACAGCCTTTTGAAGTAAACAGGAGTCCAGCCGGTCTTATTAGCCACCATCATCACAGTGTCTGTAGGCTCTTCTATGGTGACAGCGTGATATACGCTTCCCCCGCCAAGATTATTAGGTCCGCTCTGGGTGCAGTAAGTCCTGCAAGCAGTAGTCTACTCTTTTGGGACACACTCTTGTTGTTTTATGAGAGAAACTCCAGGTCAAGTGATGGTCACATGAGTCGTCATGGTGCCCCTTTACCCCGGTTATCTCTCTGGAGGTTGGAGTTGGAGGGCCTCCTCACTCGAGGTCAGTGTGCCCACGGAGCAAACCCTGCAACTTCAGGGCATGGTTGGGGCTTAGGATCACCACGTGGGGTCCTTTTCCCTTAGGAGGGAGGTGGCCTTTTGTGCTGCTGATTTCCAGGTTTTCAGATACCACCAGTATCTTGGCCAGATGTGGCGGTGGGCCAAGCCCATTGGTGACCGTAGTTTATCCTACCGGGATGGCATTCTTGCATTGTTCCATTTCAAGTGGTCCCAGTTTTTGCACTAATACTCCAATAGCGATTCACCATTCACCAGGAATGTAAAGGTCAAAGGGTTTAGCAAAATTAGGGAGTTCCAGGGCAAGGGTCTGAATTGACTGCTCTTTCCATTCTTGAAAGGCCACTTCTGGATTCTATTCAAAAGGATCATCATCTTTTCCTTTCAGTGTTTCATATAGAGGCCCAGCTAGTAGACTGTAGTTAGGGATCCAGAAGCACCAACCCTGGCCTCCCCAGGAACCCCTAAGCTGTCTTCTAGTTTTAGAAATGGGTAAGGCTGTAAATTGTTTCTTCTCTTTCCTGGGATGGGCTTCTCTGACCTTCTGTGAGAATGAAGCCCAGGCAGGTCACCGTAGTCTGTGATATTTGAGCTTTTTATTTGACAACTTCTATCCTTTATTGGCTTGGTAGTTCAGAGGTCTCCTTAGTAGGGTTGGCGATCAGAATGTCGTCTGCAAATTGAAGGAGTGTTTCCTTTTCCAGAGGTAGAACTTTTAGGTCTTTAACTCAGCTTTCCCCAAAGATGGTGTGGGAATTTTTGAACCCTTGGGGCAACACGGCCCAGAAGTATTGTTTTAGTTGTATGTTGAGTCCTGCCACTCACAAGCCAAAATTTCTTGTGACTCTGGGACTAATAGAATACAAAAGAAGGCATCATTGAAGACTAATACAGAATACCATGTCCCGGTGGTTGGTAGAATGACCAGCAGGGTGTAGGATTTAGGAACTACTGGAGGTCTATCCTCGGTGGCTTCACTGACTGTCCTGACATCCTTTACCAGGACTCCAGCAGCCCATGGGGCTCTCGAGGTCAGGCCAATCCCAGGATATGGAGCTCACCTGGGCAGGTACCCCACCCCCACCGCAGCCCACGGTGCTCTCCTGTTCAGGCCCCTCCCAGGATATGGGGTTCCCTGGGCAGGTTCCCCTGCAGCCCATGGGGCTCTCATGGTCAGGCCCCTCCCAGGATACAGAGCTACCCTTGCAGTTACCCTGGCAGGGCTGGGCACACAGGTACCGTGCACATCGCCCTCATTGCAGAGCACTTCCAGCTCACCTGTCACTCAGATCTGACACAGAGCACCTCAGAGCAGGACTTGAACTAAGAAACAGCAGCTCCAACAGGTCTGTGACCCTGGGCATCACTCTGTGTGGCCTCCCTCCACCTGGTCTTCCAGAGACTTCCACTGCACCCGGGGCACCAGGCCTCTGTCTCCACCCACCACCCACCCCTCCTCTCCCTGACTCCTGGGTTCCTCTCATTAGGAGAGGGTTTTCTTGAAGTTGTCTCCCACTCATGGGCCAGATAATATAATTAGAAAACAAGCCAGAGCTGCAACCCCTTGTCTATCCTGACTCTCAGGAGCCCACACCTGTTCCTTGGACCTGGCCGATTCAGCAAGTTCCAGTTTCTGCAACTGTGAGTGCCTGAAGGGTGATTATTGGCTGGCCTGGGAAGCCCGACCGTGCCGGCCAGCCCTCCCCAGGTGTGCCTGTTTGAGATCAATATAAACACCACTCCAGGCAGCAAGAGCCCCTGCAGCTGTGCCTGACGCCATTTTCTCTGCCCTGTCAGCAGTCTCGGGGCTGGACTGGTGGGAGGGAGTGAGAGGCCACGGCTTTGTGGGTGGCCCAGTGTGAGTGGGGCTCTGCTGGACTTTCTGCAGCAGTTACCAAGATGCCACCTGCTAAAGAAGAGGATGTGTCACCCATACCTGCCTCTGGAATTTCTCCCTGGGCAGAGGTGAGTGAGGAAGAAAGCAGTGGGGGCCCGGACAGCAGGGGTATCTCAGGCAGGGAAATGGAAAGCTTCCAGAAGAGTACCCAGGGCCAGGACCATCCTGGCTGGCCTGCAGGCACCAAATCGGCTGGCATGCTGTCGCTCATGTGGCTCCATGGCCCTTCCTCTAGGCTTTCAAGTCCTTGTACATATTCAGGTGTTTTACCTGGGAAGGGTGGGAACATTTCAGCAGCAGCTGGCCTGGGGCTCGGCCCACATTTACTCACAGATGCCTTGGCACGGTCCCCCAGCTTTGCAATGAGGACGCTTGTTGCGTGGGGCCTGCTGGCTGAATGGGAGATGATTCCCCACCACTGGCCAACTACAGAATTGTTTACAACTGGAGCAAGTGCCCTGATAAGGTTTTCCTCTGTGTAACTGGTGGGTTCTGTTTTTTTTTTCTTTTTTTCATTTTTGGTTCAAGGTAGATTTTATTCCTCTTTTTTGTATTTACGGATATAAGCATGGAAATAATTTATTCATATAAATACATGTATGTGAAGGGAAGAATATTTTTTCTGTTTTACTTTTTGTAATTTTGAATTTTATTTTATTTTTTTATACAGCAGGTTCTTTTTGGTTATCTATTTTATACATATAAATGTATACATGCCAATCCCAATCTCTCAATCCTCCCACCACCACCCCCCAACAGCTTTCCCCCCTTGGTGTCCATACGTTTGTTGTCTACATCTGTTGCTCTATTTCTGCCTTAAAAAACGGTTCATCTGTATAATTTTTCTAGGTTCCACATATATGCATTAATATACAAGATTTGTTTTTCTCTTTCTGACTTACTTCACTCTGTATGACAGTCTCTAGATCCATCAACGTCTCTACAAATGACCCAATTTCATTCCTTTTTATGGCTTAGTAATATTCCATTTTATATTTGTACCACATCTTTATGCATTCGTCTGTCTGTGGGCATTTAGGTTGCTTCCATTACCTGGATATTGTAAGTAGTGATGCAATGAACATTGAGGTGAATGTCTCTTTTTGATTTATGGTTTTGTCTGTGTATATGCCCAGTAGTGGGATTGCTGTATCATATGGTAATTCTATTCTTAGTTTTATAAGAAACTCCATAATGTTCTCCACAGTGACTGTATCAATTTACATTCCCAACAATAGTGGAAGAGGGTTCCTTATCTCCACACCCTTTCCAGCATTTGTTGTTTGTAGATTTTCTGATGATGCCCATCCTAACAGGTGTGAGGTGATACACCATGGATGAGTCTATTTCGTTGAGCAAAGAGTAGGTCTTGTCTATTACATATTTGGCTTATGGAATGGTATGTGTGCTAATTTCAATCTCTGGTTTTATACAGCACCCCAACTCAACTTTCCCCTTAAGCAAGCATAAGTTTTTATCTAAATTTGAGACTGTTCGGTTTTGTAATTCAGTTTATGTGTAGCCAAGTTTACACTCCCTCTATTAGTGATATCTTATGATAATTATCTTTCTCTGTGTGACCTATTTCTCTTAGAATCATCATACTTAAATCCACTCAATTTGCTGCTACAGGCCTGATGACATTGATTTCATTGCTGAGTGATATTCCGTTGTACGTAAGTAGCACAACTCCTTTATCCATTTTTTTCTTTCTGGGATATTTAATTTGTACTGGACTCGAGGTTCTTGTAAACACAGCAGCCCTAAATTTTGTGTTGGCTGTGTCTTGTTGATTTTAATTTTCCTAAGCTATAGGGCCAAAAGTGGAAGTGCCCTAGTCTCTGTAGCTTTGTTTTTCAGATGTTTCAGGATACACCATAAACATCTCCAGAGTGTCTGTTGGCAATTTACATCCCGCCCATCAGCATAACAAGGCTCCCTGTTCTCCATGGCCTGTCCTGTGTTTCTGGTTTTTACACTTTTTTCAGATGGCCCTTTTGACGAATGGGAAATGAGATTTCATTGTAGTACGGATTTCCATTGCTCGAGTGCTTGGTTGGCCAAAAAGGGCATATGCGTTTTTTCCTGAATATATTCAGGAAAACATGTATACGCACTGTTCGTCCAAGTGCATCACTGTCAAAGATCTGCCACTTTTCACATGTTTTAAATGCAATTCCAATCTACCTCCTGAAATATGATTCCTCAATTTTGCCTCGTTTTCAAGTCCTCTTTGCAGACTTACTTCAATATATTTTTGCCAATAGCTGTCATTTATAACTCTGCAGGTTTGTGAATTACAGTGCCCGTGATTTCCTTTCTTAACTCGCTTCCTTGAAAGCTGGCCACAAAACCGCAGGTTTGCTTCAGGCCGTAATCAGGGTGTGGCACGGCACTCTGAGCCTTTGGTTAATTCCTCTTCCTGGTGGGAAATTAGAGTTAAATGTGCCCCTCCAGACACCTGCCTCACTCCCAGCCCCTTGGTGATGTGTGTCCTCTGGTTTGAGGCCACATGTGATGGGTTCCTCATCTTTTGATGATGTGGCCCCACTGGTGTGAGGACACTCCTGCCTGCTTCCCATCCCCTTGGTGATGTGGTCCCTCCGGCGAGAGTCTGATCCTGGTTGGGTTCCTCACACTTCTGTGAGGTGGGCCCTCTTCTCTGAGGTCACTCCTGCCTGGCTAGCACACCCCGCCTTGGCGACGTCAGACCTCTGGTGGCAGTTGGAGCCTGCTGGGAGCCTCCTCCCCTCGGTGATGAGGCCCTCTGGCATCAGGCCCTAACTGCTGGGTTCCCACATTTTCTGATACGTCCTAAGTGGTGCGAGGGCACTCCTGCCAGGTTCCCATCCCCATGGGCATGTGGGCCTTCTGCTCTAAGGTCCCAACACCTGTGTTGTTCACCGTTTCATGATGTTGGCTCTCTGGTGTTAGTTCACTCAGGCCTAGATCCCATAGACTCTGTGCTCTGAGCCGCCTGCTGGGAGGTTCCTACTGCTGAATTCCTTACCTTTTCTATTCTTTGGGTTCTGTGTTTTCATGCTCCTCCTTCCTGACTCACTCCCAGCCCCTTTGTGATGTAGGTCCTCTGGTTTGAGGCCACATGTGCCGGTTTCCTCACCTTTATTGATGTGGGCCCACTGGTGTGAGGACACTCCTGCCTGGTTCCCATCCACTTGGTGATGGGGGCCCTCTGGTGAGAGCCTGATCCTGGCTGGATTCCTCACCCTTCTGTGAGGTAGACCCTCTGCTGTGAGGTCACTCCTGCCTGGCTGGCACACGTCACCCTGGCGATGTGGGCCCTCAGTTGGGAGTTGGTGCCTGCTGGGAGTCTCCTCCCCTCGGTAATGAGGGCCCTCTGGCGTCAGGCCCTAACTCATGGGCTCCCAAAATTTTCTGATGTGCGCCCTGTCGTGCGAGTACACTCCTGCCAGTGTCCCATCCCCATGGGGATGTGGACTTTCTGCTCTGAGGTCCCAACGGCTGGGTTGCTCACAGTGTCAGAATGTGGGCCCTCTGCTGTGAGTTCACTCCGGCATGGATCCCATAGCCTCGGTGCTCTGGGCCACCTGCTTGGAGCTTCTAACGGTGGGGTTCCTCACCTTTTTATTCTATGGGCCCTCTGTTGTGAGTCTCCTCCTGCATGCCTCACTCCCAGCCCTTTCGTGATGTGTGTCCCCTTATTTGAGGCCACATGTGCTGTGTTCCTCACCTTTGGCTGATGTGGCCCCACTGGTGTGAGGAGACTCCTGCCTGGTTTCCATCCCCTTGGTGATGTGGGCCCTCTGGTTAGAGTCTGATCCTGGTTGGGTTCCTCACACTTCTGTGAGGTGGGCCCTCTGCTGTGAGGTAACTCCTGCCTGGCTTGCTCCCATTGCCTTGGTGACGTCGGCCCTCTGGTGGCATTTGGAGCCTGCTGGTAGCCTCCTCTCCTCGGTGATGAGGGCCCTCTGGCGTCAGGCCCTAACTGCTGGGTTCCCACATTTTCTGATACGTGTTAAGTTGTGCGAGGACACTCCTGCGAGGTTCCTATCCCCATGGGGATGTGGGTCTTCTGCTCTGAGTTTCCACCGGCTGGGTTGCTCACAGTTTCATGATGTGGGCCCTCTGCTGTGAGTTCACTGTGGCCTGGATCCCATAGACTCCGTGCTCTGGGCCACCTGCTGGGAGGTTCAAACTGCTGGATTCCTCACATTTTTTATTCTGTGGGCCCTGTGTTGTTAGGCTACTCCTGCTTGCCTCACTCGGAGCATCTTGGAAATGTGGGTCCTCTGGTTTAGGCCACATGTGCTGGGTTCCTCACCTTTCTATAATGTGGCCACACTGGTGTGAGGACACTGCTGCCTTTTTCCGATCCCCTTGGTGATGTGGGCTCTCTGGTGAGAGTCTTATCCTGGCTGGTTTCCTCACCCTTCTGTGAGGTAGACCCTCTGCTGTGAGGTCACTCCTGCCTGGCTGGCACACATCACCTTGGCGACGTGGGCCCTCAGTTGGGAGTTGGTGCCTGCTGGGGGTCTCCACCCCTCGGTAATGAGGGCCCTCTGGCGTCAGACCCTAACTCCTGGGCTCCCAAAATTTTCTGATGTGCGCCCTGTGGTGCGACTACACTCCTGCCAGGTTCCCAACCCCATGGGAATGTGGGCCTTCTGCTCTGAGGTCCCAACGGTGGGTTGCTCAGTTTCATGATGAGGGTCCTCTGGTGTGAGTTCACTCCGCCCTGGATCCAATAGCCTCGCTGCTCCTGGCTGCCTGCGGGGAGGTCCCAACTGCGGGATTTCTCACCTTTTTTCTTCTATGGGCCCTCTGTTTTGAGACTCCTCCTGCCTGCCTGACTCCCAGCCCCTTGGTGATGTGTGTCCTCTGGTTTGAGGCTACGTGTGCTGGGTCCCTCACCTTTCGATTATGTGGCCCCACTGGTGTGAGGACACTCCTGCCTGGTTCCTATCCCCTTGGTGATGTGGGCCCTCTGGTGAGAGTCTGATCCTCTTTGGGTTCCTCACACTTTTGTGTGGTTGGCCCTCTGCTCTGAGGTCACTCCTGCCTGGCTGGCACACACCGCATTAGCGACGTCAGCCCTCTGGTAGCAGTTGGAGCTTGCTGGGAGCCTCCTCTCCTCAGTGATGAGGGCCCTCGGGCGTCTGGCCCTAACTGCTGGGCTCCCCACATTTTCTGATGTGTGCCCACTGGTGCGATGACACTCCTGCTTGGTTCCCTCCCCCATGGGGATGTAGGCCTTGTGCTCTGAGGTCACAACGGCTGGGTTGCTTACAGTATCACGATGAGGGCCCTCTGTTGTGAGTTCATCACTGCCTGGATCCCATAGCCTCGGTGATCTGGGCCGCCTGCTGGGATGTTCCAACGGCTGGATTCCTCACCTTTTTTATACAATGGGCCATGTGTTGGGAGGATAATCCTGCCTGCCTTGCTCCGAGACCCATGGTGACGTGGGTCCTCTGGTTTGAGGCCACATGTGCTGAGTACCTCAACTTTCGATGATGTGGTCCCACGGGTGTGAGGACACTCCTGCCTGGTTCCCAGCCCCTTGCTGTTGTGGGCACTCTGGTGAGGGTCTGATCCTTCCTGGGTTCCTTACCCTTCTGTGAGGTGGGCCCTCTGATGTGAGGTCACTCCTGCATGGCTGGCTCACGTCGCCTTGGCGACGTGGGTCTTCTGTTGGCCACTGAAGCATACTGGGAGCCTCCTACCCTCTTTAATGAGGGCCCTGGAAAAACGCATATGCCCTTTTTGACCAAGTGCATCATTGTCGACATTCTGACTCTTTTCCTATACTTTCAGAGGATTTCCCGTCTACCTCCTGAAATCATAGTCCTGGAATTCTGCCCCACGTTCAAGTCCTCTTTGTAGCCTTACTTCAATATATTTTTGGATGATAGCTGTCATTTATAACTCTGCAGGTTTGTGAATTACAGTGCCCCTGAGCTCCTTTCTTCAACTCGCTTTCTTGTGAGCTGGCCGCAAAACCGCAGGATTGCTTCAGGCCCTAATCTGGTTCCGGCACGGCATGCTGAGCCTTTGGCTAATTCCTCTTCCTGGTTGGTAATGAGCGTTAAATTTGCCCGTGCAGACACCTACAGCTAGTCTCTCATTGGTTCTCCCTATTCCTGTTCATCATGCGCAGAAATTGCAAACTGTGCCAAACAGGAGGTTAAAGCACTGACTCTCCAGGTAGGGACAGTGTAAGTAAAGCGTCTGGAATGGTGAACCCGAGTACCAGGGGACGAAAACTGAGACGCATTTAAAAACGTTTCCCGGTCACACGGTGGACCATACTCTGGGATTCCCATGCATGTTTTAGCTGAAGGAAGAATCCCTTAAACCTGGAGAGTTGGGACCCATGGAATGTGTACCATGCAGTATGACTTCAAAGGGTCTGCATTTGCTCACTGAACCTCACCAATGGTATCCGCCCGAAGTGTCCAGCCTTATGTCTCACCCAGCCATAGGTGTAGATGTGGTAACTCCAGGTTGCATCACAAGCCCTGAATGAATGATTTAAGAATTGCTCTCTATTTCACTGTCATTGTGTTTTGTTTTTGTAATTTATTTTGATAATGGGATTTATCGGATTTTCACGGCTGCATTTATGGCGCTGTACACATGCCTGATTCTCTTACGGAGACACATAAATCCATGGGTGTTAAGATTCTTAATTGGCAGGTGTATTCCTATGCATTGAATATGGGGTGTTGAGTCCATTTCGTTGAGCAAGGAGTAGGTCTTGACTATTAAATATTTGGCTTATGGAACGGTATCTGTTCTAATTTCAATCTCTGGTTTTATGCAGCACCCCAACTCACCATTCCCCTTAAGCAAGCATAAGTTGGTTTTCTAAATTTGAGACCCTGTTCTGTTTTGTAATTCAGTTCATGTGTAGCCAAGTTCACATTCGGTGTATTAGTGATATCTTAATGTTTCTTTTTCTGTGTGACTTATTTCCCTTACAATCATCGTATCTGAATCCACTCATTATGCCACGACGGGCCTGATGATATAGATTTCATTGCTGAGTGATATTCCATTGTACGTATGTACCACAAATTCTTTATCCATTTTTCGCATTCTGGGATATTTAACTTGTACCGTAGACGAGCTTCTTGTAAAAAGAGCCATCCATAACATTGGGGTGGCTGTGTGTTTTTGATTTTAATTTCCCTAAGCTATAGGACCCTAAGTGGAAGTGCCATAGGCTGTGTTGCTTTGTTTCCTACGTGTTTCAGGAAACACCATACACTTCTCCAGAGTGGCTGTTGGCAATGTACATCACGCCCATCAGCATAACAAGGCTCCCTGTTCTCCATGACATGTCCTGCCTTTCTGGATTTTACACTTTTTTCAGATGGCCCTTTTGACCGGGGGGAAGTGAGACTTCATTGTAGTGCAGATTTCCTTTACACGCTTGCTTGGTTGGCCAAAAACTGCGTATGCGTTTTTTCCTGAATATATTCAGGAAAAAACGCATACGCCTTTTTTGGCCAAGTGCATCATTGTCGACATTCTGCCTCTTTTCCTATGCTTTAAGTGCAATTCCAGTCTTCCCCCTGAAATCGTTTTCCTGAAATTCTGCCCCGCTTTCAAGTCCTCTTTGAAGACTTACTTCAATACATTTTTGGACGATAGCTGTCATTCATAACTCTGCAGGTTTGTGAATTACAGTGCCCCTGAGCTCCTTTCATCAACTCGCTTCCTTGTGAGCTGGCCGCAAAACCGCAGGATTGCTTCAGGCCGTAATCTGGTTCCGGCAGGGCACCCTGAGCCTTTGGTTAATCCCTCTTCCTGGTGGGAAATGAGCGTTCCATTTGCCCGTGCAGACACCTACAGCTAGTCTCTCATTGGTTCTCCCTATTCCTGTTCACCTTGCACAGAAATTGCAAATTGTGCCAAACAGGAGGTTAAAGGCACTGACTCTCCAACTGGGGAGAGTGTTAGTAAAGCGTCTGGAATGGTGAACCCGAGTACCAGGGAACGAAACCTGAGATGCATTTGAAAACGTTTCCCAGTCACACGGTGGACCATACTCTTGGTTTCCCATGCATATTTTAGCTGAAGAAAGAATCCCTTAAACCTGGAGAGTTGCGACCCATGGAATGTGTACCATGCAGTATGACTTCAAAGGGTCTGCGTTTGCTCACCCAACCTCACCTATGCTATAAGCCCGAAGTGTCCAGCCTTATGTCTCACCCAGCTCGGGGTGTAGATGTGGTAAATCCAGGTTGCATCACAAGCCCTGAATGAATTATTTAAGAATTGCTCTCTATTTCACTGTCATTGTGATTTGTTTGTGAAATTTATTTTGATAATGGGATTTATCGGATTTTCACTGCTGCGTTTAGGCCGCTGTACACACGCTTGATTTCCGTATGGAGACATATAAATCCATGGGTCTTAAGATTCTTACTTGTCAGGTATATTCCCAGGCGTTGAATATGGGGTGTTGAGTCCATTTCGTTGAGCAAGGAGTAGGTCTTGTCTATTATATATTTGGATTATGGAACGGTATCTGTGCTAATTTCAATCTCTGGTTTGATGCAGCACCCCAACTCACCTTTCCCCATAAGCAAGCATAAGTTGGTTTTCTAAATTTGAGACCCTGTTCTGTTTTGTAATTCAGTTCATGTGTAGACAAGTTTACGTTCCGTGTATTAGTGATATCTTATGATGTTTCTTTTTCTGTGTGCCTTATTTCGCGTAGAATCGGGGTACCTAAATCACCTCATTATGCCGCTACGGGCCTGATGACGTAGATCTCATCGCTGAGTGATATTCCATTGTACGTACGTACCACAACTTCTTTATCCATATTTTGTTTTCTCAGATATTTAACTTGTACCATAGACGAGGTTCTTGTAAACAGAGCCATCCCAAATTTTGGGGTGGCTGTGTGTTTTTGATTTTAATTTCCCTAAGCTATAGGACCCTAAGTGGAAGTGCCATAGGCTGTGTTGCTTTGTTTCCTACGTGTTTCAGGAAACACCATACACTTCTCCAGAGTGGCTGTTGGCAATGTACATCCCGCCCATCAGCGTAACAAGGCTCCCTGTTCTCCATGACCTGTCCTGCCTTTCTGGATTTTACACTTTTTCCAGATGGCCCTTTTGACCGGGGGGCAGTGAGACTTCATTGTAGTGCAGATTTCCTTTACACGTTTGCTTGGTTGACCAAAAAGCGCGTATGCGTTTTTTCCTGAATATATTCAGGAAAAAAGGCATACCCGCTTTTTGGCAAAGTGCATCATTGTCGACATTCTGCCTCTTTTCCTATGCTTTAAGTGCAATTCCAGTCTACCCCCTGAAATCGTTTTCCTGCAATTCTGCCCCACTTTCAAGTCCTCTTCGAAGACTTACTTCAATACATTTTTGGACGATAGCTGTCATTCATAACTCTGCAGGTTGGTGAATTACAGTGCCCCTGAGCTCCTTTCCTCAACTCGCTTTCTTGTGAGCTGGCCGCAAAACCGCAAGATTGCTTCAGGCCCTAATCTGGTTGCGGCAGGGCACGCTGAGCCTTTGGTTAATCCCTCTTCCTGGTGGGAAATGAGCGTTCCATTTGCCCGTGCAGACACCTACAGCTAGTCTCTCATTGGTTCTCCCTATTCCTGTTCATCTTGCGCAGAAATTGCATACTGTGCCAAACAGGAGGTTAAAGGCACTGACTCTCCAAGTGGGGAGAGTGTTAGTAAAGCGTCTGGAACGGTGAACCCGAGTATCATGGGACGAAACCTGAGATGCATTTGAAAGCGTTTCCCTAGCACACGATGGACCATACTCTGGGTTTCCCATGCATGTTTTAGCTGAAGGAAGAATCCCTTAAACCTGGAGAGTTGGGACCCATGGAATGGGTACCATGCAGTATGACTTCAAACGGTCTGCGTTTGCTCACCGAACCTCACCAATGCTATCAGCCCGTAGTGTCCAGCCTTATGTCTCACCCAGCTCTGGGTGTAGATGTGGTAAATCCAGGTTGCATCACAAACCCTGAATGAATTATTTAAGAATTGCTCTCTATTTCACTGTCATTCTGTTGTGTTTGTGAAATTTATTTTGATAATGGGATTTATCGGATTTTCACTGCTGCGTTTAGGCCGCTGTACACATGCTGGATTTCCTTATGGAGACATATAAATCCATGGGTCTTAAGATTCTTACTTGTCAGGTATATTTCCAGGCGTTGAATATGGGGTGTTGAGTCCATTTCGTTGAACAAGGAGTAGGTCTTGTCTCTTACATATTTGGCTTATGGAACGGTATCTATGCTAATTTCAATCTCTGGTTTTATGCAGCACCCCAACTCACCTTTCCCCATAAGAAAGCATAAGTTGGTTTTCTAAATTTGAGACCCTGTTCTGTTTTCTAATTCAGTTCATGTGTAGCCAAGTATACGTTCCGTGTATTAGTGATATCTGATGAAGTTTCTTTTTCTGAGTGACGTATTTCTCATAGAATCTTCGTACCTGAATCCACTCATTATGCCGCTACGGGCCTGATGACGTAGATCTCATTGCTGAGTGATATTCCATTGTACATACGTACCACAACTTCTTTATCCATTTTTTGCTTTCTCGGATATTTAACTTGTACCGTAGACGAGGTTCTTGTAAACAGAGCCGTCCCAAATTTTGGGGTGGCAGTGTGTTTTTGATTTTAATTTCCCTAAGCTATAGGACCCTAAGTGGAAGTGCCATAGGCTGTGTTGCTTTGTTTCCTACGTGTTTCAGGAAACACCATACACTTCTCCAGAGTGGCTGTTGGCAATTTACATCCCACCCATCAGCATAACAAGGCTCCCTGTTCTCCATGACCTGTCCTGCCTTCCTGGATATTACACATTTTTCAGATGGCCCGTTTGACCGGGGGGCAGTGAGACTTCATTGTAGTGCAGATTTCCTTTACACGCTTGCTTGGTTGGCCAAAAAGGGCGTATGCGTTTTTTCCTGAATATATTCAGGAAAAAACGCATACGCCCTTGTTGGCCAAGTGCATCGTTGTCGACATTCTGCCACTTTTCCTATGCTTTAAGTGCAATTCCAGTCTACACCCTGAAATCGTTTTCCTGAAATCCTGCCCCGCTTTCAAGTCGTCTTCGAAGACTTACTTCAATGTATTTTTGGACGATAGCTGTCATTCATAACTCTGCAGGTTTGTGAATTACAGTGCCCCTGAGTTCCTTTCTTCAACTCGCTTTCTTATGAGCTGGCCACAAAACCGCAGGGTTGCCTCAGGCCCTAATCTGGTTCCGGCAGGGCACGCTGAGCCTTTGGTTAATCTGTCTTCCTGGTGGGAAATGAGCGTTCCATTTGCCCGTGGAGACACCTACAGCTAGTCTCTCATTGGTTCTCCCTATTCC
Organism: Delphinapterus leucas; assembly: GCF_059928025.1. Taxonomy (NCBI): domain Eukaryota; kingdom Metazoa; phylum Chordata; class Mammalia; order Artiodactyla; family Monodontidae; genus Delphinapterus; species Delphinapterus leucas. Next base: position 17,795,374 of record NW_028322232.1, read on the forward strand.
TGTTCATCTTGCGCAGAAATTGCAAACTGTGCCAAACAGCAGGTTAAAGGCACTGACTCTCCAAGTGTGGAGAGTGTTAGTAAAGCGTCTGGAACGGTGAACCCGAGAACCAGGGGACGAAACCTGAGATGCATTTCAAAACGTTTCAAAATCACACGGTGGACCATACTCTGGGTTTCCCATGCATGTTTTAGCTGAAGGAAGAATCCCTTAAACCTGGAGAGTTGGGACCCATGGAATGGCTACCATGCAGTATGACTTCAAAGGGTCTGCGTTTGCTCACCGAACCTCACCAATGCTATCAGCCCGAAGTGTCCAGCCTTATGTCTCACCCAGCTCTGGGTGTAGATGTTGTAAATCCAGGTTGCATCACAAAACCTGAATGAATTATTTAAGAATTGCTCTCTATTTCACTGTCATTGTTCTGTGTTTTTGAAATTTATTTTGATAATGGGATTTATCGGATTTTCACTGCTGTGTTTAGGCCACTGTACACACGCTTGACTTCCTTATGGAGACATATAAATCCATGGGTCTTAAGATTCTTACTTGTCAGGTATATTCCCAGGCCTTGAATATGGGGTGTTGAATCCATTTCGTTGAGCAAGGAGTAGGTCTTGTCTATTATATATTTGGCTTATGGAACAGTATCTGTGCTAATTTCAATCTCTGGTTTGATGCAGCACCCCAACTCACCTTTCCCCATAAGCAAGCATAAGTTGTTTTTCTAAATTTGAGACCCAGTTCTGTTTTGTAATTCAGTTCATGTGTAGACAAGTTTACATTCGGTGTATCGGTGTATAGTGATATCTTATGATGTTTCTTTTTCTGTGTGACTTATTTCTCGTAGAATCATCGTTCCTGAATCCACTCATTATGCCGCTACGGGCCTGATGACGTAGATCTCATTGCTGAGTGATATTCCATTGTACGTACGTACCATAACTTCTTTATCCATTTTTTCCTTTCTCGGATATTTAACTTGTACCGTAGACGAGGATCTTATAAACAGAGCCGTCCCAAACTTTGGGGTGGCTGTGTGTTTTTGATTTTAATTTCCCTAAGCTATAGGACCCTGTGTTGCTTTGTTTCCTACGTGTTTCAGGAAACACCATACACTTCTCCAGAGTGGCTGTTGGCAATTTACATCCCGCCCATCAGCATTACAAGGCTCCCTGTTCTCCATGACCTGTCCTGCCTTTCTGGATTTTACACTTTTTTAGATGACCATTTTGACTGGGGGCAGTGAGACTTCATTGTAGTGCATATTTCCTTTACACGCTTGCTTGGTTGGCCAAAAAGGGCGTATGCGTTTTTTCCTGAATATATTCAGGAAAAAACGCATACGCCCTTTTTGGCCAAGTGCATCATTGTGGATATTCTGCCTCTTTTCCTATGCTTTAAGTGCAATTCCAGTCTACCCCCTGAAATCGTTTTCCTGAAATTCTGCCCCGCTTTCAAGTCCTCTTCGAAGACTTACTTCAATACATTTTTGGACGATAGCTGTCATTCATAACTCTGCAGGTTTGTGAATTACAGTGCCCCTGAGCTCCTTTCTTCAACTCGCTTTCTTGTGAGCTGGCCGCAAAACCGCAGGATTGCTTCAGACCCTAATCTGGTTCCGGCAGGGCACGCTGAGCCTTTGGTTAGTCCCTCTTCCTGGTGGGAAATGAGCGTTCCATTTGCCCCTGCAGACACCTACAGCTAGTCTCTCATTGGTTGTCCCTATTCCTGTTCATATTGCGCAGAAATTGCAAACTGTGCCAAACAGGAGGTTAAAGGCACTGACTCTCCAAGTGGGGAGAGTGTTAGTAAAGCGTCTGGAACGGTGAACCCGAGTACCAGGGGTCGAAACCTGAGACGCATTTGAACACGTTTCCCAATCACATGGTTGACATTACTCGGGGGTCCCATGCATGTTTTAGCTGAAGGAAGAATACCTTAAACCTGGAGAGTTGGGACCCATGGAATGGGTACCATGCAGTATGACTTCAAAGGTTCTGCGTTTGCTCACCGAACCTCACCAATGCTATCAGCCCGAAGTGTCCAGCCTTATGTCTCACCCAGCTCTGGGTGTAGATGTGGTAAATCCAGGTTGCATCAGAAGCCCTGAATGAATTATTTAACAATTGTTCTCTATTTCACTGTCATTGTGTTTTGTTTTTGAAATATATTTTAATAATGGGATTTATCGGATTTTCACTGCTGCGTTTAGGCCGCTGTACCCACGCTTGATATCCTTATGGAGACATATAAATCCATGGGTCTTAAGTTTCTTACTTGTCAGGTATATTCCCAGGCGTTGAATATGGGGTGTTGAGTCCATTTCGTTGAGCAAGGAGTAGGTCGTGTCTATTATATATTTGCCTTATGGAACGGTATCTGTGCTAATTTCAATCTCTGGTTTGATGCAGCACCCCAACTCACCTTACCCCATAAGCAAGCACAAGTTGGTTTTCTAAATTTGAGACCCTGTTCTGTATTGTAATTCAGTTCATGTGTAGCCAAGTTTACATTCCGTGTATTAGTGATATCTTATGATGTTTCTTTTTCTGTGTGATTTATTTCTCGTAGAATCGTCGTACCTGAATCCACTCATTATGCCGCTACGGGCCTGATGACGTAGATCTCATTGCTGAGTGATATTCCATTGTACGTACGTACCACAACTTCTTTATCCATTTTTTGCTTTCTCGGATATTTAACTTCTACCGTAGACGAGGTTCTTGTAACCAGAGCCGTCCCAAACTTTGGGGTGGCTGTGTGTTGTTGATTTTAATTTCCCTAAGCTATAGGACCCTAAGTGGAAGTGCCATAAGCTGTGTTGCTTTGTTTCCTACGTGTTTCAGCAAACACCATTTGCTTTTCCAGAGTGGCTGTTGGCAATTTACATCCCGCCCATCAGCATAACAAGGCTCCCTGTTCTCCATGACCTGTCCTGCCTTTCTGGATTTTACACTTTTCTCAGATGGCCCTTTTGACCGGGGGGCAGTGAGACTTCATTGTAGTGCAGATTTCCTTTACAAGCTTGCTTGGTTGGCCAAAAAGGGCGTATGCCTTTTTTCCTGAATATATTCAGGAAAAAACGCATACGCCCTTTTTGGCCAAGTGCATCATTTTCGACATACTGCCTCTTTTCCTATGCTTTAAGTGCAATTCCTGTCTACCCCCTGAAATCGTTTTCCTGAAAATCTGCCCCGCTTTCAAGTCCTCTTCGAAGACTTACTTCAATACATTTTTGGACGATGGCTGTCATTCATAACTTTGCAGGTTTGTGAATTACAGTGTCCCTGAGCTCCTTTCTTCAACTCGCTTTCTTGTGAGCTGGCCGCAAAACCGCAGGATTTCTTCAGGCCCTAATCTGTTTCCGGGAGGGCACGTTGAGCCTTTGGTTAATTCCTCTTCCTGGTGGGAAATGAGCGTTCCATTTGCCCGTGCAGACACATACAGCTAGTCTCTCATTGGTTCTCCCTATTCCAGTTCATCTTGGGCAGAAATTGCAAACTGTGCCAAATAGGATGTTAAAGGCACTGACTCTCCAAGTGGGGAGAGTGATAGTAAAGCGTCTGGAATGGTGAACCCGAGTACCAGGGTTCGAAAACTGAGATGCATTTGAAAACGTTTCCCAATCACACGGTGGACCATACTCTGGGTTTCCCATGCATGTTTCAGCTGAAGGAAGAATCCCTTAAACCTGGAGAGTTGGGACCCATGAAATGGGTACCATGCAGTATGACTTCAAAGGGTCTGCGTTTGCTCACCGAACCTCACCAATGCTATCAGCCCGAAGTGTACAGCCTTATGTCTCACCCAGCTCTGGGTGTAGATGTGGTAAATCCAGGTTGCATCACAAGCCCTGAATGAATTATTTAAGAATTGTTCTCTATTTCACTGTCATTGTGTTTTGTTTTTGAAATATACTTTGATAATGGGATTTATCGGATTTTCACTGCTGCGTTTAGGCCGCTGTACACACGCTTGATATCCTTATGGAGACATATAAATCCATGGGTCTTAAGTTTCTTACTTGTCAGGTATATTCCCAGGCGTTGAATATGGGGTGTTGAGTCCATTTCGTTGAGCACGGAGTAGGTCGTGTCTATTATATATTTGCCTTATGGAACGGTATCTGTGCTAATTTCAATCTCTGGTTTTATGCAGCACCCCAATTCACCTTTCCCCATAAGCAAGCATAAGTTGGTTTTCTAAATTTGAGACCCTGTTCTGTTTTGTAATTCAGTTCATGTGTAGACAAGTTTACGTTCCGTTTATTAGTGATATCTTATGATATTTCTTTTCCTGTGTGACTTATTTCTCGTAGAATCGTCGTACCTGAATACACTCATTATGCCGCTACGGGCCTTATGACGTAGATCTCATTGCTGAGTGATATTCCATTGTACGTACGTACCACAACTTCTCTATCCATTTTTTGCTTTCTCGGATATTTAACTTGTACCGTAGAGGAGGTCCTTGTAAACAGAGCCGTCCCAAACTTTGGGGTGGCTGTGTGTTTTTAATTTTAATTTCCCTAAGCTATAGGACCCTAAGTGGAAGTGACATAGGCTGTGTTGCTTTGTTTCCTACGTGTTTCAGGAAACACCATACATTTCTCCAGAGTGGCTGTTGGCAATTTACATCCCACCCATCAGCGTAACAAGGCTCCCTGTTCTCCATGACCTGTCCTTCCTTTCTGGATTTTACACATTTTTCAGATGGCCCGTTTGACCAGGGGGCAGTGAGACTTCTTTGTAGTGCAGATTTCCTTTACAAGCTTGCTTGGTTGGCCAAAAAGTGCGTATGCGTTTTTTCATGAATATATTCAGGAAAAAACGCATACGCCCTTTTTGGCCAAGTGCATCATTGTCGACATTCTGCCTCTTTTCCTATGCTTTAAGTGCAATTCCATTCTACCCCCTGAAATTCTTTTCCTGAAATCCTGCCCCGCTTTCAAGTCCTCTTCGAAGACTTACTTCAATACAGTTTTGGACGATTTCTGTCATTCATAACTCTGCAGGTTTGTGAATTACAGTGCCCCTGAGCTCCTTTCTTCAACTCGCTTTCTTGTGAGCTGGCCACAAAACCGCAGGGTTGCTTCAGGCCCTACTCTGGTTCCGTTAGGGCACGCTGAGCCTTTGCTTAATCCCTCTTCCTGGTGGGAAATGAGCGTTCCATTTGCCCGTTCAGACACATACAGCTAGTCTCTCATTGGTTCTCCCTATTCCAGTTCATCTTGCGGAGAAATTGCAAACTGTGCCAAACAGGAGGTTAAAGGCACTGACTCTCCAAGTGGGGAGAGTGTTAGTAAAGCGTCTGGAACCGTGAACCCGAGTACCAGGGGACGAAACCTGAGATGCATTTGAAAACGTTTCCCAATCACACGGTGGACCATACTCTGGGTTTCCCATGCATGTTTTAGCTGAAGGAAGAATCCCTTAAACCTGGAGAGTTGGGACCCATGGAATGGGTACCATGCAGTATGACTTCAAAGGGTCTGCGTTTGTTCACCAAACCTCACCAATGCTATCAGCCCGATGTGTCCAGCCTTATGTCTCAACTAGCTCTGGGTGTAGATGTGGTAAATCCAGGTTGCATCACAAGCCCTGAATGAATTATTTAAGAATTGCTCTCTATTTCACTGTCATTGTGTTTTGTTTTTGAAATTTATTTTGTTAATGGGATTTATCGGATTTTCACTGCTGCGTTTAGGCCACTGTACACACGCTTGACTTCCTTATGGAGACATATAAATCCATGGGTCTTAAGTTTCTTACTTGTCAGGTATATTCCCAGGGGTTGAATATGGGGTGTTGAGTCCATTTCGTTGAGCAAGGAGTAGGTCTTGTCTATTATATATTTGGCTTATGGAACGGTATCTGTGCTAATTTCAATCTCTGGTTTGATGCAGCACCCCAACTCACCTTTCCCCATAAGCAAGCATAAGTTGGTTTTCTAAATTTGAGACCCTGTTCTGTTTTGTAATTCAGTTCCTGTGTAGCCAAGATTACGTTCCGTGTATTAGTGATATCTTATGATGTTTCTTTTTCTGTGTGACTTATTTCTCGTAGAATCGTCGTACCTGAATCCACTAATTATGCCGCTACGGGCCTGATGACGTGGATCTCATTGCTGAGTGATATTCCATTGTACGTACGTACCACAACTTCTTTATCCATTTTTTGCTTTCTCGGATATTTAACTTGTACCGTAGACGAGGTTCTTGTAAACAGAGCCGTCCCAAATTTTGGGGTGGCTGTGTGTTTTTGATTTTTATTACCCTAAGCTATAGGACCATAAGTGGAAGTGCCATAGGCTGTGTTGCTTTGTTTTCTACGTGTTTCAAGAAACACCATACACTTCTCCAGAGTGGCTGTTGGCAATTTACATCCCGCCCATCAGCATAACAAGGCTCCATCTTCTCCATGACCTGTCCTGCATTTCTGGATTTTACACTTGTTTCAGATGGCCGTTTGGACCGGGGGTAGTGAGACTTCATTGTAGTGCAGATTTCATTTACACGCTTGCTTGGTTGGCCAAAAAGGGCGTATGCGTTTTTTCCTGAATATATTCAGGAAAAAACGCATACGCCCTTTTTGGCCAAGTGCACCATTGTCGACATTCTGCCTCTTTTCCTATGATTTAAGTGCAATTCCAGTCTACCCCCTGAAATCGTTTTCCTGAAATTCTGCCCCGCTTTCAAGTCCTCTTCCAAGACTTACTTCAATACATTTTTGGACGATAGCTGTCATTCATAACACTGCAGGTTTGTGATTACAGTGCCCCTGAGCTCCTTTCTTCAACTCGCTTTCTTGTGAGTTGCCCGCAAAACCGCAGGATTGCTTCAGGCCCTAATCTGGTTCCAGCAGGGCACGCTGAGCCTTTGGTTAATTCCTCTTCCTGGTGGGAAATGTGCGTTCCATTTGCCCGTGCAGACACCTAGAGCTAGTCTCTCATTGGCTCTCGCTATTCCTGTTCATCTTGCGCCGAAATTGCAAACTGTGCCAAACAGGAGGTTAAAGACACTGACTCTCCAAGTGGGGAGAGTGTTAGTAAAGCGTCTGGAACGGTGAACCCCAGTACCAGGGGTCGAAACCTGAGATGCATTTGAAAACGTTTGCCAATCACACGGTGGACCATACTCTGGGTTTCCCATGCATGTTTTAGCTGAAGGAAGAATCCCTTTAACCTGGAGAGTTGGGACCCATGGAATGGGTACCATGCAGTATGACTTCAAAGGGTCTGCGTTTGCGCACCAAACCTCACCAATACTATCAGCTCGATGTGTCCAGCCTTATGTCTCAACCAGCTCTGGGTGTAGATGTGGTAAATCCAGGTTGCATCACAAGCCCTGAATGAATTATTTAAGAATTGCTCTCTATTTCACTGTCATTGTGATTTGTTTCTGAAATTTATTTTGTTAATGGGATTTATCGGAGTTTCACTGCTGCGTTTAGGCCACTGTACACACGCTTGACTTCCTTATGGAGACATATAAATCCATGGGTCTTAAGTTTTTTACTTGTCAGGTATATTCCCAGGTGTTGAATATGGGGTGTTGAGTCCATTTCGTTGAGCAAGGAGTAGGTATTTTCTATTATATATTTGGCTTATGGAACGGTATCTGTGCTAATTTCAATCTCTGGTTTTATGCAGCACCCCAACTCACCTTGCCCCATAAGCAAGCATAAGTTGGTGTTCGAAATTTGAGACCCTGTTCTGTTTTGTAATTCAGTTCATGTGTAGCCACGTTTACGTTCCGTGTATGAGTGATATCTTATGATCTTTCTTTTTCTGTGTGACTTATTTCTCGTAGAATCGTCGTACCTGAATCCACTCCTTATGCCGCTACGGGCCTGATGACGTAGATCTCATTGCTGAGTGATATTCCATTGTACGTACGTACCACAACTTCTTTATCCATTTTTTGCTTTCTCGGATATTTAACTTGTACCGTAGACGAGGTTCTTGTAAACAGAGCAGTCCCAAACTTTGGGGTGGCTGTGTGTTTTTGATTTTAATTTCCCTAAGCTTTAGGACCATAAGTGGAAGTGCCATAGGCTGTGTTGCTTTGTTTCCTACGTGTTTCAAGAAACACCATACACTTCTCCAGAGTGGCTGTTGGCAATTTACATCCCGCCCATCAGCATAACAAGGCTCCCTGTTCTCCATGACCTGTCCTGCCTTTCTGGATTTTACACTTTTTTCAGATGGCCCTTTTGACCGGGGGGCAGTGAGACTTCATTGTAGTGCAGATTTCCTTTACACGCTTGCTTGGTTGGCCAAAAAGTGCGTATGAGTTTTTTCCTGAATATATTCAGGAAAAAACGCATACGCCCTTTTTGGCCAAGTGCATCATTGTGGACATTCTGCCTCTTTTCCTATGCTTTAAGTGCAATTCCAGTCTACCCCCTGAAATCGTTTTCCTGAAATTCTGCCCCGCTTTCAAGTCCTCTTCGAAGACTTACTTCAATACATTTTTGGACGATAGCTGTCATTCATAACTCTTCAGGCTTGTGAATTACAGTGCCCCTGAGCTCCTTTCTTCAACTCGCTTTCTTGTGAGCTGGCCGCAAAACCGCAGGATTGCTTCAGACCCTAATCTGGTTCCGGCAGGGCACGCTGAGCCTTTGGTTAGTCCCTCTTCCTGGTGGGAAATGAGCGTTCCATTTGCCCCTGCAGACACCTACAGCTAGTCTCTCATTGGTTGTCCCTATTCCTGTTCATATTGCGCAGAAATTGCAAACTGTGCCAAACAGGAGGTTAAAGGCACTGACTCTCCAAGTGGGGAGAGTGTTAGTAAAGCGTCTGGAACGGTGAACCCGAGTACCAGGGGTCGAAACCTGAGACGCATTTGAACACGTTTCCCAATCACATGGTTGACATTACTCGGGGGTCCCATGCATGTTTTAGCTGAAGGAAGAATACCTTAAACCTGGAGAGTTGGGACCCATGGAATGGGTACCATGCAGTATGACTTCAAAGGTTCTGCGTTTGCTCACCGAACCTCACCAATGCTATCAGCCCGAAGTGTCCAGCCTTATGTCTCACCCAGCTCTGGGTGTAGATGTGGTAAATCCAGGTTGCATCAGAAGCCCTGAATGAATTATTTAACAATTGTTCTCTATTTCACTGTCATTGTGTTTTGTTTTTGAAATATATTTTAATAATGGGATTTATCGGATTTTCACTGCTGCGTTTAGGCCGCTGTACCCACGCTTGATATCCTTATGGAGACATATAAATCCATGGGTCTTAAGTTTCTTACTTGTCAGGTATATTCCCAGGCGTTGAATATGGGGTGTTGAGTCCATTTCGTTGAGCAAGGAGTAGGTCGTGTCTATTATATATTTGCCTTATGGAACGGTATCTGTGCTAATTTCAATCTCTGGTTTGATGCAGCACCCCAACTCACCTTGCCCCATAAGCAAGCACAAGTTGGTTTTCTAAATTTGAGACCCTGTTCTGTATTGTAATTCAGTTCATGTGTAGCCAAGTTTACATTCCGTGTATTAGTGATATCTTATGATGTTTCTTTTTCTGTGTGATTTATTTCTCGTAGAATCGTCGTACCTGAATCCACTCATTATGCCGCTACGGGCCTGATGACGTAGATCTCATTGCTGAGTGATATTCCATTGTACGTACGTACCACAACTTCTTTATCCATTTTTTGCTTTCTCGGATATTTAACTTCTACCGTAGACGAGGTTCTTGTAACCAGAGCCGTCCCAAACTTTGGGGTGGCTGTGTGTTGTTGATTTTAATTTCCCTAAGCTATAGGACCCTAAGTGGAAGTGCCATAAGCTGTGTTGCTTTGTTTCCTACGTGTTTCAGCAAACACCATTTGCTTTTCCAGAGTGGCTGTTGGCAATTTACATCCCGCCCATCAGCATAACAAGGCTCCCTGTTCTCCATGACCTGTCCTGCCTTTCTGGATTTTACACTTTTCTCAGATGGCCCTTTTGACCGGGGGGCAGTGAGACTTCATTGTAGTGCAGATTTCCTTTACAAGCTTGCTTGGTTGGCCAAAAAGGGCGTATGCCTTTTTTCCTGAATATATTCAGGAAAAAACGCATACGCCCTTTTTGGCCAAGTGCATCATTTTCGACATACTGCCTCTTTTCCTATGCTTTAAGTGCAATTCCTGTCTACCCCCTGAAATCGTTTTCCTGAAAATCTGCCCCGCTTTCAAGTCCTCTTCGAAGACTTACTTCAATACATTTTTGGACGATGGCTGTCATTCATAACTTTGCAGGTTTGTGAATTACAGTGTCCCTGAGCTCCTTTCTTCAACTCGCTTTCTTGTGAGCTGGCCGCAAAACCGCAGGATTTCTTCAGGCCCTAATCTGTTTCCGGGAGGGCACGTTGAGCCTTTGGTTAATTCCTCTTCCTGGTGGGAAATGAGCGTTCCATTTGCCCGTGCAGACACATACAGCTAGTCTCTCATTGGTTCTCCCTATTCCAGTTCATCTTGGGCAGAAATTGCAAACTGTGCCAAATAGGATGTTAAAGGCACTGACTCTCCAAGTGGGGAGAGTGATAGTAAAGCGTCTGGAATGGTGAACCCGAGTACCAGGGTTCGAAAACTGAGATGCATTTGAAAACGTTTCCCAATCACACGGTGGACCATACTCTGGGTTTCCCATGCATGTTTCAGCTGAAGGAAGAATCCCTTAAACCTGGAGAGTTGGGACCCATGAAATGGGTACCATGCAGTATGACTTCAAAGGGTCTGCGTTTGCTCACCGAACCTCACCAATGCTATCAGCCCGAAGTGTACAGCCTTATGTCTCACCCAGCTCTGGGTGTAGATGTGGTAAATCCAGGTTGCATCACAAGCCCTGAATGAATTATTTAAGAATTGTTCTCTATTTCACTGTCATTGTGTTTTGTTTTTGAAATATACTTTGATAATGGGATTTATCGGATTTTCACTGCTGCGTTTAGGCCGCTGTACACACGCTTGATATCCTTATGGAGACATATAAATCCATGGGTCTTAAGTTTCTTACTTGTCAGGTATATTCCCAGGCGTTGAATATGGGGTGTTGAGTCCATTTCGTTGAGCACGGAGTAGGTCGTGTCTATTATATATTTGCCTTATGGAACGGTATCTGTGCTAATTTCAATCTCTGGTTTTATGCAGCACCCCAACTCACCTTTCCCCATAAGCAAGCATAAGTTGGTTTTCTAAATTTGAGACCCTGTTCTGTTTTGTAATTCAGTTCATGTGTAGACAAGTTTACGTTCCGTTTATTAGTGATATCTTATGATATTTCTTTTCCTGTGTGACTTATTTCTCGTAGAATCGTCGTACCTGAATACACTCATTATGCCGCTACGGGCCTTATGACGTAGATCTCATTGCTGAGTGATATTCCATTGTACGTACGTACCACAACTTCTCTATCCATTTTTTGCTTTCTCGGATATTTAACTTGTACCGTAGAGGAGGTCCTTGTAAACAGAGCCGTCCCAAACTTTGGGGTGGCTGTGTGTTTTTAATTTTAATTTCCCTAAGCTATAGGACCCTAAGTGGAAGTGACATAGGCTGTGTTGCTTTGTTTCCTACGTGTTTCAGGAAACACCATACATTTCTCCAGAGTGGCTGTTGGCAATTTACATCCCACCCATCAGCGTAACAAGGCTCCCTGTTCTCCATGACCTGTCCTTCCTTTCTGGATTTTACACATTTTTCAGATGGCCCGTTTGACCAGGGGGCAGTGAGACTTCTTTGTAGTGCAGATTTCCTTTACAAGCTTGCTTGGTTGGCCAAAAAGTGCGTATGCGTTTTTTCATGAATATATTCAGGAAAAAACGCATACGCCCTTTTTGGCCAAGTGCATCATTGTCGACATTCTGCCTCTTTTCCTATGCTTTAAGTGCAATTCCATTCTACCCCCTGAAATTCTTTTCCTGAAATCCTGCCCCGCTTTCAAGTCCTCTTCGAAGACTTACTTCAATACAGTTTTGGACGATTTCTGTCATTCATAACTCTGCAGGTTTGTGAATTACAGTGCCCCTGAGCTCCTTTCTTCAACTCGCTTTCTTGTGAGCTGGCCACAAAACCGCAGGGTTGCTTCAGGCCCTACTCTGGTTCCGTTAGGGCACGCTGAGCCTTTGCTTAATCCCTCTTCCTGGTGGGAAATGAGCGTTCCATTTGCCCGTTCAGACACATACAGCTAGTCTCTCATTGGTTCTCCCTATTCCAGTTCATCTTGCGGAGAAATTGCAAACTGTGCCAAACAGGAGGTTAAAGGCACTGACTCTCCAAGTGGGGAGAGTGTTAGTAAAGCGTCTGGAACCGTGAACCCGAGTACCAGGGGACGAAACCTGAGATGCATTTGAAAACGTTTGCCAATCACACGGTGGACCATACTCTGGGTTTCCCATGCATGTTTTAGCTGAAGGAAGAATCCCTTTAACCTGGAGAGTTGGGACCCATGGAATGGGTACCATGCAGTATGACTTCAAAGGGTCTGCGTTTGCGCACCAAACCTCACCAATACTATCAGCTCGATGTGTCCAGCCTTATGTCTCAACCAGCTCTGGGTGTAGATGTGGTAAATCCAGGTTGCATCACAAGCCCTGAATGAATTATTTAAGAATTGCTCTCTATTTCACTGTCATTGTGATTTGTTTCTGAAATTTATTTTGTTAATGGGATTTATCGGAGTTTCACTGCTGCGTTTAGGCCACTGTACACACGCTTGACTTCCTTATGGAGACATATAAATCCATGGGTCTTAAGTTTTTTACTTGTCAGGTATATTCCCAGGTGTTGAATATGGGGTGTTGAGTCCATTTCGTTGAGCAAGGAGTAGGTATTTTCTATTATATATTTGGCTTATGGAACGGTATCTGTGCTAATTTCAATCTCTGGTTTTATGCAGCACCCCAACTCACCTTGCCCCATAAGCAAGCATAAGTTGGTGTTCGAAATTTGAGACCCTGTTCTGTTTTGTAATTCAGTTCATGTGTAGCCACGTTTACGTTCCGTGTATGAGTGATATCTTATGATCTTTCTTTTTCTGTGTGACTTATTTCTCGTAGAATCGTCGTACCTGAATCCACTCCTTATGCCGCTACGGGCCTGATGACGTAGATCTCATTGCTGAGTGATATTCCATTGTACGTACGTACCACAACTTCTTTATCCATTTTTTGCTTTCTCGGATATTTAACTTGTACCGTAGACGAGGTTCTTGTAAACAGAGCCGTCCCAAACTTTGGGGTGGCTGTGTGTTTTTGATTTTAATTTCCCTAAGCTTTAGGACCATAAGTGGAAGTGCCATAGGCTGTGTTGCTTTGTTTCCTACGTGTTTCAAGAAACACCATACACTTCTCCAGAGTGGCTGTTGGCAATTTACATCCCGCCCATCAGCATAACAAGGCTCCCTGTTCTCCATGACCTGTCCTGCCTTTCTGGATTTTACACTTTTTTCAGATGGCCCTTTTGACCGGGGGGCAGTGAGACTTCATTGTAGTGCAGATTTCCTTTACACGCTTGCTTGGTTGGCCAAAAAGTGCGTATGAGTTTTTTCCTGAATATATTCAGGAAAAAACGCATACGCCCTTTTTGGCCAAGTGCATCATTGTGGACATTCTGCCTCTTTTCCTATGCTTTAAGTGCAATTCCAGTCTACCCCCTGAAATCGTTTTCCTGAAATTCTGCCCCGCTTTCAAGTCCTCTTCGAAGACTTACTTCAATACATTTTTGGACGATAGCTGTCATTCATAACTCTTCAGGCTTGTGAATTACAGTGCCCCTGAGCTCCTTTCTTCAACTCGCTTTCTTGTGAGCTGGCCGCAAAACCGCAGGATTGCTTCAGACCCTAATCTGGTTCCGGCAGGGCACGCTGAGCCTTTGGTTAGTCCCTCTTCCTGGTGGGAAATGAGCGTTCCATTTGCCCCTGCAGACACCTACAGCTAGTCTCTCATTGGTTGTCCCTATTCCTGTTCATATTGCGCAGAAATTGCAAACTGTGCCAAACAGGAGGTTAAAGGCACTGACTCTCCAAGTGGGGAGAGTGTTAGTAAAGCGTCTGGAACGGTGAACCCGAGTACCAGGGGTCGAAACCTGAGACGCATTTGAAAACGTTTCCCAATCACATGGTTGACATTACTCGGGGGTCCCATGCATGTTTTAGCTGAAGGAAGAATACCTTAAACCTGGAGAGTTGGGACCCATGGAATGGGTACCATGCAGTATGACTTCAAAGGTTCTGCGTTTGCTCACCGAACCTCACCAATGCTATCAGCCCGAAGTGTCCAGCCTTATGTCTCACCCAGCTCTGGGTGTAGATGTGGTAAATCCAGGTTGCATCAGAAGCCCTGAATGAATTATTTAACAATTGTTCTCTATTTCACTGTCATTGTGTTTTGTTTTTGAAATATATTTTGATAATGGGATTTATCGGATTTTCACTGCTGCGTTTAGGCCGCTGTACCCACGCTTGATATCCTTATGGAGACATATAAATCCATGGGTCTTAAGTTTCTTACTTGTCAGGTATATTCCCAGGCGTTGAATATGGGGTGTTGAGTCCATTTCGTTGAGCAAGGAGTAGGTCGTGTCTATTATATATTTGCCTTATGGAACGGTATCTGTGCTAATTTCAATCTCTGGTTTGATGCAGCACCCCAACTCACCTTGCCCCATAAGCAAGCACAAGTTGGTTTTCTAAATTTGAGACCCTGTTCTGTATTGTAATTCAGTTCATGTGTAGCCAAGTTTACGTTCCGTGTATTAGTGATATCTTATGATGTTTCTTTTTCTGTGTGATTTATTTCTCGTAGAATCGTCGTACCTGAATCCACTCATTATGCCGCTATGGGCCTGATGACGTAAATCTCATTGCTGAGTGATATTCCATTGTACGTACGTACCACAACTTCTTTATCCATTTTTTGCTTTCTCGGATATTTAACTTGTACCGTAGACGAGGTTCTTGTAACCAGAGCCGTCCCAAACTTAGGGGTGGCTGTGTGTTGTTGATTTTAATTTCCCTAAGCTATAGGACCCTAAGTGGAAGTGCCATAAGCTGTGTTGCTTTGTTTCCTACGTGTTTCAGGAAACACCATACACTTCTCCAGAGTGGCTGTTGGCAATTTACATCCCGCCCATCAGCATAACAAGGCTCCCTGTTCTCCATGACCTGTCCAGCCTTTCTGGATTTTACACTTATTTCAGATGGCCGTTTGGACCGGGGGGCCGTGAGACTTCACTGTAGTGCATATTTCCTTTACACGCTTGCTTGGTTGGCCAAAAAGGGCGTATGTGTTTTTTCCTGAATATATTCAGGAAAAAACGCATACGCCCTTTTTGGCCAAGTGCATCATTGTGGACATTCTGCCTCTTTTCCTATGCTTTAAGTGCAAATCCAGTCTTCCCCCTGAAATTGTTTTCCTGAAATTCTGCCCCGCTTTCAAGTCCTCTTCGAAGACTTACTTCAATACATTTTTGGACGATAGCTGTCATTCATAACTCTGCAGGTTTGTGAATTACAGAGCCCCTGAGCTCCTTTCTTCAACTCGCTTTCTTGTGAGCTGGCCGCAATACCGCAGGATTGCTTCAGGCCCTAATCTGGTTCCGGTAGGGCACGCTGACCCTTTGGTTAATCCCTCTTCCTGGTGGGAAATGAGCGTTCCATTTGCCCGTGCAGACACCTACAGCTAGTCTCTCATTGGATGTCCCTATTCCTGTTCATCTTGCGCAGAAATTGCAAACTGTGCCAAACAGGAGGTTAAAGGCCCTGACTCTCCATGTGGGGAGAGTGTTAGTAAAGCGTCTGGAATGGTGAACCCGAGTACCAGGGGACGATACCTGAGATGCATTTGAAAACGTTTCCCAATCCCACGGTGGACCATACTCTGGGATTCCCATGCATGTTTTAGCTGAAGGAAGAATCCCTTAAACCTGGAGAGTTGGGACCCATGGAATGGCTACCATGCAGTATGCCTGCAAAGGGTCTGCGTTTGCTCACCGAACCTCACCAATGCTATCAGCCCGAAGTGTCCAGCCTTATGTCTCACCCAGCTCTGGGTGTAGATGTGGTAAATCCAGGTTGCATCACAAGCCCTGAATGAATAATTTAAGAATTGCTCTCTATTTCACTGTCATTGTGTTGTGTTTTTGAAATTTATTTTGATAATGGGATTTATCGGATTTTCACTGCTGCGTTTAGGCCGCTGTACACACGCTTGATTTCCTTATGGAGACTTATAAATCCATGGGTCTTAAGATTCTTACTTGTCAGGTATAATCCCAGGCGTTGAATATGGGGTGTTGAGTCCATTTCGTTGAGCAAGGAGTAAGTCTTGTCTATTATATATTTGGCTTATGGAACGGTATCTGTGCTAAATTCAATCTGTGGTTTGATGCAGCACCCCAACTCACCTTTCCCCATAAGCAAGCATAAGTTTTTTTTCTAAATTTGAGACCCTGTTCTGTTTTGTAATTCAGTTCATGTGTAGACAAGTTTACGTTCTGTGTATTAGTGATATCTTAAGATGTTTCTTTTTCTGTGTGACTTATTTCTCATAGAATCATCGTACCTAAATCCACTCATTATGCCGCTACGGGCCTGATGACGTAGATTTCATTGCTGAGTGATATTCCATTGTACGTACGTACCACAATTTCTTTATCCATTTTTTGCTTTCTCGGATATTTAACTTGTATCGTAGATGAGGTTCTTGTAAACAGAGCCGTCCCAAACTTTGGTGTGGCTGTGTGTTTTTGATTTTAATTTCCCTAAGCTATAGGACCCTAAGTGGAAGTGCCATAGGCTGTGTTGCTTTGTTTCCTACGTGTTTCAGGAAACACCATACACTTCTCCAGATTGGCTGTTGGCAATTTACATCCCGCCCATCAGCATAACAAGGCTCCCTGTTCTCCATGACCTGTCCTGCCTTTCTGGATTTTACACTTGTTTCAGATGGCCTTTTGGACCGTGAGGCAGTGAGACTTCATTGTAGTGCAGATTTCCTTTGCACGCTTGCTTGGTTGGCCAAAAAGTGCGTATACGTTTTTTCCTGAATATATTCAGGAAAAAACTCATACGCCCTTTTTGGCCAAGTGCATCATTGTCGACATTCAGCCTCTTTTCCTATACTTTAAGCGCAATTCCAGTCTACCCCCTGAAATCCTTTTCCTGAAATTCTGCCCCGCTTTCAAGTCCTCTTCGAAGACTTATTTCAATACATTTTTGGACGATAGCTGTCATTCATAACTCTGCAGGTTTGTGAATTACAGTGCCCCTGAGCTCCTTTCTTCAACTCGCTTCAACTCGCTTTCTTGTGAGCTGGCCGCAAAACCGCAGGATTGCTTCAGGCCCTAATCTGGTTCCGGCAGGGCACGCTGAGCCTTTGGTTAGTTCCGCTTCCTGGTGGGAAATGAGCGTTCCATTTGCCCGTGCAGACACCTACAGCTAGTCTCTCATTGGTTCTCCCTATTCCTTTTCCTCTTGCGCAGAAATTGCAAACTGTGCCAAACAGGATGTGAAAGGCACTGACTCTCCAAGTGGGGAGACTGTTAGAAAAGCGTCAGGAATGGTGAACCCGAGTACCAGGTGTCGAAACCTGAGATCCATTTGAAAACGTTTCCCAATCACACGGTGGACCATACTCTGGGTTTCCCATGCATGTTTTAGCTGAAGGAAGAATCCCTTTAACCTGGAGAGTTGGGACCCATGGAATGGCTACCATGCAGTATGACTTCAAAGGGGCTGCGTTTGCTCACCGAACCTCACCAATGCTATCAGCCCGAAGTGTCCAGCCTTATGTCTCAACCAGCTCTGGGTGTAGATGTGGTAAATCCAGGTTGCATCACAAGCTCTGAATGAATTATTTAAGAATTGTTCTCTATTTCACTGTCATTGTGTTTTTGTTTTTGAAATATATTTTGATAATGGGATTTATCGGATTTTCACTGCTGCGTTTAGGCCGCTGTACACACGCTTGATATCCTTATGGAGACATATAAATCCATGGGTCTTAAGTTTCTTACTTGTCAGGTATATTCCCAGGCGTTGAATATGGGGTGTTGAGTCCATTTCGTTGAGCAAGGAGTAGGTCGTGTCTATTATATATTTGCCTTATGGAACAGTATCTGTGCTAATTTCAATCTCTGGTTTTATGCAGCACCCAAACTCACCTTTCCCCATAAGCAAGCATAAGTTGGTTTTCTAAATTTGAGACCCTGTTCTGTTTTGTAATTCAGTTCATGTGTAGCCAAGTTTACGTTCCGTGTATTAGTGATATCTTATGATGTTTCTTTTTCTGGGTGACTTATTTCTTGTAAAATCGTCGTACCTGAATCCACTCATTATGCAGCTACGGGCCTGATGACGTGGATCTCATTGCTGAGTGATACTCCATTGTACGTACGTACCACAACTTCTTTATCCATTTTTTGCTTTCTCGGATATTTAACTTGTACCGTAGACGAGGTTCTTGTAAACAGAGCCGTCCCAAACTTTGGGGTGGCAGTGTGTTTTGAATTTAATTTCCCTAAGCTATAGGACCGTAAGTGGAAGTGCCATAGGCTGTGTTGCTTTTTTTCCTACGTGTTTCAGGAAACACCATACACTTCTCCAGAGTGGCTGTTGGCAATTTACATCCCGGCCATCAGCATAACAAGGCTCCCTGTTCTCCATGACCTGTCCTGCCTTTCTGGATTTTACACTTTTTTCAGATGTCCCTTTTGACGGGGGGGCAGTGAGACTTCATTGTAGTGCAGATTTCCTTTACATGCTTGCTTTGTTGGCCAAAAACTGCGTATGCGTTTTTTCCTGAATATATTCAGGAAAAAAACGCATACGCCCTTTTTGGCCAAGTGCATCATTGTGGACATTCTGCCTCTTTTCCTATGCTTTAAGTGCAATTCCAGTCTACCCCCTGAAATCGTTTTCCTGAAATTCTGCCCCGCTTTCAAGTCCTCTTCGAAGACTTACTTCAATACATTTTTGGACGATAGCTGTCATTCATAACTCTGCAGGTTTGTGAATTACAGTGCCCCTGATCTCCTTTCTTCAACTCGCTTTCTTGTGAGCTGTTCGAAAAACCGCTGGATTGCTTCAGGCCCTAATCTGGTTCAAGCAGGGCATGCTGAGCCTTTGGTTAATTCCTCTTCCTGGTGGGAAATGAGCGTTCCATTTGCCCGTGCAGACACTTATAGCTAGTCTCTCATTGGTTCTCCCTATTCCTGTTCATCTTGCGCAGAAATTGCAAACTGTGCCAAACAGGAGGTTAAAGGCACTGACTCTCCAAGTGGGGAGAGTGTTAGTAAAGCGTCTGGAAAGGTGAACCCGAGTACCAGGGGTCGAAACCTGAGATGCATTTGAAAACGTTTCCCAATCACAGTGGACCATACTCTGGGTTTCCCATGCATGTTTTAGCTGAAGGAAGAATCCATTAAACCTGGAGAGTTGGGACCCATGGAATGGGTACCATGCAGTATGACTTCAAAGGGTCTGTGTTTGTTCACCATACCTCACCAATGCTATCAGCCCGTTGTGTCCAGCCTTATGTCTCAACTAGCTCTGGGTGTAGATGTGGTAAATCCATGTTGCATCACAAGCCCTGAATGAATTATTTAAGAATTGCTCTCTATTTCACTGTCTTTGTGTTTTGTTTTTGAAATTTATTTTGTTAATGGGGTTTATCGGATTTTCACTGCTGCGTTTAGGCCACTGTACACACGCTTGACTTCCTTATGGAGACATATAAATCCATGGGTCTTAAGTTTCTTACTTGTCAGGTATATTCTCAAGTGTTGAATATGGGGTGTTGAGTCCATTTCGTTGAGCAAGGAGTAGGTCTTGTCTATTATATATTTTGCTTATGGAACGGTATCTGTGCTAATTTCAATCTCTGGTTTGATGCAGCACCCCAACTCACCTTTCCCCATAAGCAAGCATAAGTTGGTTTTCTAAATTTGAGACCCTGTTCTGTTTTGTAATTCAGTTCATGTGTAGCCAAGTTTACGTTCCGTGTATTAGTGATATCTTATGATGTTTCTTTTTCTGTGTGACTTATTTCTCGTAGAATCGTCGTACCTGAATCCACTCATTATGCCGCTACGGGCCTGATGACGTGGAACTCATTGCTGAGTGATATTCCATTGTACGTACGTACCACAACTTCTTTATCCATTTTTTGCTTTCTCGGATATTTAACTTGTACCGTAGACGAGGTTCTTGTAAACAGAGCCGTCCCAAACTTTGGGGTGGCAGTGTGTTTTGAATTTAATTTCCCTAAGCTATAGGACCATAATTGGAAGTGCCATAGGCTGTGTTGCTTTTTTTCCTACGTGTTTCAGGAAACACCATACACTTCTCCAGAGTGGCTGTTGGCAATTTACATCCCGCCCATCAGCATAACAAGGCTCCCTGTTCTCCATGACCTGTCCTGCCTTTCTGGATTTTACACTTTTTTCAGATGTCCCTTTTGACGGGGGGGCAGTGAGACTTCATTGTAGTGCAGATTTCCTTTACATGCTTGCTTGGTTGGCCAAAAACTGCGTATGCGTTTTTTCCTGAATATATTCAGGAAAAAACGCATACGCCCTTTTTGGCCAAGTGCATCATTGTGGACATTCTGCCTCTTTTCCTATGCTTTAAGTGCAATTCCAGTCTACCCCCTGAAATCGTTTTCCTGAAATTCTGCCCCGCTTTCAACTCCTCTTCGAAGACTTACTTCAATACATTTTTGGACGATAGCTGTCATTCATAACTCTGCAGGTTTGTGAATTACAGTGCCCCTGAGCTCCTTTCTTCAACTCGCTTTCCTGTGAACTGGCCGCAAAACCGCAGGATTGCTTCAGGCCCTAATCTGGTACCCGCAGGGCACGCTGAGCCTTTGGTTATTTCCTCTTCCTGGTGGGAAATGAGCGTTTCATTTGCCCGTGCAGACACCTACAGCTAGTCTCGCATTGGTTCTCCCTATTCCTGTGCATATTGCGCAGAAATTGCAAACTGTGCCAAACAGGAGGTTAAAGGCACTGACTCTCCAAGTGGGGAGAGTGTTAGTAAAGCGTCTGGAACGGTGAACCCGAGAACCAGGGGTCGAAACCTGAGACGCATTTGAAACCGTTTCCCAATCACATGGTGGACCATACTCTGGGTTTCCCATGCATGTTTTAGCTGAAGGAAGAATCCCTTAAACCTGGAGAGTTGGGACCCATGGAATGGGTACCATGCAGTATGACTTCAAAGGGTCTGCCTTTGCTCACCGAACCTCACCAATGCTATCAGCCCGAAGTGTCCAGCCTTATGTCTCACCCAGCTCTGGGTGTAGATGTGGTAAATCCAGGTTGCATCACAAGGCCTGAATGAATTATGTAAGAATTGCTCTCTATTTCACTGTCATTGTGTTTTGTTTTTGAAATTTATTTTGTTAATGGGATTTATCGGATTTTCACTGCTGCGTTTAGGCCCCTGTACACACGCTTGACTTCCTTATGGAGACATATAAATCCATGGGTCTTAAGTTTCTTACGTGTCAGGTATATTCCCAGGCGTTGAATATGGGGTGTTGAGTCCATTTCGTTGAGCAAGGAGTAGGTCTTGTCTATTATATATTTGGCTTATGGAACGGTATCTGTGCTAATTTCAATCTCTGGTTTGATGCAGCACCCCAACTCACCTTTCCCCATAAGCAAGCATAAGTTGGTTTTCTAAATTTGAGACCCTGTTCTGTTTTGTAATTCAGTTCATATGTAGCCAAGTTTATGTTCCGTGTATTAGTGATATCTTATGATCTTTCTTTTTCTGTGTGACTTATTTCTCGTAGAATCGTTGTAGCTGAATCCACTCATTATGCCGCTACGGGCCTGATGACGTAGATCTCATTGCTGAGTGATATTCCATTGTACGTACGTACCACATCTTCTTTATCCATTTTTTGCTTTCTCGGATATTTCATTTGTACCGTAGACGAGGTTCTTGTAAACAGAGCCGTCCCAAACTTTGGGGTGGCAGTGTGTTTTTGAATTTAATTTCCCTAAGCTATAGGACCATGAGTGGAAGTGCCATAGGATGTGTTGCTTTGTTTCCTAGGTGTTTCAGGAAACACCATACACTTCTCCAGAGTGGCTGTTGGCAATTTACATCCCGCCCATCAGCATAACAAGGCTCCCTGTTCTCCATGACCTGTCCTGCCTTTCTGGCTTTTACACTTGTTTCAGATGGCCCTTTTGACCGGGGGGCAGTGAGACTTCATTGTAGTGCAGATTTCCTTTACACGCTTGCTTGGTTGGCCAAAAAGTGCGTATGCGTTTTTTCCTGAATATATTCAGGAAAAAACGCATACGCCCTTTTTGGCCAAGTGCATCATTGTCGACATTCTGCCTCCTTTCCTATGCTTTAAGTGCAATTCCAGTCTACCCCCTGAAATCGTTTTCCTGAAATTCTGCCCCGCTTTCAAGTCCTCTTCGAAGACTTACTTCAATACATTTTTGGACGATAGCTGTCATTCATAACTCTGCAGGTTTGTGATTTACAGTGCCCCTGAGCTCCTTTCTTCAACTCGCTTTCCTGTGAACTGGCCGCAAAACCGCAGGATTGCTTCAGGCCCTAATCTGGTACCCGCAGGGCACGCTGAGCCTTTGGTTATTTCCTCTTCCTGGTGGGAAATGAGCGTTTCATTTGCCCGTGCAGACACCTACAGCTAGTCTCGCATTGGTTCTCCCTATTCCTGTGCAGCTTGCGCAGAAATTGCAAACTGTGACAAACAGTACGTTAAAGGCACTGACTCTCCATGTGGGGATACTGTTAGTAAAGCATCTGGAACGGTTCACCCGAGTACCAGGGGACGAAACCTGAGATGCATTTGAAAACGTTTCCCAATCACATGGTGGACCATACTCTGGGTTTCCCATGCATGTTTTAGCTGAAGGAAGAATCCCTTAAACCTGGAGAGTTGGGACCCATGGAATGGGTACCATGCAGTATGACTTCAAAGGGTCTGCCTTTGCTCACCGAACCTCACCAATGCTATCAGCCCGAAGTGTCCAGCCTTATTTCTCACCCAGCTCTGGGTGTAGATGTGGTAAATCCAGGTTGCATCACAAGGCCTGAATGAATTATGTAAGAACTGCTCTCTATTTCACTGTCATTGTGTTTTGTTTTTGAAATTTATTTTGTTAATGGGATTTATCGGATTTTCACTGCTGCGTTTAGGCCCCTGTACACACGCTTGACTTCCTTATGGAGACATATAAATCCATGGGTCTTAAGTTGCTTACTTGTCAGGTATATTCCCAGGCGTTGAATATGGGGTGTTGAGTCCATTTCGTTGAGCAAGGAGTAGGTCTTGTCTATTATATATTTGGCTTATGGAAGGGTATCTGTGCTAATTTCAATCTCTGGTTTGATGCAGCACCAAAACTCACCTTTCCCCATAAGCAAGCATAAGTTGGTTTTCTAAATTTGAGACCCTGTTCTGTTTTGTAATTCAGTTCATGTGTAGCCAAATTTACGTTCCGTGTATTAGTGATATCTTATGATCTTTCTTTTTCTGTGTGACTTATTTCTCGTAGAATCGTCGTACCTGAATCCACTCATTATGCCGCTACGGGCCTGATGACGTAGATCTCATTGCTGAGTGATATTCCATTGTACGTACGTACCACAACTTCTTTATCCATTTTTTGCTTTCTCGCATATTTAACTTGTACCGTAGACGAGGTTCTTGTAAACAGAGCAGTCCCAAACTTTGGGGTGGCTGTGTGTTTTTGATTTTAATTTCCCTAAGCTATAGGACCCTAAGTGGAAGTGCCATAGGCTGTGTTGCTTTGTTTCCTACGTGTTTCAGGAAACACCATACACTTCTCCAGAGTGGCTGTTGGCAATTTACATCCCGCCCATCAGCATAGCAAGGCTCCCTGTTCTCCATGACCTGTCCTGCCTTTCTGGATTTTACACTTGTTTCAGATGGCCGTTTGGACCGGGGGGCTGTGAGACTTCATTGGAGTGCAGATTTCCTTTACACGCTTGCTTGGTTGGCCAAAAAGGGCGTATGTGTTTCTTCCTGAATATATTCAGGAAAAAACGCATACGCCCTTTTTGGCCAAGTGCATCATTGTCGACATTCTGCCTCTTTTCCTATGCTTTAAGTGCAATTCCAGTCTACCCCCTGAAATCGTTTTCCTGCAATTCTGCCCCGCTTTCAAGTCCTCTTCGAAGACTTACTTCAATACATTTTTGGACGATAGCTGTCATTCATAACTCTGCAGGTTTGTGAATTACAGTGCCCCTGAGCTCCTTTCTTCAACTCGCTTTCTTGTGAGCTGGCCGCAAAACCACAGGATTGCTTCAGGCCCTAATCTGGTTCCCGCAGGGCACGCTGAGCCTTTGGTTAATCCCTCTTCCTGGTGGGAAATGAGCGTTCCATTTGCACGTGCAGACACCTACAGCTAGTCTCTCATTGGTTCTCCCTATTCCTGTTCATCTTGCGCAGAAATTGCAAACTGTGCCAAACAGGAGGTTAAAGGCACTGACTCTCCAAGTGGGGAGAGTGTTAGTAAAGCGTCTGGGATGGTGAACCCGAGTACCAGGGGACGAAACCTGAGATGCATTTGAAAACGTTTCCCAATCACACGGTGGACCATACTCTGGGTTTCCCTTGCTTGTTTTAGCTGAAGGAAGAATCTCTGAAACCTGGAGAGTTGGGACCCATGGAATGGCTACCATGCAGTATGACTGCAAAGGGTCTGCCTTTGCTCACCGAACCTCACCAATGCTATCAGCCCGAAGTGTCCAGCCTTATGTCTCAACCAGCTCTGGGTGTAGATGTGGAAAATCCAGGTTGCATCACAAGGCCTGAATGAATTATGTAAGAATTGCTCTCTATTTCACTGTCATTGTGTTTTGTTTTTGAAATTTATTTTGTTAATGGGATTTATCGGATTTTCACTGCTGCGTTTAGGCCACTGTACACACGCTTGACTTCCTTATGGAGACATATAAATCCATGGGTCTTAAGTTTCTTACTTGTCAGGTATATTCCCAGGCGTTGAATATGGGGTGTTGAGTCCATTTCGTTCAGCAAGGAGTAGGTCTTGTCTATTATATATTTGGCTTATGGAACGGTATCTGTGCTAATTTCAATCTCTGGTTTGATGCAGCACCCCAACTCACCTTTCCCCATAAGCAAGCATAAGTTGGTTTTCTAAATTTGAGACCCTGTTCTGTTTTCTAATTCAGTTCATGTGTAGCCAAGTATACGTTCCCTGTATTAGTGATATCTTATGATCTTTCTTTTTCTGTGTGACTTATTTCTCGTAGAATCGTCGTAGCTGAATCCACTCATTATGCCGCTACGGGCCTGATGACGTAGATCTCATTGCTGAGTGATATTCCATTGTACGTACGTACCACAACTTCTTTATCCATTTTTTGCTTTCTCGGATATTTAATTTGTACCGTAGACGAGGTTCTTGTAAACAGAGCCATCCCAAACTTTGGGGTGGCAGTGTGTTTTTGAATTTAATTTCCCTAAGCTATAGGACCATGAGTGGAAGTGCCATAGGCTGTGTTGCTTTGTTTCCTAGGTGTTTCAGGAAACACCATACACTTCTCCAGAGTGGCTGTTGGCAATTTACATCCCGCCCATCAGCATAACAAGGCTCCCTGTTCTCCATGACCTGTCCTGCCTTTCTGGATTTTACACTTGTTTCAGATGGCCTTTTTGACCGGGGGGCAGTGAGACTTCATTGTAGTGCAGATTTCCTTTACACGCTTGCTTGGTTGGCCAAAAAGGGCGTATGCGTTTTTTCCTGAATATATTCAGGAAAAAACGCATACGCCCTTTTTGGCCAAGTGCATCATTGTCGACATTCTGCCTCCTTTCCTATGCTTTAAGTGCAATTCCAGTCTACCCCCTGAAATAGTTTTCCTGAAATTCTGCCCCGCTTTCAAGTCCTCTTCGAAGACTTACTTCAATACATTTTTGGACGATAGCTGTCATTCATAACTCTGCAGGTTTGTGAATTACAGTGCCCCTGAGCTCCTTTCTTCAACTCGCTTTCCTGTGAACTGGCCGCAAAACCGCAGGATTGCTTCAGGCCCTAATCTGGTACCCGCAGGGCACGCTGAGCCTTTGGTTATTTCCTCTTCCTGGTGGGAAATGAGCGTTTCATTTGCCCGTGCAGACACCTACAGCTAGTCTCGCATTGGTTCTCCCTATTCCTGTGCATCTTGCGCAGAAATTGCAAACTGTGACAAACAGGAGGTTAAAGGCACTGACTCTCCATGTGGGGATACTGTTAGTAAAGCATCTGGAACGGTTCACCCGAGTACCAGGGGACGAAACCTGAGACGCATTTGAAAACGTTTCCCAATCACATGGTGGACCATACTCTGGGTTTCCCATGCATGTTTCAGCTGAAGGAAGAATCCCTTAAACCTGGAGAGTTGGGACCCATGGAATGGGTACCATGCAGTATGACTTCAAAGGGTCTGCCTTTGCTCACCGAACCTCACCAATGCTATCAGCCCGAAGTGTCCAGCCTTCTGTCTCAACCAGCTCTGGGTGTAGATGTGGTAAATCCAGGTTGCATCACAAGGCCTGAATGAATTATGTAAGAATTGCTCTCTATTTCACTGTCATTGTGTTTTGTTTTTGAAATTTATTTTGTTAATGGGATTTATCGAATTTTCACTGCTGCGTTTAGGCCCCTGTACACACGCTTGACTTCCTTATGGAGACATATAAATCCATGGGTCTTAAGTTTCTTACTTGTCAGGTATATTCCCAGGCGTTGAATATGGGGTGTTGAGTCCATTTCGTTGAGCAAGGAGTAGGTCTTGTCTATTATATATTTGGCTTATGGAAAGGTATCTGTGCTAATTTCAATCTCTGGTTTTATGCAGCATCCCAACTCACCTTTCCCCATAAGCAAGCATAAGTTGGTTTACGAAATTTGAGACCCTGTTCTGTTTTGTAATTCAGTTCATGTGTAGCCAAGTTTACGTTCCGTGTATTAGTGATATCTTATGATCTTTCTTTTTCTGTGTGACTTATTTCTCGTAGAATCGTCGTACCTGAATCCACTCATTATGCCGCTACGGGCCTGATGACGTAGATCTCATTGCTGAGTGATATTCCATTGTACGTACGTACCACAACTTCTTTATCCATTTTTTGCTTTCTCGCATATTTAACTTGTACCGTAGACGAGGCTCTTGTAATTAGAGCAGTCCCAAACTTTGGGGTGGCTCTGTGTTTTTGATTTTAATTTCCCTAAGCTATAGGACCCTAAGTGGAAGTGCCATAGGCTGTGTTGCTTTGTTTCCTACGTGTTTCAGGAAACACCATACACTTCTCCAGAGTGGCTGTTGGCAATTTACATCCCGCCCATCAGCATAACAAGGCTCCCTGTTCTCCATGACCTGTCCTGCCTTTCTGGATTTTACACTTGTTTCAGATGGCCGTTTGGACCGGGGGGCCGTGAGACTTCATTGGAGTGCAGATTTCCTTTACACGCTTGCTTGGTTGGCCAAAAAGGGCGTATGCGTTTTTTCCTGAATATATTCAGGAAAAAACGCATACGCCCTTTTTGACCAAGTGCATCATTTTTGACATTCTGCCTCTTTTCCTATGCTTTAAGTTCAATTCCAGTCCACCCCGTGAAATTGTTTTCCCGAAATTCTGCCCCGCTTTCAAGTCCTCTTCGAAGACTTACTTCAATACATTTTTGGACGATAGCTGTCATTCATAACTCTGCAGTTTTGTGAATTACAGTGCCCCTGAGCTCCTTTCTTCAACTCGCTATCTTGTGAGCTGGCCGCAAACCAACATGATTGCTTCAGGCCCTAATCTGGTTCCGGCACGTCATGCTGAGCCTTTGGTTAATTCCTCTTCCTGGTGGGAAATGAGCATTAAATTTGCACGTGCAGACACCTACAGCTAGTCCCTGATTGGTTCTCCCTATTCCTGTTCACCTTCCGCAGAATTTCCAAACTGTGCCAAACAGGAGGTTAAAGGCACTGACTCTCCAAGTGGAGAGAGTGTTAGTAAAGGGTCTGGAATGGTGAACCCGTGTAAAAGGGGACGAAAACTGAGATGCATTTGAAAACGCTTCCCACTCACACGGTGTACCATACTTTGTGTTTCCCATGCATGTTTTAGCTGAAGGAAGAATCTCTTAAACCTGGAGAGTTGGGACCCATGGAATGGGTACCATGCAGTATGACTTCAAAGGGTCTGCATTTGCTCATCGTACCTCACCAGTGCTATCCGCCCGAAGTGTCCAACCTTATGTCTCACTCAGCTCTTGGTGCAGATGTGGTTAATCCCGGTTGCATCACAAGCTCTGAATGAATTATTTAAGTATAGCTCTCTATTTCACTGTCATTGTGTTTTGTTTTTGTAATTCATTTTGATAATTGGATTTATCGGATTTTCTCTGCTGCGTTCATAAATCTATACACACCCTTGATTCTCTTACAGAGACATATAAATCCATGGGTTTGAAGATTCTTACTAGTCAGGTGTATTCCTAGGCGTTGAATATGGGGTGTTTAGTCCATTTCGTTGAGCAACTGGTAGGTCTTGACTATTACATATTTGGCTTATGGAAAGGTATCTGGTCTAATTTCTATCTCTGGTTTTATGCAGCACCCCAACTCTCCTTTATCCTTAAGCAAGCATATGTTGGTTTTCTAAATTTGAGACCCCGTTCTGTTTAGTAATTCAGTTCATTTGTAGCCACGTTTACATTCCATGTATTAGTAATATCGTGTGTCTTTTTCTTTTTGAATTATGTGACTTCGAATGATCATACGTAACTCCTCTGTGGTTGTTACAACTGGCCATATTTCATTGATTTCCAGGCTGAGTAATATTCCACTCTACATAAGTGCCACATCTCTATCCATTTTTTCCCTCCAGAGACTTATAAATTATATCCTAGTCGAGGATCTTTTAAACATAGAGGCGGTAAATATTGGGGTGCCTGTGTCCTCTCGATTTTTGTTTTTCCCAAGATATACGTCCATGAGTGCAAGTGCCCTGTGCTCTGTAGCTCATTTTTTAGATGCTTTAGTAAACACAATACACTTCTCCAGAGTGACCGTTGGCAATATACATTTCCAGTATAAGCCTCAGAGAGCTCCCTTTTCTCCTTGCCCTGTCCTGCATTTTTGGTGTTTACACTTTATGAGGAAGGCTCTTCTGACTGATGCGAAGTGATATGTTTTGTAGTATTGATTTCCAGTGCCCACCTGTTTGGTTGGCTAAAAAAGTGTATGCCCTTTTCTTGAATACATACAGAAAAAGACGCATACACCCTTTTTGGCCAATTGCAATGTTGGCAATGTTCAGCCCCTTTTCTTGTGCTTAATGGCGAGTCCTTTCTACCTCTTCCAATCCCTTTCCTGCCATTCTCCGTTGCTTACAAGTCCTTTCCTCTGACTTTCCTCAAGACATTTTTCAGTGATAGATATTTTCAACTCTGCAGTTTCGTGAATTTTAGTGTCCCTGAGTTCCATTTTTCAACTTCTGTTTATGGGAACTGGCCACAAAGCAGCGGAATTTCCTCAAGCCCTATTCTGTTTCCATGGGCAACCCTAGCCTTTGGTCAATTCGTCTTCCTGATTGGAAATAAGAGTGACATGTGCCTGTCCGAACACCTAGGACTTGTGTCTCATTGTTCCTCCTCCTTCTGCTTCATCCTCTGGACAAATTCCAAACTGTCTGCAACAGGATGTTGACAGTGCTGACATCTCCAAGTGGGGAGACTGTTCGTAAAGACGCTGGAGGGATGAACCCGAGCACCAGGAGATGAGGAGATGAGATGCCTTTTCCAAACTCTTCCCGATCAGATGGTATACCATCCTCTGGGTGTGACAGGCATGTTTTAGCTGTAGGAAGTGTCCCATTCATGTGAGGAGAACACCAGGGCTTTTACAAAATCAGTGTCTCTCCACAACCCAAACTGGGGAATTTTTTAAGCTACGGCTACACATATGTTCATTAAGGGCCTTGGGAAGTAGGCAGAGTCCAAACTTTAGATGATTGAAGTCTTCAGGGTCAGAAGCACTCACCACCGGCTTCCCTTAGGTTCCATTTTAACTGTCATTAATAGATGATGTCAATAAAAATATCTATTCTTTTTCAGATTATTTCCCCTTATAGGTTATTGTAAAATATTGAGTGTAGTTCCCGGGGCTATACAGTAGTTCCTTGTTGATGATCGATTTTATACATAGCAGTGTGTATGTGTTAATCCCAAACTGTTAATTTATCCCTCCTCCCACCTTTCCCCTTTGGTAATAATAAATTATAAGATTTTATACTTCTCAGAATTGGGGGAACTGAAAGAGAGGTATCATTTTCAATGGAAAAGCATTTAAAACAAGATTGAAGTTTTAACCAAGATTTTTAGATGTACATCCTTGGAAAGAAATCACTTCGTTTCTCTAATATTGACCTGACAAATAAGACAAACCTTTTCACTGAACTTGCTTATAATAAAGTGATGGAAATATCAAATGGGAGTGTTAGAAACATCTTATTTTACCCGAGCCTTATACACTGTTCTATGTTAATTACAGTTTGGCTCAAACATCTGTTCATTGAAGTTACAATGTTCTCAATTTCTGTTACTGATCCTCCAGAGTGGACCCCAACAAGTGTCCCCCTGCCCAGTGTCATTGGAGCCAACAGATTGAGACTGAGTTTGGTTCAGAAGCAAAGGAAACTTTATATTTTGATCAGAGAATGGAGAGGTGAGAGCATGTGCTACCCCGTGGGCTGTGGGCTGGGCTGCTGTGTAGAGATCCTGTCAGAGTCAGTGGGAGGGAGGGGGCGGAGCTCTCGAGGGCCCGGTTGGCTGCAGCTCAGGCTCTATATCGCGGAGTGTGCACTGTGTCCCAGGAGCTGAGGTGTCGACCCAGCCATTCCGCACTAGGAAATCTGGTCTGAAGTGCCGGCTGTTGAACCTCTGTATGCGGGACCCTAGGAGCACGTGAAATTAGACAAAGCACAAAGGATAAAAAAGGTTAGACTTTATTTTATTGCCCAGATTCTATTTTTATCTCCCAGGGATTTTTAAGGGGCTTTGCCTGGGAAAAAGCCCTCTTCTGCCTTTTTTCCCCTTCCTCATTCTTAGAGTGCTGAGGGTGCAGACCCTTCTTCGGTAACTGCTGAGTGCTGAGTTAGGAGCCCTCATACCCGTGGGCGAGGGTCAGAACTTCTCCCCAGCAGCCTCCAGGTGACGTTGATTGTCCCCAGGCCTCCTGCCTCCCC
Source organism: Delphinapterus leucas (assembly GCF_059928025.1). NCBI lineage: Eukaryota > Metazoa > Chordata > Mammalia > Artiodactyla > Monodontidae > Delphinapterus > Delphinapterus leucas. Next base: position 17,826,628 of record NW_028322232.1, read on the forward strand.
GCTCGTCCACCTGAGCACCAGTGTTGGAAGCGTTATAGATTCTAATGACCTTTAAGGGTCCAGGAAGGAGATGTGCAGTGACGCTGTGAGGTCCAGTTTCACCCCGCCCTGCATTTGTTCGGCCACCTTAGGCTGACCCTTTCTGCCAGCCTAGATGCTCTGACCAGTAGTCTGCACTTTCTTCAATTAGGCCCCTGAATTAACGTAAAAAGAGCACCAGGTGTCAGGACCCTGCCTGCTCAACTCCCAGACAGTCCAGGGTCAGTGGTGATGAAGGACCATGATGGCCACTGAGTCAACAGCCTTTTGAAGTAAACAGGAGTCCAGCCGGTCTTATTGGCCACCATCATCACAGTGTCTGTAGGCTCTTCTATGGTGACAGCGTGATATACGCTTCCCCCGCCAAGATTATTAGGTCCGCTCTGGGTGCAGTAAGTCCTGCAAGCAGTAGTCTACTCTTTTGGGACACACTCTTGTTGTTTTATGAGAGAAACTCCAGGTCAAGTGATGGTCACATGAGTCGTCATGGTGCCCCTTTACCCCGGTTATCTCTCTGGAGGTTGGAGTTGGAGGGCCTCCTCACTCGAGGTCAGTGTGCCCACAGAGCAAACCCTGCAACTTCAGGGCATGGTTGGGGCTTAGGATCACCACGTGGGGTCCTTTTCCCTTAGGAGGGAGGTGGCCTTTTGTGCTGCTGATTTCCAGGTTTTCAGATACCGCCAGTATCTTGGCCAGATGTGGCGGTGGGCCAAGCCCATTGGTGACCGTAGTTTATCCTACCGGGATGGCATTCTTGCATTGTTCCATTTCAAGTGGTCCCAGTTTTTGCACTAATACTCCAATAGCGATTCACCATTCACCAGGAATGTAAAGGTCAAAGGGTTTAGCTAAATTAGGGAGTTCCAGGGCAAGGGTCTGAATTGACTGCTCTTTCCATTCTTGAAAGGCCACTTCTGGATTCTATTCAAAAGGATCATCATCTTTTCCTTTCAGTGTTTCATATAGAGGCCCAGCTAGTAGACTGTAGTTAGGGATCCAGAAGCACCAACCCTGGCCTCCCCAGGAACCCCTAAGCTGTCTTCTAGTTTTAGAAATGGGTAAGGCTGTAAATTGTTTCTTCCCTTTCCTGGGATGGGCTTCTCCGACCTTCTGTGAGAATGAAGCCCAGGCAGGTCACCGTAGTCTGTGATATTTGAGCTTTTTATTGGACAACTTCTATCCTTTATTGGCTTGGTAGTTCAGAGGTCTCCTTAGTAGGGCTGGCGATCAGAATGTCATCTGCATATTGAAGGAGTGTTTCCTTTTCCAGAGGTAGAACTTTTAGGTCTTTAACTGAGCTTTCCCCAAAGATGGTGTGGGAATTTTTGAACCCTTGGGGCAACACGGCCCAGAAGTATTGTTTTAGTTGTATGTTGAGTCCTGCCACTCACAAGCCAAAATTTCTTGTGACTCTGGGACTAATAGAATACAAAAGAAGGCATCATTGAAGACTAATACAGAATACCATGTCCCGGTGGTTGGTAGAATGACCAGCAGGGTGTAGGATTTAGGAACTACTGAAGGTATATCCCCGGTGGCTTCACTGACTGTCCTGACATCCTTTACCAGGACTCCAGCAGCCCATGGGGCTCTCGAGGTCAGGGCAATCCCAGGATATGGAGCTCACCTGGGCAAGTACCCCACCCCCACCGCAGCCCACGGTGCTCTCCTGTTCAGGCCCCTACCAGGATATGGGGTTCCCTGGGCAGGTTCCCCTGCAGCCCATGGGGCTCTCATGGTCAGGCCCCTCCCAGGATACAGAGCTACCCTTGCAGTTACCCTGGCAGGGCTGGGCACACAGGTACCGTGCACATTGCCCTCATTGCAGAGCACTTCCAGCTCACCTGTCACTCAGATCTGACACAGAGCACCTCAGAGCAGGACTTGAACTAAGAAACAGCAGCTCCAACAGGTCTGTGACCCTGGGCATCACTCTGTGTGGCCTCCCTCCACCTGGTCTTCCAGAGACTTCCACTGCACCCGGGGCACCAGGCCTCTGTCTCCACCCACCACCCACCCCCCACCCCTCCTCTCCCTGACTCCTGGGTTCCTCTCATTAGGAGAGGGTTTTCTTGAAGTTGTCTCCCACTCATGGGCCAGATAATATAATTAGAAAACAAGCCAGAGCTGCAACCCCTTGTCTATCCTGACTCTCAGGAGCCCACACCTGTTCCTTGGACCTGGCCGATTCAGCAAGTTCCAGTTTCTGCAACTGTGAGTGCCTGAAGGGTGATTATTGGCTGGCCTGGGAAGCCTGACCGTGCCGGCCAGCCCTCCCCAGGTGTGCCTGTTTGAGATCAATATAAACACCACTCCAGGCAGCAAGAGCCCCTGCAGCTGTGCCTGACGCCATTTTCTCTGCCCTGTCAGCAGTCTCGGGGCTGGACTGGTGGGAGGGAGTGAGAGGCCACGGCTTTGTGGGTGGCCCAGTGTGAGTGGGGCTCTGCTGGACTTTCTGCAGCAGTTACCAAGATGCCACCTGCTAAAGAAGAGGATGTGTCACCCATACCTGCCTCTGGAATTTCTCCCTGGGCAGAGGTGAGTGAGGAAGAAAGCAGTGGGGGCCCGGACAGCAGGGGTATCTCAGGCAGGGAAATGGAAAGCTTCCAGAAGAGTACCCAGGGCCAGGACCATCCTGGCTGGCCTGCAGGCACCAAATCGGCTGGCATGCTGTCACTCATGTGACTCCATGGCCCTTCCTCTAGGCTTTCAAGTCCTTGTACATATTCAGGTGTTTTACCTGGGAAGGGTGGGAACATTTCAGCAGCAGCTGGCCTGGGGCTCGGCCCACATTTACTCACAGATGCCTCGGCACGGTCCCCCAGCTTTGCAATGAGGACGCTTGTTGCGTGGGGCCTGCTGGCTGAATGGGAGATCATTCCCCACCACTGGCCAACTACAGAATTGTTTACAACTGGAGCAAGTGCCCTGATACGGTTTTCCTCTGTGTAACTGGTGGGTTCTGTTTTTTTTTTCTTTTTTTCATTTTTGGTTCAAGGTAGATTTTATTCCTCTTTTTTGTATTTACGGATATAAGCATGGAAATAATTTATTCATATAAATACATGTATGTGAAGGGAAGAATATTTTTTCTGTTTTACTTTTTGTAATTTTGAATTTTATTTTATTTTTTTATACAGCAGGTTCTTTTTGGTTATCTATTTTATACATATAAATGTATACATGCCAATCCCAATCTCTCAATCCTCCCACCACCACCCCCCAACAGCTTTCCCCCCTTGGTGTCCATACGTTTGTTGTCTACATCTGTTGCTCTATTTCTGCCTTAAAAAACGGTTCATCTGTATAATTTTTCTAGGTTCCACATATATGCATTAATATACAAGATTTGTTTTTCTCTTTCTGACTTACTTCACTCTGTATGACAGTCTCTAGATCCATCAACGTCTCTACAAATGACCCAATTTCATTCCTTTTTATGGCTTAGTAATATTCCATTTTATATTTGTACCACATCTTTATGCATTCGTCTGTCTGTGGGCATTTAGGTTGCTTCCATTACCTGGATATTGTAAATAGTGATGCAATGAACATTGAGGTGAATGTCTCTTTTTGATTTATGGTTTTGTCTGGGTATATGCCCAGTAGTGGGATTGCTGTATCATATGGTAATTCTATTCTTAGTTTTATAAGAAACTCCATAATGTTCTCCACAGTGACTGTATCAATTTACATTCCCAACAATAGTGGAAGAGGGTTCCTTATCTCCACACCCTTTCCAGCATTTGTTGTTTGTAGATTTTCTGATGATGCCCATTCTAACAGGTGTGAGGTGATACACCATGGATGAGTCTATTTCGTTGAGCAAAGAGTAGGTCTTGTCTATTACATATTTGGCTTATGGAATGGTATGTGTGCTAATTTCAATCTCTGGTTTTATACAGCACCCCAACTCAACTTTCCCCTTAAGCAAGCATAAGTTTTTATCTAAATTTGAGACTGTTCGGTTTTGTAATTCAGTTTATGTGTAGCCAAGTTTACACTCCCTCTATTAGTGATATCTTATGATAATTATCTTTCTCTGTGTGACCTATTTCTCTTAGAATCATCATACTTAAATCCACTCAATTTGCTGCTACAGGCCTGATGACATTGATTTCATTGTTGAGTGATATTCCGTTGTACGTAAGTAGCACAACTCCTTTATCCATTTTTTTCTTTCTGGGATATTTAATTTGTACTGGACTCGAGGTTCTTGTAAACACAGCAGCCCTAAATTTTGTGTTGGCTGTGTCTTGTTGATTTTAATTTTCCTAAGCTATAGGGCCAAAAGTGGAAGTGCCCTAGTCTCTGTAGCTTTGTTTTTCAGATGTTTCAGGATACACCATAAACATCTCCAGTGTGTCTGTTGGCAATTTACATCCCGCCCATCAGCATAACAAGGCTCCCTGTTCTCCATGGCCTGTCCTGTGTTTCTGGTTTTTACACTTTTTTCAGATGGCCCTTTTGACGAATGGGAAATGAGACTTCATTGTAGTACGGATTTCCATTGCTCGAGTGCTTGGTTGGCCAAAAAGGGCATATGCGTTTTTTCCTGAATATATTCAGGAAAACATGTATACGCACTGTTCGTCCAAGTGCATCACTGTCAAAGATCTGCCACTTTTCACATGTTTTAAATGCAATTCCAATCTACCTCCTGAAATATGATTCCTCAATTTTGCCTCGTTTTCAAGTCCTCTTTGCAGACTTACTTCAATATATTTTTGCCAATAGCTGTCATTTATAACTCTGCAGGTTTGTGAATTACAGTGCCCGTGATTTCCTTTCTTAACTCGCTTCCTTGAAAGCTGGCCACAAAACCGCAGGTTTGCTTCAGGCCGTAATCAGGGTGTGGCACGGCACTCTGAGCCTTTGGTTAATTCCTCTTCCTGGTGGGAAATTAGAGTTAAATGTGCCCCTCCAGACACCTGCCTCACTCCCAGCCCCTTGGTGATGTGTGTCCTCTGGTTTGAGGCCACATGTGATGGGTTCCTCATCTTTTGATGATGTGGCCCCACTGGTGTGAGGACACTCCTGCCTGCTTCCCATCCCCTTGGTGATGTGGTCCCTCCGGCGAGAGTCTGATCCTGGTTGGGTTCCTCACACTTCTGTGAGGTGGGCCCTCTTCTCTGAGGTCACTCCTGCCTGGCTAGCACACCCCGCCTTGGCGACGTCAGACCTCTGGTGGCAGTTGGAGCCTGCTGGGAGCCTCCTCCCCTCGGTGATGAGGCCCTCTGGCATCAGGCCCTAACTGCTGGGTTCCCACATTTTCTGATACGTCCTAAGTGGTGCGAGGGCACTCCTGCCAGGTTCCCATCCCCATGGGCATGTGGGCCTTCTGCTCTAAGGTCCCAACACCTGTGTTGTTCACCGTTTCATGATGTTGGCTCTCTGGTGTTAGTTCACTCAGGCCTAGATCCCATAGACTCTGTGCTCTGAGCCGCCTGCTGGGAGGTTCCTACTGCTGAATTCCTTACCTTTTCTATTCTTTGGGTTCTGTGTTTTCATGCTCCTCCTTCCTGACTCACTCCCAGCCCCTTTGTGATGTAGGTCCTCTGGTTTGAGGCCACATGTGCCAGTCTCCTCACCTTTATTGATGTGGCCCCACTGGTGTGAGGACACTCCTGCCTGGTTCCCATCCACTTGGTGATGGGGGCCCTCTGGTGAGAGCCTGATCATGGCTGGATTCCTCACCCTTCTGTGAGGTAGACCCTCTGCTGTGAGGTCACTCCTGCCTGGCTGGCACACGTCACCTTGGCGATGTGGGCCCTCAGTTGGGAGTTGGTGCCTGCTGGGAGTCTCCTCCCCTCGGTAATGAGGGCCCTCTGACGTCAGGCCCTAACTCATGGGCTCCCAAAATTTTCTGATGTGCGCCCTGTCGTGCGAGTACACTCCTGCCGGGGTCCCATCCCCATGGGGATGTTGGCTTTCTGCTCTGAGGTCCCAACGGCTGGGTTGCTCACAGTGTCAGAATGTGGGCCCTCTGCTGTGAGTTCACTCCGGCATGGATCCCATAGCCTCGGTGCTCTGGGCCACCTGCTTGGAGCTTCCAACGGCGGGGTTCCTCACCTTTTTATTCTATGGGCCCTCTGTTGTGAGTCTCCTCCTGCATGCCTCACTCCCAGCCCTTTCGTGATGTGTGTCCCCTTATTTGAGGCCACATGTGCTGTGTTCCTCATCTTTGGCTGATGTGGCCCCACTGGTGTGAGGACACTCCTGCCTGGTTTCCATCCCCTTGGTGATGTGGGCCCTCTGGTTAGAGTCTGATCCTGGTTGGGTTCCTCACACTTCTGTGAGGTGGGCCCTCTGCTGTGAGGTAACTCCTGCCTGGCTTGCTCCCATTGCCTTGGTGATGTCGGCCCTCTGGTGGCATTTGGAGCCTGCTAGTAGCCTCCTCTCCTCGGTGATGAGGGCCCTCTGGCGTCAGGCCCTAACTGCTGGGTTCCCACATTTTCTGATACGTGTTAAGTTGTGCGAGGACACTCCTGCGAGGTTCCTATCCCCATGGGGATGTGGGTCTTCTGCTCTGAGTTTCCACCGGCTGGGTTGCTCACAGTTTCATGATGTGGGCCCTCTGCTGTGAGTTCACTGTGGCCTGGATCCCATAGACTCTGTGCTCTGGGCCACCTGCTGGGAGGTTCAAACTGCTGGATTCCTCACATTTTTTATTCTGTGGGCCCTGTGTTGTTAGGCTACTCCTGCTTGCCTCACTCGGAGCACCTTGGAAATGTGGGTCCTCTGGTTTAGGCCACATGTGCTGGGTTCCTCACCTTTCTATAATGTGGCCACACTGGTGTGAGGACACTGCTGCCTTTTTCCGATCCCCTTGGTGATGTGGGCTCTCTGGTGAGAGTCTTATCCTGGCTGGTTTCCTCACCCTTCTGTGAGGTAGACCCTCTGCTGTGAGGTCACTCCTGCCTGGCTGGCACACATCACCTTGGCGATGTGGGCCCTCAGTTGGGAGTTGGTGCCTGCTGGGGGTCTCCACCCCTCGGTAATGAGGGCCCTCTGGCGTCAGACCCTAACTCCTGGGCTCCCAAAATTTTCTGATGTGCGCCCTGTGGTGCGACTACACTCCTGCCAGGTTCCCAACCCCATGGGAATGTGGGCCTTCTGCTCTGAGGTCCCAACGGTGGGTTGCTCAGTTTCATGATGAGGGTCCTCTGGTGTGAGTTCACTCCGCCCTGGATCCAATAGCCTCGCTGCTCCTGGCTGCCTGCGGGGAGGTTCCAACTGCGGGATTCCTCACCTTTTTTCTTCTATGGGCCCTCTGTTTTGAGACTTCTCCTGCCTGCCTGACTCCCAGCCCCTTGGTGATGTGTGTCCTCTGGTTTGAGGCTATGTGTGCTGGGTCCCTCACCTTTCGATTATGTGGCCCCACTGGTGTGAGGACACTCCTGCCTGGTTCCTATCCCCTTGGTGATGTGGGCCCTCTGGTGAGAGTCTGATCCTGGCTGGGTTCCTCACCCTTCTGTGAGGTGGACCCTCTGCTGTGAGATCACTCCTGCCTGGCTGGCACACCCCACCTTGGCAACGTCGGCCCTCTTGTGGCACTTTGAGCCTGCTGGGAGCTTCCTCTCCTCGGTGATGAGGGCCCTCTGGCGTCAGGCCCTAACTTCTGGGCTCCCAAAATTCTCTAATGTGCGCCCTGTGGTGCGAGTACACTCCTGCCAGGTTCCCAACCCCATGGGAATGTGGGCCTTCTGCTCTGAGGTCCCAAAGGTGGGTTGCTCAGTTTCATGATGAGGGTCCTCTGGTGTGAGTTCACTCCGCCCTGGATCCAATAGCCTCGCTCCTCCTGGCTGCCTGCGGGAAGGTTCCAACTGCGGGATTCCTCACCTTTTTTCTTCTATGGGCCCTCTGTTTTGAGACTCCTCCTGCCTGCCTGACTCCCAGCCCCTTGGCGATGTGTGTCCTCTGGTTTGAGGCTACGTGTACTGGGTCCCTCACCTTTCGATTATGTGGCCCCACTGGTGTGAGGACACTCCTGCCTGGTTCCTATCCCCTTGGTGATGTGGGCCCTCTGGTGAGAATCTGATCCTGGCTGGGTTCCTCACCCTTCTGTGAGGTGGACCCTCTGCTGTGAGATCACTCCTGCCTGGCTGGCACACCCCACCTTGGCAACGTCGGCCCTCTTGTGGCAGTTGGAGCCTGCTGGGAGCTTCCTCTCCTCGGTGATGAGGGACCTCTGGCGTCAGGCCCTAACTTCTGGGCTCCCAAAATTCTCTAATGTGCGCCCTGTGGTGCGAGTACACTCCTGCCAGGTTCCCAACCACATGGGAATGTGGGCCTTCTGCTCTGAGGTCCCAACGGCTGGGTTGCTCACAGTTTCATGATGAGGGCCCTCTGTTTTGTGTTCAGTCAGGTCTGGATCCCATATCCTCGCTGCTCCTGGCCGCCTGCTGGGAGGTTCCAACTGCGGGATTCCTCACCTTTTTTATTCTATGGGCCCTCTGTTTTGAGGCTCCTCCTGCCTGCCTCACTCCCAGCCCCTTGGTGATGTGTGTCCTCTAGTTTGAGGCCACGTGTGCTGGGTCCATCACATTTCGGTGATGTGGCCCCACTGGTGTGAGGACACTCCTGCCTGGTTTCCATTCCCTTGGTGATGTGGGCCCTCTGGTGAGAGTCTGATCCTCTTTGGGTTCCTCACACTTTTGTGTGGTTGGCCCTCTGCTCTGAGGTCACTCCTGCCTGGCTGGCACACACCGCATTGGCGACGTCAGCCCTCTGGTAGCAGTTGGAGCTTGCTGGGAGCCTCCTCTCCTCAGTGATGAGGGCCCTCTGGCGTCTGGCCCTAACTGCTGGGCTCCCCACATTTTCTGATGTGTGCCCACTGGTGCGATGACACTCCTGCTTGGTTCCCTCCCCCATGGGGATGTGGGCCTTGTGCTCTGAGGTCACAACGGCTGGGTTGCTTACAGTATCACGATGAGGGCCCTCTGTTGTGAGTTCATCACTGCCTGGATCCCATAGCCTCGGTGATCTGGGCCGCCTGCTGGGATGTTCCAACGGCTGGATTCCTCACCTTTTTTATACAATGGGCCATGTGTTGGGAGGATAATCCTGCCTGCCTTGCTCCGAGACCCATGGTGACGTGGGTCCTCTGGTTTGAGGCCACATGTGCTGAGTACCTCAACTTTCGATGATGTGGTCCCACGGGTGTGAGGACACTCCTGCCTGGTTCCCAGCCCCTTGCTGTTGTGGGCACTCTGGTGAGGGTCTGATCCTTCCTGGGTTCCTTACCCTTCTGTGAGGTGGGCCCTCTGATGTGAGGTCACTCCTGCATGGCTGGCTCACGTCGCCTTGGCGACGTGGGTCTTCTGTTGGCCACTGAAGCATACTGGGAGCCTCCTACCCTCTTTAATGAGGGCCCTGGAAAAACGCATATGCCCTTTTTGACCAAGTGCATCATTGTCGACATTCTGACTCTTTTCCTATACTTTCAGAGGATTTCCCGTCTACCTCCTGAAATCGTAGTCCTGGAATTCTGCCCCACGTTCAAGTCCTCTTTGTAGCCTTACTTCAATATATTTTTGGATGATAGCTGTCATTTATAACTCTGCAGGTTTGTGAATTACAGTGCCCCTGAGCTCCTTTCTTCAACTCGCTTTCTTGTGAGCTGGCCGCAAAACCGCAGGATTGCTTCAGGCCCTAATCTGGTTCCGGCACGGCATGCTGAGCCTTTGGCTAATTCCTCTTCCTGGTTGGTAATGAGCGTTAAATTTGCCCGTGCAGACACCTACAGCTAGTCTCTCATTGGTTCTCCCTATTCCTGTTCATCATGCGCAGAAATTGCAAACTGTACCAAACAGGAGGTTAAAGGCACTGACTCTCCAGGTAGGGACAGTGTAAGTAAAGCGTCTGGAATGGTGAACCCGAGTACCAGGGGACGAAAACTGAGACGCATTTAAAAACGTTTCCCGGTCACACGGTGGACCATACTCTGGGATTCCCATGCATGTTTTAGCTGAAGGAAGAATCCCTTAAACCTGGAGAGTTGGGACCCATGGAATGTGTACCATGCAGTATGACTTCAAAGGGTCTGCATTTGCTCACTGAACCTCACCAATGGTATCCGCCCGAAGTGTCCAGCCTTATGTCTCACCCAGCCATAGGTGTAGATGTGGTAACTCCAGGTTGCATCACAAGCCCTGAATGAATGATTTAAGAATTGCTCTCTATTTCACTGTCATTGTGTTTTGTTTTTGTAATTTATTTTGATAATGGGATTTATCGGATTTTCACAGCTGCATTTATGGCGCTGTACACATGCCTGATTCTCTTACGGAGACACATAAATCCATGGGTGTTAAGATTCTTAATTGGCAGGTGTATTCCTATGCATTGAATATGGGGAGTTGAGTCCATTTCGTTGAGCAAGGAGTAGGTCTTGACTATTAAATATTTGGCTTATGGAACGGTATCTGTTCTAATTTCAATCTCTGGTTTTATGCAGCACCCCAACTCACCATTCCCCTAAAGCAAGCATAAGTTGGTTTTCTAAATTTGAGACCCTGTTCTGTTTTGTAATTCAGTTCATGTGTAGCCAAGTTCACATTCGGTGTATTAGTGATATCTTAATGTTTCTTTTTCTGTGTGACTTATTTCCCTTAGAATCATCGTATCTGAATCCACTCATTATGCCGCGACGGGCCTGATGACGTAGATCTCATCGCTGAGTGATATTCCATTGTACGTACGTACCACAACTTCTTTATCCATATTTTGCTTTCTCAGATATTTAACTTGTACCATAGACGAGGTTCTTGTAAACAGAGCCATCCCAAATTTTGGGGTGGCTGTGTGTTTTTGATTTTAATTTCCCTAAGCTATAGGACCCTAAGTGGAAGTGCCATAGGCTGTGTTGCTTTGTTTCCTACGTGTTTCAGGAAACACCATACACTTCTCCAGAGTGGCTGTTGGCAATGTACATCCCGCCCATCAGCGTAACAAGGCTCCCTGTTCTCCATGACCTGTCCTGCCTTTCTGGATTTTACACTTTTTCCAGATGGCCCTTTTGACCGGGGGGCAGTGAGACTTCATTGTAGTGCAGATTTCCTTTACACGCTTGCTTGGTTGACCAAAAAGCGCGTATGCGTTTTTTCCTGAATATATTCAGGAAAAAAGGCATACCCCCTTTTTGGCCAAGTGCATCATTGTCGACATTCTGCCTCTTTTCCTATGCTTTAAGTGCAATACCAGTCTACCCCCTGAAATCGTTTTCCTGAAATTCTGCCCCACTTTCAAGTCCTCTTCGAAGACTTACTTCAATACATTTTTGGACGATAGCTGTCATTCATAACTCTGCAGGTTTGTGAATTACAGTGCCCCTGAGCTCCTTTCCTCAACTCGCTTTCTTGTGAGCTGGCCGCAAACCCGCAGGATTGCTTCAGGCCCTAATCTGGTTGCGGTAGGGCACGCTGAGCCTTTGGTTAATCCCTCTTCCTGGTGGGAAATGAGCGTTCAATTTGCCCGTGCAGACACCTACAGCTAGTCTCTCATTGGTTCTCCCTATTCCTGTTCATCTTGCGCAGAAATTGCATACTGTGCCAAACAGGAGGTTAAAGGCACTGACTCTTCAAGTGGGGAGAGTGTTAGTAAAGCGTCTGGAACGGTGAACCCGAGTATCATTGGACGAAACCTGAGATGCATTTGAAAGCGTTTCCCAAGCACACGATGGACCATACTCTGGGTTTCCCATGCATGTTTTAGCTGAAGGAAGAATCCCTTAAACCTGGAGAGTTGGGACCCATGGAATGGGTACCATGCAGTATGACTTCAAACGGTCTGCGTTTGCTCACCGAACCTCACCAATGCTATCAGTCCGAAGTGTCCAGCCTTATGTCTCACCCAGCTCTGGGTGTAGATGTGGTAAATCCAGGTTGCATCACAAACCCTGAATGAATTATTTAAGAATTGCTCTCTATTTCACTGTCATTCTGTTGTGTTTTTGAAATTTATTTTGATAATGGGATTTATCGGATTTTCACTGCTGCGTTTAGGCCGCTGTACACATGCTGGATTTCCTTATGGAGACATATAAATCCATGGGTCTTAAGATTCTTACTTGTCAGGTATATTTCCAGGCGTTGAATATGGGGTGTTAAGTCCATTTCGTTGAGCAAGGAGTAGGTCTTGTCTCTTATATATTTGGCTTATGGAACGGTATCTGTGCTAATTTCAATCTCTGGTTTGATGCAGCACCCCAACTCACCTTTCCCCATAAGCAAGCATAAGTTGGTTTTCTAAATTTGAGACCCTGTTCTGTTTTGTAATTCAGTTCATATGTAGCCAAGTTTACGTTCCCTGTATTAGTGATATCTTATGATGTTTCTTTTTCTGAGTGACTTATTTCTCGTAGAATCGTCGTACCTGAATCCACTCATTATGCCGATACGGGCCTGATGACGTACATCTCATTGCTGAGTGATATTCCATTGTACATACGTACCACAACTTCTTTATCCATTTTTTGCTTTCTCGGATATTTAACTTGCACCGTAGATGAGGTTCTTGTAAACAGAGCCATCCCAAACTTTGGGGTGGCTGTGTGTTATTGATTTTAATTTCCCTAAGCTATAGGACCCTAAGTGGAAGTGCCATAGGCTGTGTTGCATTGTTTCCTACGTGTTTCAGGAAACACCATACACTTCTCCAGAGTGGATGTTGGCAATTTACATCACGCCCATCAGCATAATAAGGTTCTCTGTTCTCCAGGACCTGTGCTACCTTTCTGGATTTTACACTTATTTCAGATGGCCCTTTTGATTGGGGGGCAGTGAGACTTCGTTGTAGTGCAGATTTCCTTTACACGCTTGCTTGGTTGGCCAAAAAGTGCGTATGCGTTTATTCCTGAATATATTCAGGAAAAAACGCATACGCCCTTTTTGACCAAGTGCATCATTTTTGACATTCTGCCTCTTTTCCTATGCTTTAAGTTCAATTCCAGTCCACCCCGTGAAATTGTTTTCCCGAAATTCTGCCCCGCTTTCAAGTCCTCTTCGAAGACTTACTTCAATACATTTTTGGACGATAGCTGTCATTCATAACTCTGCAGTTTTGTGAATTACAGTGCCCCTGAGCTCCTTTCTTCAACTCGCTATCTTGTGAGCTGGCCGCAAACCAACATGATTGCTTCAGGCCCTAATCTGGTTCCGGCACGTCATGCTGAGCCTTTGGTTAATTCCTCTTCCTGGTGGGAAATGAGCATTAAATTTGCACGTGCAGACACCTACAGCTAGTCCCTGATTGGTTCTCCCTATTCCTGTTCACCTTCCGCAGAATTTCCAAACTGTGCCAAACAGGAGGTTAAAGGCACTGACTCTCCAAGTGGAGAGAGTGTTAGTAAAGGGTCTGGAATGGTGAACCCGTGTAAAAGGGGACGAAAACTGAGATGCATTTGAAAACGCTTCCCACTCACACGGTGTACCATACTTTGTGTTTCCCATGCATGTTTTAGCTGAAGGAAGAATCTCTTAAACCTGGAGAGTTGGGACCCATGGAATGGGTACCATGCAGTATGACTTCAAAGGGTCTGCATTTGCTCATCGTACCTCACCAGTGCTATCCGCCCGAAGTGTCCAACCTTATGTCTCACTCAGCTCTTGGTGCAGATGTGGTTAATCCCGGTTGCATCACAAGCTCTGAATGAATTATTTAAGTATAGCTCTCTATTCCACTGTCATTGTGTTTTGTTTTTGTAATTCATTTTGATAATTGGATTTATCGGATTTTCTCTGCTGCGTTCATAAATCTATACACACCCTTGATTCTCTTACAGAGACATATAAATCCATGGGTTTGAAGATTCTTACTAGTCAGGTGTATTCCTAGGCGTTGAATATGGGGTGTTTAGTCCATTTCGTTGAGCAACTGGTAGGTCTTGACTATTACATATTTGGCTTATGGAAATGTATCTGTGCTAATTTCTATCTCTGGTTTTATGCAGCACCCCAACTCTCCTTTATCCTTAAGCAAGCATATGTTGGTTTTCTAAATTTGAGACCCCGTTCTGTTTAGTAATTCAGTTCATTTGTAGCCACGTTTACATTCCATGTATTAGTAATATCGTGTGTCTTTTTCTTTTTGAATTATGTGACTTCGAATGATCATACGTAACTCCTCTGTGGTTGTTACAACTGGCCATATTTCATTGATTTCCAGGCTGAGTAATATTCCACTCTACATAAGTGCCACATCTCTATCCATTTTTTCCCTCCAGAGACTTATAAATTATATCCTAGTCGAGGATCTTTTAAACATAGAGGCGGTAAATATTGGGGTGCCTGTGTCCTCTCGATTTTTGTTTTTCCCAAGATATACGTCCATGAGTGCAAGTGCCCTGTGCTCTGTAGCTCATTTTTTAGATGCTTTAGTAAACACAATACACTTCTCCAGAGTGACCGTTGGCAATATACATTTCCAGTATAAGCCTCAGAGAGCTCCCTTTTCTCCTTGCCCTGTCCTGCATTTTTGGTGTTTACACTTTATGAGGAAGGCTCTTCTGACTGATGCGAAGTGATATGTTTTGTAGTATTGATTTCCAGTGCCCACCTGTTTGGTTGGCTAAAAAAGTGTATGCCCTTTTCTTGAATACATACAGAAAAAGACGCATACACCCTTTTTGGCCAATTGCAATGTTGGCAATGTTCAGCCCCTTTTCTTGTGCTTAATGGCGAGTCCTTTCTACCTCTTCCAATCCCTTTCCTGCCATTCTCCGTTGCTTACAAGTCCTTTCCTCTGACTTTCCTCAAGACATTTTTCAGTGATAGATATTTTCAACTCTGCAGTTTCGTGAATTTTAGTGTCCCTGAGTTCCATTTTTCAACTTCTGTTTATGGGAACTGGCCACAAAGCAGCGGAATTTCCTCAAGCCCTATTCTGTTTCCATGGGCAACCCTAGCCTTTGGTCAATTCGTCTTCCTGATTGGAAATAAGAGTGACATGTGCCTGTCCGAACACCTAGGACTTGTGTCTCATTGTTCCTCCTCCTTCTGCTTCATCCTCTGGACAAATTCCAAACTGTCTGCAACAGGATGTTGACAGTGCTGACATCTCCAAGTGGGGAGACTGTTCGTAAAGACGCTGGAGGGATGAACCCGAGCACCAGGAGATGAGGAGATGAGATGCCTTTTCCAAACTCTTCCCGATCAGATGGTATACCATCCTCTGGGTGTGACAGGCATGTTTTAGCTGTAGGAAGTGTCCCATTCATGTGAGGAGAACACCAGGGCTTTTACAAAATCAGTGTCTCTCCACAACCCAAACTGGGGAATTTTTTAAGCTACGGCTACACATATGTTCATTAAGGGCCTTGGGAAGTAGGCAGAGTCCAAACTTTAGATGATTGAAGTCTTCAGGGTCAGAAGCACTCACCACCGGCTTCCCTTAGGTTCCATTTTAACTGTCATTAATAGATGATGTCAATAAAAATATCTATTCTTTTTCAGATTATTTCCCCTTATAGGTTATTGTAAAATATTGAGTGTAGTTCCCGGGGCTATACAGTAGTTCCTTGTTGATGATCGATTTTATACATAGCAGTGTGTATGTGTTAATCCCAAACTGTTAATTTATCCCTCCTCCCACCTTTCCCCTTTGGTAATAATAAATTATAAGATTTTATACTTCTCAGAATTGGGGGAACTGAAAGAGAGGTATCATTTTCAATGGAAAAGCATTTAAAACAAGATTGAAGTTTTAACCAAGATTTTTAGATGTACATCCTTGGAAAGAAATCACTTCGTTTCTCTAATATTGACCTGACAAATAAGACAAACCTTTTCACTGAACTTGCTTATAATAAAGTGATGGAAATATCAAATGGGAGTGTTAGAAACATCTTATTTTACCCGAGCCTTATACACTGTTCTATGTTAATTACAGTTTGGCTCAAACATCTGTTCATTGAAGTTACAATGTTCTCAATTTCTGTTACTGATCCTCCAGAGTGGACCCCAACAAGTGTCCCCCTGCCCAGTGTCATTGGAGCCAACAGATTGAGACTGAGTTTGGTTCAGAAGCAAAGGAAACTTTATATTTTGATCAGAGAATGGAGAGGTGAGAGCATGTGCTACCCCGTGGGCTGTGGGCTGGGCTGCTGTGTAGAGATCCTGTCAGAGTCAGTGGGAGGGAGGGGGCGGAGCTCTCGAGGGCCCGGTTGGCTGCAGCTCAGGCTCTATATCGCGGAGTGTGCACTGTGTCCCAGGAGCTGAGGTGTCGATCCAGCCATTCCGCACTAGGAAATCTGGTCTGAAGTGCCGGCTGTTGAACCTCTGTGTGCGGGACCCTAGGAGCACGTGAAATTAGACAAAGCACAAAGGATAAAAAAGGTTAGACTTTATTTTATTGCCCAGATTCTATTTTTATCTCCCAGGGATTTTTAAGGGGCTTTGCCTGGGAAAAAGCCCTCTTCTGCCTTTTTTCCCCTTCCTCATTCTTAGAGTGCTGAGGGTGCAGACCCTTCTTCGGTAACTGCTGAGTGCTGAGTTAGGAGCCCTCATACCCGTGGGCGAGGGTCAGAACTTCTCCCCAGCAGCCTCCAGGTGACGTTGATTGTCCCCAGGCCTCCTGCCTCCCCGCTCGTCCACCTGAGCACCAGTATTGGAAGCGTTATAGATTCTAATGACCTTTAAGGGTCCAGGAAGGAGATGTGCAGTGACGCTGTGAGGTCCAGTTTCACCCCGCCCTGCATTTGTTCGGCCACCTTAGGCTGACCCTTTCTGCCAGCCTAGATGCTCTGACCAGTAGTCTGCACTTTCTTCAATTAGGCCCCTGAATTAACGTAAAAAGAGCACCAGGTGTCAGGACCCTGCCTGCTCAACTCCCAGACAGTCCAGGGTCAGTGGTGATGAAGGACCATGATGGCCACTGAGTCAACAGCCTTTTGAAGTAAACAGGAGTCCAGCCGGTCTTATTGGCCACCATCATCACAGTGTCTGTAGGCTCTTCTATGGTGACAGCGTGATATACGCTTCCCCCGCCAAGATTATTAGGTCCGCTCTGGGTGCAGTAAGTCCTGCAAGCAGTAGTCTACTCTTTTGGGACACACTCTTGTTGTTTTATGAGAGAAACTCCAGGTCAAGTGATGGTCACATGAGTCGTCATGGTGCCCCTTTACCCCGGTTATCTCTCTGGAGGTTGGAGTTGGAGGGCCTCCTCACTCGAGGTCAGTGTGCCCACGGAGCAAACCCTGCAACTTCAGGGCATGGTTGGGGCTTAGGATCACCACGTGGGGTCCTTTTCCCTTAGGAGGGAGGTGGCCTTTTGTGCTGCTGATTTCCAGGTTTTCAGATACCGCCAGTATCTTGGCCAGATGTGGCGGTGGGCCAAGCCCATTGGTGACCGTAGTTTATCCTACCGGGATGGCATTCTTGCATTGTTCCATTTCAAGTGGTCCCAGTTTTTGCACTAATACTCCAATAGCGATTCACCATTCACCAGGAATGTAAAGGTCAAAGGGTTTAGCTAAATTAGGGAGTTCCAGGGCAAGGGTCTGAATTGACTGCTCTTTCCATTCTTGAAAGGCCACTTCTGGATTCTATTCAAAAGGATCATCATCTTTTCCTTTCAGTGTTTCATATAGAGGCCCAGCTAGTAGACTGTAGTTAGGGATCCAGAAACACCAACCCTGGCCTCCCCAGGAACCCCTAAGCTGTCTTCTAGTTTTAGAAATGGGTAAGGCTGTAAATTGTTTCTTCCCTTTCCTGGGATGGGCTTCTCCGACCTTCTGTGAGAATGAAGCCCAGGCAGGTCACCGTAGTCTGTGATATTTGAGCTTTTTATTGGACAACTTCTATCCTTTATTGGCTTGGTAGTTCAGAGGTCTCCTTAGTAGGGTTGGCGATCAGAATGTCGTCTGCATATTGAAGGAGTGTTTCCTTTTCCAGAGGTAGAACTTTTAGGTCTTTAACTGAGCTTTCCCCAAAGATGGTGTGGGAATTTTTGAACCCTTGGGGCAACACGGCCCAGAAGTATTGTTTTAGTTGTATGTTGAGTCCTGCCACTCACAAGCCAAAATTTCTTGTGACTCTGGGACTAATAGAATACAAAAGAAGGCATCATTGAAGACTAATACAGAATACCATGTCCCGGTGGTTGGTAGAATGACCAGCAGGGTGTAGGATTTAGGAACTACTGGAGGTCTATCCTCGGTGGCTTCACTGACTGTCCTGACATCCTTTACCAGGACTCCAGCAGCCCATGGGGCTCTCGAGGTCAGGCCAATCCCAGGATATGGAGCTCACCTGGGCAGGTACCCCACCCCCACCGCAGCCCACGGTGCTCTCCTGTTCAGGCCCCTCCCAGGATATGGGGTTCCCTGGGCAGGTTCCCCTGCAGCCCATGGGGCTCTCATGGTCAGGTCCCTCCCAGGATACAGAGCTACCCTTGCAGTTACCCTGGCAGGGCTGGGCACACAGGTACCGTGCACATCGCCCTCATTGCAGAGCACTTCCAGCTCACCTGTCACTCAGATCTGACACAGAGCACCTCAGAGCAGGACTTGAACTAAGAAACAGCAGCTCCAACAGGTCTGTGACCCTGGGCATCACTCTGTGTGGCCTCCCTCCACCTGGTCTTCCAGAGACTTCCACTGCACCCGGGGCACCAGGCCTCTGTCTCCACCCACCACCCACCCCTCCTCTCCCTGACTCCTGGGTTCCTCTCATTAGGAGAGGGTTTTCTTGAAGTTGTCTCCCACTCATGGGCCAGATAATATAATTAGAAAACAAGCCAGAGCTGCAACCCCTTGTCTATCCTGACTCTCAGGAGCCCACACCTGTTCCTTGGACCTGGCCGATTCAGCAAGTTCCAGTTTCTGCAACTGTGAGTGCCTGAAGGGTGATTATTGGCTGGCCTGGGAAGCCCGACCGTGCCGGCCAGCCCTCCCCAGGTGTGCCTGTTTGAGATCAATATAAACACCACTCCAGGCAGCAAGAGCCCCTGCAGCTGTGCCTGACGCCATTTTCTCTGCCCTGTCAGCAGTCTCGGGGCTGGACTGGTGGGAGGGAGTGAGAGGCCACGGCTTTGTGGGTGGCCCAGTGTGAGTGGGGCTCTGCTGGACTTTCTGCAGCAGTTACCAAGATGCCACCTGCTAAAGAAGAGGATGTGTCACCCATACCTGCCTCTGGAATTTCTCCCTGGGCAGAGGTGAGTGAGGAAGAAAGCAGTGGGGGCCCGGACAGCAGGGGTATCTCAGGCAGGGAAATGGAAAGCTTCCAGAAGAGTACCCAGGGCCAGGACCATCCTGGCTGGCCTGCAGGCACCAAATCGGCTGGCATGCTGTCGCTCATGTGGCTCCATGGCCCTTCCTCTAGGCTTTCAAGTCCTTGTACATATTCAGGTGTTTTACCTGGGAAGGGTGGGAACATTTCAGCAGCAGCTGGCCTGGGGCTCGGCCCACATTTACTCACAGATGCCTTGGCACGGTCCCCCAGCTTTGCAATGAGGACGCTTGTTGCGTGGGGCCTGCTGGCTGAATGGGAGATGATTCCCCACCACTGGCCAACTACAGAATTGTTTACAACTGGAGCAAGTGCCCTGATAAGGTTTTCCTCTGTGTAACTGGTGGGTTCTGTTTTTTTTTTCTTTTTTTCATTTTTGGTTCAAGGTAGATTTTATTCCTCTTTTTTGTATTTACGGATATAAGCATGGAAATAATTTATTCATATAAATACATGTATGTGAAGGGAAGAATATTTTTTCTGTTTTACTTATTGTAATTTTGAATTTTATTTTATTTTTTTATACAGCAGGTTCTTTTTGGTTATCTATTTTATACATATAAATGTATACATGCCAATCCCAATCTCTCAATCCTCCCACCACCACCCCCCAACAGCTTTCCCCCCTTGGTGTCCATACGTTTGTTGTCTACATCTGTTGCTCTATTTCTGCCTTAAAAAACGGTTCATCTGTATAATTTTTCTAGGTTCCACATATATGCATTAATATACAAGATTTGTTTTTCTCTTTCTGACTTACTTCACTCTGTATGACAGTCTCTAGATCCATCAACGTCTCTACAAATGACCCAATTTCATTCCTTTTTATGGCTTAGTAATATTCCATTTTATATTTGTACCACATCTTTATGCATTCGTCTGTCTGTGGGCATTTAGGTTGCTTCCATTACCTGGATATTGTAAATAGTGATGCAATGAACATTGAGGTGAATGTCTCTTTTTGATTTATGGTTTTGTCTGGGTATATGCCCAGTAGTGGGATTGCTGTATCATATGGTAATTCTATTCTTAGTTTTATAAGAAACTCCATAATGTTCTCCACAGTGACTGTATCAATTTACATTCCCAACAATAGTGGAAGAGGGTTCCTTATCTCCACACCCTTTCCAGCATTTGTTGTTTGTAGATTTTCTGATGATGCCCATCCTAACAGGTGTGAGGTGATACACCATGGATGAGTCTATTTCGTTGAGCAAAGAGTAGGTCTTGTCTATTACATATTTGGCTTATGGAATGGTATGTGTGCTAATTTCAATCTCTGGTTTTATACAGCACCCCAACTCAACTTTCCCCTTAAGCAAGCATAAGTTTTTATCTAAATTTGAGACTGTTCGGTTTTGTAATTCAGTTTATGTGTAGCCAAGTTTACACTCCCTCTATTAGTGATATCTTATGATAATTATCTTTCTCTGTGTGACCTATTTCTCTTAGAATCATCATACTTAAATCCACTCAATTTGCTGCTACAGGCCTGATGACATTGATTTCATTGCTGAGTGATATTCCGTTGTACGTAAGTAGCACAACTCCTTTATCCATTTTTTTCTTTCTGGGATATTTAATTTGTACTGGACTCGAGGTTCTTGTAAACACAGCAGCCCTAAATTTTGTGTTGGCTGTGTCTTGTTGATTTTAATTTTCCTAAGCTATAGGGCCAAAAGTGGAAGTGCCCTAGTCTCTGTAGCTTTGTTTTTCAGATGTTTCAGGATACACCATAAACATCTCCAGAGTGTCTGTTGGCAATTTACATCCCGCCCATCAGCATAACAAGGCTCCCTGTTCTCCATGGCCTGTCCTGTGTTTCTGGTTTTTACACTTTTTTCAGATGGCCCTTTTGACGAATGGGAAATGAGATTTCATTGTAGTACGGATTTCCATTGCTCGAGTGCTTGGTTGGCCAAAAAGGGCATATGCGTTTTTTCCTGAATATATTCAGGAAAACATGTATACGCACTGTTCGTCCAAGTGCATCACTGTCAAAGATCTGCCACTTTTCACATGTTTTAAATGCAATTCCAATCTACCTCCTGAAATATGATTCCTCAATTTTGCCTCGTTTTCAAGTCCTCTTTGCAGACTTACTTCAATATATTTTTGCCAATAGCTGTCATTTATAACTCTGCAGGTTTGTGAATTACAGTGCCCGTGATTTCCTTTCTTAACTCGCTTCCTTGAAAGCTGGCCACAAAACCGCAGGTTTGCTTCAGGCCGTAATCAGGGTGTGGCACGGCACTCTGAGCCTTTGGTTAATTCCTCTTCCTGGTGGGAAATTAGAGTTAAATGTGCCCCTCCAGACACCTGCCTCACTCCCAGCCCCTTGGTGATGTGTGTCCTCTGGTTTGAGGCCACATGTGATGGGTTCCTCATCTTTTGATGATGTGGCCCCACTGGTGTGAGGACACTCCTGCCTGCTTCCCATCCCCTTGGTGATGTGGTCCCTCCGGCGAGAGTCTGATCCTGGTTGGGTTCCTCACACTTCTGTGAGGTGGGCCCTCTTCTCTGAGGTCACTCCTGCCTGGCTAGCACACCCCGCCTTGGCGACGTCAGACCTCTGGTGGCAGTTGGAGCCTGCTGGGAGCCTCCTCCCCTCGGTGATGAGGCCCTCTGGCATCAGGCCCTAACTGCTGGGTTCCCACATTTTCTGATACGTCCTAAGTGGTGCGAGGGCACTCCTGCCAGGTTCCCATCCCCATGGGCATGTGGGCCTTCTGCTCTAAGGTCCCAACACCTGTGTTGTTCACCGTTTCATGATGTTGGCTCTCTGGTGTTAGTTCACTCAGGCCTAGATCCCATAGACTCTGTGCTCTGAGCCGCCTGCTGGGAGGTTCCTACTGCTGAATTCCTTACCTTTTCTATTCTTTGGGTTCTGTGTTTTCATGCTCCTCCTTCCTGACTCACTCCCAGCCCCTTTGTGATGTAGGTCCTCTGGTTTGAGGCCACATGTGCCGGTTTCCTCACCTTTATTGATGTGGGCCCACTGGTGTGAGGACACTCCTGCCTGGTTCCCATCCACTTGGTGATGGGGGCCCTCTGGTGAGAGCCTGATCCTGGCTGGATTCCTCACCCTTCTGTGAGGTAGACCCTCTGCTGTGAGGTCACTCCTGCCTGGCTGGCACACGTCACCCTGGCAATGTGGGCCCTCAGTTGGGAGTTGGTGCCTGCTGGGAGTCTCCTCCCCCCGGTAATGAGGGCCCTCTGGCGTCAGGCCCTAACTCATGGGCTCCCAAAATTTTCTGATGTGTGCCCTGTCGTGCGAGTACACTCCTGCCAGTGTCCCATCCCCATGGGGATGTTGGCTTTCTGCTCTGAGGTCCCAACGGCTGGGTTGCTCACAGTGTCAGAATGTGGGCCCTCTGCTGTGAGTTCACTCCGGCATGGATCCCATAGCCTCGGTGCTCTGGGCCACCTGCTTGGAGCTTCTAACGGTGGGGTTCCTCACCTTTTTATTCTATGGGCCGTCTGTTGTGAGTCTCCTCCTGCATGCCTCACTCCCAGCCCTTTCGTGATGTGTGTCCCCTTATTTGAGGCCACATGTGCTGTGTTCCTCACCTTTGGCTGATGTGGCCCCACTGGTGTGAGGAGACTCCTGCCTGGTTTCCATCCCCTTGGTGATGTGGGCCCTCTGGTTAGAGTCTGATCCTGGTTGGGTTCCTCACACTTCTGTGAGGTGGGCCCTCTGCTGTGAGGTAACTCCTGCCTGGCTTGCTCCCATTGCCTTGGTGACGTCGGCCCTCTGGTGGCATTTGGAGCCTGCTGGTAGCCTCCTCTCCTCGGTGATGAGGGCCCTCTGGCGTCAGGCCCTAACTGCTGGGTTCCCACATTTTCTGATACGTGTTAAGTTGTGCGAGGACACTCCTGCGAGGTTCCTATCCCCATGGGGATGTGGGTCTTCTGCTCTGAGGTTCCACCGGCTGGGTTGCTCACAGTTTCATGATGTGGGCCCTCTGCTGTGAGTTCACTGTGGCCTGGATCCCATAGACTCCGTGCTCTGGGCCACCTGCTGGGAGGTTCAAACTGCTGGATTCCTCACATTTTTTATTCTGTGGGCCCTGTGTTGTTAGGCTACTCCTGCTTGCCTCACTCAGAGCATCTTGGAAATGTGGGTCCTCTGGTTTAGGCCACATGTGCTGGGTTCCTCACCTTTCTATAATGTGGCCACACTGGTGTGAGGACACTGCTGCCTTTTTCCGATCCCCTTGGTGATGTGGGCTCTCTGGTGAGAGTCTTATCCTGGCTGGTTTCCTCACCCTTCTGTGAGGTAGACCCTCTGCTGTGAGGTCACTCCTGCCTGGCTGGCACACATCACCTTGGCGACGTGGGCCCTCAGTTGGGAGTTGGTGCCTGCTGGGGGTCTCCACCCCTCGGTAATGAGGGCCCTCTGGCGTCAGACCCTAACTCCTGGGCTCCCAAAATTTTCTGATGTGCGCCCTGTGGTGCGACTACACTCCTGCCAGGTTCCCAACCCCATGGGAATGTGGGCCTTCTGCTCTGAGGTCCCAACGGTGGGTTGCTCAGTTTCATGATGAGGGTCCTCTGGTGTGAGTTCACTCCGCCCTGGATCCAATAGCCTCGCTGCTCCTGGCTGCCTGCGGGGAGGTCCCAACTGCGGGATTTCTCACCTTTTTTCTTCTATGGGCCCTCTGTTTTGAGACTCCTCCTGCCTGCCTGACTCCCAGCCCCTTGGTGATGTGTGTCCTCTGGTTTGAGGCTACGTGTGCTGGGTCCCTCACCTTTCGATTATGTGGCCCCACTGGTGTGAGGACACTCCTGCCTGGTTCCTATCCCCTTGGTGATGTGGGCCCTCTGGTGAGAGTCTGATCCTCTTTGGGTTCCTCACACTTTTGTGTGGTTGGCCCTCTGCTCTGAGGTCACTCCTGCCTGGCTGGCACACACCGCATTAGCGACGTCAGCCCTCTGGTAGCAGTTGGAGCTTGCTGGGAGCCTCCTCTCCTCAGTGATGAGGGCCCTCGGGCGTCTGGCCCTAACTGCTGGGCTCCCCACATTTTCTGATGTGTGCCCACTGGTGCGATGACACTCCTGCTTGGTTCCCTCCCCCATGGGGATGTAGGCCTTGTGCTCTGAGGTCACAACGGCTGGGTTGCTTACAGTATCACGATGAGGGCCCTCTGTTGTGAGTTCATCACTGCCTGGATCCCATAGCCTCGGTGATCTGGGCCGCCTGCTGGGATGTTCCAACGGCTGGATTCCTCACCTTTTTTATACAATGGGCCATGTGTTGGGAGGATAATCCTGCCTGCCTTGCTCCGAGACCCATGGTGACGTGGGTCCTCTGGTTTGAGGCCACATGTGCTGAGTACCTCAACTTTCGATGATGTGGTCCCACGGGTGTGAGGACACTCCTGCCTGGTTCCCAGCCCCTTGCTGTTGTGGGCACTCTGGTGAGGGTCTGATCCTTCCTGGGTTCCTTACCCTTCTGTGAGGTGGGCCCTCTGATGTGAGGTCACTCCTGCATGGCTGGCTCACGTCGCCTTGGCGACGTGGGTCTTCTGTTGGCCACTGAAGCATACTGGGAGCCTCCTACCCTCTTTAATGAGGGCCCTGGAAAAACGCATATGCCCTTTTTGACCAAGTGCATCATTGTCGACATTCTGACTCTTTTCCTATACTTTCAGAGGATTTCCCGTCTACCTCCTGAAATCGTAGTCCTGGAATTCTGCCCCACGTTCAAGTCCTCTTTGTAGCCTTACTTCAATATATTTTTGGATGATAGCTGTCATTTATAACTCTGCAGGTTTGTGAATTACAGTGCCCCTGAGCTCCTTTCTTCAACTCGCTTTCTTGTGAGCTGGCCGCAAAACCGCAGGATTGCTTCAGGCCCTAATCTGGTTCCGGCACGGCATGCTGAGCCTTTGGCTAATTCCTCTTCCTGGTTGGTAATGAGCGTTAAATTTGCCCGTGCAGACACCTACAGCTAGTCTCTCATTGGTTCTCCCTATTCCTGTTCATCATGCGCAGAAATTGCAAACTGTGCCAAACAGGAGGTTAAAGCACTGACTCTCCAGGTAGGGACAGTGTAAGTAAAGCGTCTGGAATGGTGAACCCGAGTACCAGGGGACGAAAACTGAGACGCATTTAAAAACGTTTCCCGGTCACACGGTGGACCATACTCTGGGATTCCCATGCATGTTTTAGCTGAAGGAAGAATCCCTTAAACCTGGAGAGTTGGGACCCATGGAATGTGTACCATGCAGTATGACTTCAAAGGGTCTGCATTTGCTCACTGAACCTTACCAATGGTATCCGCCCGAAGTGTCCAGCCTTATGTCTCACCCAGCCATAGGTGTAGATGTGGTAACTCCAGGTTGCATCACAAGCCCTGAATGAATGATTTAAGAATTGCTCTCTATTTCACTGTCATTGTGATTTGTTTGTGAAATTTATTTTGATAATGGGATTTATCGGATTTTCACTGCTGCGTTTAGGCCGCTGTACACACGCTTGCTTTCCTTATGGAGACATATAAATCCATGGGTCTTAAGATTCTTACTTGTCAGGTATATTCCCAGGCGTTGAATATGGGGTGTTGAGTCCATTTCGTTGAGCAAGGAGTAGGTCTTGTCTATTATATATTTGGATTATGGAACGGTATCTGTGCTAATTTCAATCTCTGGTTTGATGCAGCACCCCAACTCACCTTTCCCCATAAGCAAGCATAAGTTGGTTTTCTAAATTTGAGACCCTGTTCTGTTTTGTAATTCAGTTCATGTGTAGCCAAGTTTACGTTCCGTGTATTAGTGATATCTTATGATCTTTCTTTTTCTGTGTGCCTTATTTCGCGTAGAATCGGGGTACCTGAATCACCTCATTATGCCGCTACGGGCCTGATGACGTAGATCTCATCGCTGAGTGATATTCCATTGTACGTACGTACCACAACTTCTTTATCCATATTTTGCTTTCTCAGATATTTAACTTGTACCATAGACGAGGTTCTTGTAAACAGAGCCATCCCAAATTTTGGGGTGGCTGTGTGTTTTTGATTTTAATTTCCCTAAGCTATAGGACCCTAAGTGGAAGTGCCATAGGCTGTGTTGCTTTGTTTCGTACGTGTTTCAGGAAACACCATACACTTCTCCAGAGTGGCTGTTGGCAATGTACATCCCGCCCATCAGCGTAACAAGGCTCCCTGTTCTCCATGACCTGTCCTGCCTTTCTGGATTTTACACTTTTTCCAGATGGCCCTTTTGACCGGGGGGCAGTGAGACTTCATTGTAGTGCAGATTTCCTTTACACGCTTGCTTGGTTGACCAAAAAGCGTGTATGCGTTTTTTCCTGAATATATTCAGGAAAAAAGGCATACCCACTTTTTGGCCAAGTGCATCATTGTCGACATTCTGCCTCTTTTCCTATGCTTTAAGTGCAATTCCAGTCTACCCCCTGAAATCGTTTTCCTGAAATTCTGCCCCACTTTCAAGTCCTCTTCGAAGACTTACTTCAATACATTTTTGGACGATAGCTGTCATTCATAACTCTGCAGGTTGGTGAATTACAGTGCCCCTGAGCTCCTTTCCTCAACTCGTTTTCTTGTGAGCTGGCCGCAAAACCGCAGGATTGCTTCAGGCCCTAATCTGGTTGCGGCAGGGCACGCTGAGCCTTTGGTTAATCCCTCTTCCTGGTGGGAAATGAGCGTTCCATTTGCCCGTGCAGACACCTACAGCTAGTCTCTCATTGGTTCTCCCTATTCCTGTTCATCTTGCGCAGAAATTGCATACTGTGCCAAACAGGAGGTTAAAGGCACTGACTCTCCAATTGGGGAGAGTGTTAGTAAAGCGTCTGGAACGGTGAACCCGAGTATCATTGGACGAAACCTGAGATGCATTTGAAAACGTTTCCCAAGCACACGGTGGACCATACTCTGGGTTTCCCATGCATGTTTTAGCTGAAGGAAGAATCCCTTAAACCTGGAGAGTTGGGACCCATGGAATGGGTACCATGCAGTATGACTTCAAACGGTCTGCGTTTGCTCACCGAACCTCACCAATGCTATCAGCCCGAAGTGTCCAGCCTTATGTCTCACCCAGCTCTGGGTGTAGATGTGGTAAATCCAGGTTGCATCACAAACCCTGAATGAATTATTTAAGAATTGCTCTCTATTTCACTGTCATTCTGTTGTGTTTTTGAAATTTATTTTGATAATGGGATTTATCGGATTTTCAGTGCTGCGTTTAGGCCGCTGTACACACGCTGGATTTCCTTATGGAGACATATAAATCCATGGGTCTTAAGATTCTTACTTGTCAGGTATATTTCCAGGCGTTGAATATGGGGTGTTGAGTCCATTTCGTTGAGCAAGGAGTAGGTCTTGTCTCTTATATATTTGGCTTATATAACGGTATCTGTGCTAATTTCAATCTCTGGTTTGATGCAGCACCCCAACTCACCTTTCCCCATAAGAAAGCATAAGTTGGTTTTCTAAATTTGAGACCCTGTTCTGTTTTCTAATTCAGTTCATGTGTAGCCAAGTATACGTTCCGTGTATTAGTGATATCTTATGAAGTTTCTTTTTCTGAGTGATGTATTTCTCGTAGAATCTTCGTACCTGAATCCACTCATTATGCCGCTACGGGCCTGATGACGTAGATCTCATTGCTGAGTGATATTCCATTGTACATACGTACCACAACTTCTTTATCCATTTTTTGCTTTCTCGGATATTTAACTTGTACCATAGACGAGGTTCTTGTAAACAGAGCCGTCCAAAATTTTGGGGTGGCAGTGTGTTTTCGATTTTAATTTCCCTAAGCTATAGGACCCTAAGTGGAAGTGCCATAGGCTGTGTTGCTTTGTTTCCTACGTGTTTCAGGAAACACCATACACTTCTCCAGAGTTGCTGTTGGCAATTTACATCCCACCCATCAGCATAACAAGGCTCCCTGTTCTCCATGACCTGTCCTGCCTTTCTGGATATTACACATTTTTCAGATGGCCCGTTTGACCGGGGGGCAGTGAGACTTCATTGTAGTGCAGATTTCCTTTACACGCTTGCTTGGTTGGCCAAAAAGGGCGTATGCGTTTTTTCCTGAATATATTCAGGAAAAAACGCATACGCCCTTTTTGGCCAAGTGCATCATTGTGGATATTCTGCCTCTTTTCCTATGCTTTAAGTGCAATTCCAGTCTACCCCCTGAAATCGTTTTCCTGAAATTCTGCCCCGCTTTCAAGTCCTCTTCGAAGACTTACTTCAATACATTTTTGGACGATAGCTGTCATTCATAACTCTGCAGGTTTGTGAATTACAGTGCCCCTGAGCTCCTTTCTTCAACTCACTTTCTTGTGAGCTGGCCGCAAAACCGCAGGATTGCTTCAGGCCCTCATCTGGTTCTGGCAGCGCACGCTGAGTCTTTGGTTAATTCCTCTTCCTGGTGAGAAATGAGCGTTCCATTTGCCCGTGCAGACACCTACAGCTAGTCTCTCATTGGTTCTCCCTATTCCTGTTCATCTTGCGCAGAAATTGCAAACTGTGCCAAACAGGAGGTTAAACTCACTGACTCTCCAAGTGGGGAGAATGTTAGTAAAGCGTCTGGAATGGTGAACCCGAGTACCAGGGGATGAAACCTGAGATGCATTTGAAAATGTTTCCCAATCACATGGTGGACCATACTCTGGGTTTCCCATGCATGTTTTAGCTGAAGGAATAATCCCTTAAACCTGGAGAGTTGGGACCCATGGAATGGCTACCATGCAGTATGACTTCAAAGGGTCTGCGTTTGCTCACAGAACCTCACCAATGTTATCAGCCCGAAGTGTCCAGCCTTATGTCTCACCCAGCTCTGGGTGTAGATGTGGTAAATCCAGGTTGCATCACAAGCCCTGAATGAATTATTTAAGAATTGCTCTCTATTTCACTGTCATTGTGTTTTGTTTGTGAAATTTATTTTGATAATTGGATTTATCGGATTTTCACTGCTGCGTTTCAGCCGCTGTACACACGCTTGATTTCCTTATGGAGACATATAAATCCATGGGTCTTAAGATTCTTACTTGTCAGGTATATTCCCAGGCGTTGAATATGGTGTGTTGAGTCCATTTCGTTGAGCAAGGAGTAGGTCTTGTCTATTATATATTTGGCTTATGGAACGGTATCTGTGCTAATTTCAATCTCTGGTTTGATGCTGCACCCCAACTCACCTTTCCCCATAAGCAAGCATAAGTTGGTTTTCTAAATTTGAGACCCTGTTCTGTTTTGTAATTCAGTTCATGTGTAGCCAAGTTTACGTTCCGTGTATTTGTGATATCTTATGATGTTTCTTTTTCTGAGTGACTTATTTCGCGTAGAATCGTCGTACCTGAATCCACTCATTATGCCGCTACGGGCCTGATGACGTAGATCTCATTGCTGAGTGATATTCCATTGTACATACGTACCACAACTTCTTTATCCATTTTTTGCTTTCTCGGATATTTAACTTGTACCATAGACGAGGTTCTTGTAAACAGAGCCGTCCCAAATTTTGGGGTGGCAGTGTGTTTTCGATTTTAATTTCCCTAAGCTATAGGACCCTAAGTGGAAGTGCCATAGGCTGTGTTGCTTTGTTTCCTACGTGTTTCAGGAAACACCATACACTTCTCCAGAGTTGCTGTTGGCAATTTACATCCCACCCATCAGCATAACAAGGCTCCCTGTTCTCCATGACCTGTCCTGCCTTTCTGGATATTACACATTTTTCAGATGGCCCGTTTGACCGGGGGGCAGTGAGACTTCATTGTAGTGCAGATTTCCTTTACACGCTTGCTTGGTTGGCCAAAAAGGGCGTATGCGTTTTTTCCTGAATATATTCAGGAAAAAACGCATACGCCCTTTTTGGCCAAGTGCATCATTGTGGATATTCTGCCTCTTTTCCTATGCTTTAAGTGCAATTCCAGTCTACCCCCTGAAATCGTTTTCCTGAAATTCTGCCCCGCTTTCAAGTCGTCTTCGAAGACTTACTTCAATATATTTTTGGACGATAGCTGTCATTCATAACTCTGCAGGTTTGTGAATTACAGTGCCCCTGAGTTCCTTTCTTCAACTCGCTTTCTTATGAGCTGGCCACAAAACCGCAGGGTTGCCTCAGGCCCTAATCTGGTTCCGGCAGGGCACGCTGAGCCTTTGGTTAATCTGTCTTCCTGGTGGGAAATGAGCGTTCCATTTGCCCGTGCAGACACCTACAGCTAGTCTCTCATTGGTTCTCCCTATTCCTGTTCATCTTGCGCAGAAATTGCAAACTGTGCCAAACAGGAGGTTAAAGGCACTGACTCTCCAAGTGGGGAGAGTATTAGTAAAGCGTCTGGAACCGTGAACCCGAGTACCAGGGGACGAAACCTGAGATGCATTTCAAAACGTTTCAAAATCACACGGTGGACCATACTCTGGGTTTCCCATGCATGTTTTAGCTGAAGGAAGAATCCCTTAAACCTGGAGAGTTGGGACCCATGGAATGGCTACCATGCAGTATGACTGCAAAGGGTCTGCGTTTGCTCACCGAACCTCACCAATGCTATCAGCCCGAAGTGTCCAGCCTTATGTCTCACCCAGCTCTGGGTGTAGATGTGGTAAATCCAGGTTGCATCACAAAACCTGAATGAATTATTTAAGAATTGCTCTCTATTTCACTGTCATTGTTCTGGGTTTTTGAAATTTATTTTGATAATGGGATTTATCGGATTTTCACTGATGTGTTTAGGCCACTGTACACACGCTTGACTTCCTTATGGAGACATATAAATCCATGGGTCTTAAGATTCTTACTTGTCAGGTATATTCCCAGGCGTTGAATATGGGGTGTTGAATCCATTTCGTTGAGCAAGGAGTAGGTCTTGTCTATTATAAATTTGGCTTATGGAACAGTATCTGTGCTAATTTCAATCTCTGGTTTGATGCAGCACCCCAACTCACCTTTCCCCATAAGCAAGCATAAGTTGTTTTTCTAAATTTGAGACCCTGTTCTGTTTTGTAATTCAGTTCATGTGTAGACAAGTTTACGTTCCGTGTATTAGTGATATCTTATGATGTTTCTTTTTCTGTGTGACTTATTTCTCGTAGAATCATCGTTCCTGAATCCACTCATTATGCCGCTACGGGCCTGATGACGTAGATCTCATTGCTGAGTGATATTCCATTGTACGTACGTACCATACCTTCTTTATCCATTTTTTGCTTTCTCGGATATTTAACTTGTACCGTAGACGAGGTTCTTATAAACAGAGCCGTCCCAAACTTTGGGGTGGCTGTGTGTTTTTGATTTTAATTTCCCTAAGCTATAGGACCCTAAGTGGAAGTGCCATAGCCTGTGTTGCTTTGTTTCCTACGTGTTTCAGGAAACACCATACACTTCTCCAGAGTGGCTGTTGGCAATTTACATCCCACCCATCAGCATAACAAGGCTCCCTGTTCTCCATGACCTGTCCTGCCTTTCTGGATTTTACACTTTTTTAGATGGCCATTTTGACTGGGGGCAGTGAGACTTCATTGTAGTGCATATTTCCTTTACACGCTTGCTTGGTTGGCCAAAAAGGGCGTATGCGTTTTTTCCTGAATATATTCAGGAAAAAACGCATACGCCCTTTTTGGCCAAGTGCCTCATTGTGGATATTCTGCCTCTTTTCCTATGCTTTAAGTGCAATTCCAGTCTACCCCCTGAAATCGTTTTCCTGAAATTCTGCCCCGCTTTCAAGTCCTCTTCGAAGACTTACTTCAATACATTTTTGTACGATAGCTGTCATTCATAACTCTGCAGGTTTGTGAATTACAGTGCACCTGAGCTCCTTTCTTCAACTCGCTTTCTTGTGAGCTGGCCGCAAAACCGCAGGATTGCTTCAGGCCCTCATCTGGTTCTGGCAGCGCACGCTGAGTCTTTGGTTAATTCCTCTTCCTGGTGAGAAATGAGCGTTCCATTTGCCCGTGCAGACACCTACAGCTAGTCTCTCATTGGCTCTCGCTATTCCTGTTCATCTTGCGCCGAAATTGCAAACTGTGCCAAACAGGAGGTTAAAGACACTGACTCTCCAAGTGGGGAGAGTGTTAGTAAAGCGTCTGGAACGGTGAACCCGAGTACCAGGGGTCGAAACCTGAGATGCATTTGAAAACGTTTCCCAATCACACGGTGGACCATACTCTGGGTTTCCCATGCATGTTTTAGCTGAAGGAAGAATCCCTTTAACCTGGAGAGTTGGGACCCATGGAATGGGTACCATGCAGTATGACTTCAAAGGGTCTGCGTTTGCTCACCGAACCTCACCAATGCTATCAGCCCGAAGTGTCCAGCCTTATGTCTCACCCAGCTCTGGGTGTAGATGTGGTAAATCCAGGTTGCATCACAAGCCCTGAATGAATTATTTAAGAATTGTTCTCTATTTCACTGTCATTGTGTTTTGTTTTTAAAATATACTTTGATAATGAGATTTATCGGATTTTCACTGCTGCGTTTAGGCCGCTGTACACACGCTTGATATCCTTATGGAGACATATAAATCCATGGGTCTTAAGTTTCTTACTTGTCAGGTATATTCCCAGGCGTTGAATATGGGGTGTTGAGTCCATTTCGTTGAGCACGGAGTAGGTCGTGTCTATTATATATTTGCCTTATGGAACGGTATCTGTGCTAATTTCAATCTCTGGTTTTATGCAGCACCCCAACTCACCTTGCCCCATAAGCAAGCATAAGTTGGTGTTCTAAATTTGAGACCCTGTTCTGTTTTGTAATTCAGTTCATGTGTAGACAAGTTTACGTTCCGTGTATTAGTGATATCTTATGATATTTCTTTTCCTGTGTGACTTATTTCTCGTAGAATCGTCGTACCTGAATACACTCATTATGCCGCTACGGGCCTTATGACGTAGATCTCATTGCTGAGTGATATTCCATTGTACGTACGTACCACAACTTCTCTATCCATTTTTTGCTTTCTCGGATATTTAACTTGTACCGTAGAGGAGGTCCTTGTAAACAGAGCCGTCCCAAACTTTGGGGTGGCTGTGTGTTTTTAATTTTAATTTCCCTAAGCTATAGGACCCTAAGTGGAAGTGACATAGGCTGTGTTGCTTTGTTTCCTACGTGTTTCAGGAAACACCATACATTTCTCCAGAGTGGCTGTTGGCAATTTACATCCCACCCATCAGCGTAACAAGGCTCCCTGTTCTCCATGACCTGTCCTTCCTTTCTGGATTTTACACATTTTTCAGATGGCCCGTTTGACCTGGGGGCAGTGAGACTTCTTTGTAGTGCAGATTTCCTTTACAAGCTTGCTTGGTTGGCCAAAAAGTGCGTATGCGTTTTTTCATGAATATATTCAGGAAAAAACGCATACGCCCTTTTTGGCCAAGTGCATCATTGTCGACATTCTGCCTCTTTTCCTATGCTTTAAGTGCAATTCCATTCTACCCCCTGAAATTCTTTTCCTGAAATCCTGCCCCGCTTTCAAGTCCTCTTCGAAGACTTACTTCAATACAGTTTTGGACGATTTCTGTCATTCATAACTCTGCAGGTTTGTGAATTACAGTGCCCCTGAGCTCCTTTCTTCAACTCGCTTTCTTGTGAGCTGGCCACAAAACCGCAGGGTTGCTTCAGGCCCTACTCTGGTTCCGTTAGGGCACGCTGAGCCTTTGGTTAATCCCTCTTCCTGGTGGGAAATGAGCGTTCCATTTGCCCGTTCAGACACATACAGCTAGTCTCTCATTGGTTCTCCCTATTCCAGTTCATCTTGCGGAGAAATTGCAAACTGTGCCAAACAGGAGGTTAAAGGCACTGACTCTCCAAGTGGGGAGAGTGTTAGTAAAGCGTCTGGAACCGTGAACCCGAGTACCAGGGGACGAAACCTGAGATGCATTTGAAAACGTTTCCCAATCACACGGTGGACCATACTCTGGGTTTCCCATGCATGTTTTAGCTGAAGGAAGAATCCCTTAAACCTGGAGAGTTGGGACCCATGGAATGGCTACCATGCAGTATGACTTCAAAGGGTCTGCGTTTGTTCACCAAACCTCACCAATGCTATCAGCCCGATGTGTCCAGCCTTATGTCTCAACTAGCTCTGGGTGTAGATGTGGTAAATCCAGGTTGCATCACAAGCCCTGAATGAATTATTTAAGAATTGCTCTCTATTTCACTGTCATTGTGTTTTGTTTTTGAAATTTATTTTGTTAATGGGATTTATCGGATTTTCACTGCTGCGTTTAGGCCACTGTACACACGCTTGACTTCCTTATGGAGACATATAAATCCATGGGTCTTAAGTTTCTTACTTGTCAGGTATATTCCCAGGGGTTGAATATGGGGTGTTGAGTCCATTTCGTTGAGCAAGGAGTAGGTCTTGTCTATTATATATTTGCCTTATGGAACGGTATCTGTGCTAATTTCAATCTCTGGTTTTATGCAGCACCCCAACTCACCTTTCCCCATAAGCAAGCATAAGTTGGTTTTCTAAATTTGAGACCCTGTTCTGTTTTGTAATTCAGTTCCTGTGTAGCCAAGATTACGTTCCGTGTATTAGTGATATCTTATGATGTTTCTTTTTCTGTGTGACTTATTTCTCGTAGAATCGTCGTACCTGAATCCACTCATTATGCCGCTACGGGCCTGATGACGTGGATCTCATTGCTGAGTGATATTCCATTGTACGTACGTACCACAACTTCTTTATCCATTTTTTGCTTTCTCGGATATTTAACTTGTACCGTAGACGAGGTTCTTGTAAACAGAGCCGTCCCAAATTTTGGGGTGGCTGTGTGTTTTTGATTTTAATTACCCTAAGCTATAGGACCATAAGTGGAAGTGCCATAGGCTGTGTTGCTTTGTTTTCTACGTGTTTCAAGAAACACCATACACTTCTCCAGAGTGGCTGTTGGCAATTTACATCCCGCCCATCAGCATAACAAGGCTCCATCTTCTCCATGACCTGTCCTGCATTTCTGGATTTTACACTTGTTTCAGATGGCCGTTTGGACCGGGGGTAGTGAGACTTCATTGTAGTGCAGATTTCATTTACACGCTTGCTTGGTTGGCCAAAAAGGGCGTATGCGTTTTTTCCTGAATATATTCAGGAAAAAACGCATACGCCCTTTTTAGCCAAGTGCACCATTGTCGACATTCTGCCTCTTTTCCTATGCTTTAAGTGCAATTCCAGTCTACCCCCTGAAATCGTTTTCCTGAAATTCTGCCCCGCTTTCAAGTCCTCTTCCAAGACTTACTTCAATACATTTTTGGACGATAGCTGTCATTCATAACACTGCAGGTTTGTGATTACAGTGCCCCTGAGCTCCTTTCTTCAACTCGCTTTCTTGTGAGTTGCCCGCAAAACCGCAGGATTGCTTCATGCCCTAATCTGGTTCCGGCAGGGCACGCTGAGCCTTTGGTTAATTCCTCTTCCTGGTGGGAAATGAGCGTTCCATTTGCCCGTGCAGACACCTACAGCTAGTCTCTCATTGGTTGTCCCTATTCCTGTTCATATTGTGCAGAAATTGCAAACTGTGCCAAACAGGAGGTTAAAGGCACTGACTCTCCAAGTGGGGAGAGTGTTAGTAAAGCGTCTGGAACGGTGAACCCGAGTACCAGGGGTCGAAACCTGAGACGCATTTGAAAACGTTTCCCAATCACATGGTTGACATTACTCGGGGGTCCCATGCATGTTTTAGCTGAAGGAAGAATACCTTAAACCTGGAGAGTTGGGACCCATGGAATGGGTACCATGCAGTATGACTTCAAAGGTTCTGCGTTTGCTCACCGAACCTCACCAATGCTATCAGCCCGAAGTGTCCAGCCTTATGTCTCACCCAGCTCTGGGTGTAGATGTGGTAAATCCAGGTTGCATCAGAAGCCCTGAATGAATTATTTAACAATTGTTCTCTATTTCACTGTCATTGTGTTTTGTTTTTGAAATATATTTTGATAATGGGATTTATCGGATTTTCACTGCTGCATTTAGGCCGCTGTACCCACGCTTGATATCCTTATGGAGACATATAAATCCATGGGTCTTAAGTTTCTTACTTGTCAGGTATATTCCCAGGCGT
The DNA here is from genome assembly GCF_059928025.1 of Delphinapterus leucas. Lineage (NCBI taxonomy): Eukaryota > Metazoa > Chordata > Mammalia > Artiodactyla > Monodontidae > Delphinapterus > Delphinapterus leucas. The sequence goes on from NW_028322232.1 coordinate 17,862,922, forward strand.
TGAATATGGGGTGTTGAGTCCATTTCGTTGAGCAAGGAGTAGGTCGTGTCTATTATATATTTGCCTTATGGAACGGTATCTGTGCTAATTTCAATCTCTGGTTTGATGCAGCACCCCAACTCACCTCGCCCCATAAGCAAGCACAAGTTGGTTTTCTAAATTTGAGACCCTGATCTGTATTGTAATTCAGTTCATGTGTAGCCAAGTTTACGTTCCGTGTATTAGTGATATCTTATGATGTTTCTTTTTCTGTGTGATTTATTTCTCGTAGAATCGTCGTACCTGAATCCACTCATTATGCCGCTACGGGCCTGATGACGTAGATCTCATTGCTGAGTGATATTCCATTGTACGTACGTACCACAACTTCTTTATCCATTTTTTGCTTTCTCGGATATTTAACTTGTACCGTAGACGAGGTTCTTGTAACCAGAGCCGTCCCAAACTTTGGGGTGGCTGTGTGTTGTTGATTTTAATTTCCCTAAGCTATAGGACTCTAAGTGGAAGTGCCATAAGCTGTGTTGCTTTGTTTCCTACGTGTTTCAGGAAACACCATACACTTCTCCAGAGTGGCTGTTGGCAATTTACATCCCGCCCATCAGCATAACAAGGCTCCCTGTTCTCCATGACCTGTCCAGCCTTTCTGGATTTTACACTTTTTTCAGATGGCCGTTTGGACCGGGGGGCAGTGAGACTTCACTGTAGTGCATATTTCCTTTACACGCTTGCTTGGTTGGCCAAAAAGGGCGTATGCGTTTTTTCCTGAATATATTCAGGAAAAAACGCATACGCCCTTTTTGGCCAAGTGCATCATTGTGGACATTCTGCCTCTTTTCCTATGCTTTAAGTGCAAATCCAGTCTACCCCCTGAAATTGTTTTCCTGAAATTCTGCCCCGCTTTCAAGTCCTCTTCGAAGACTTACTTCAATACATTTTTGGACGATAGCTGTCATTCATAACTCTGCAGGTTTGTGAATTACAGAGCCCCTGAGCTCCTTTCTTCAACTCGCTTTCTTGGGAGCTGGCCGCAATACCGCAGGATTGCTTCAGGCCCTAATCTGGTTCCGGTAGGGCACGCTGACCCTTTGGTTAATCCCTCTTCCTGGTGGGAAATGAGCGTTCCATTTGCCCGTGCAGACACCTACAGCTAGTCTCTCATTGGATGTCCCTATTCCTGTTCATCTTGCGCAGAAATTGCAAACTGTGCCAAACAGGAGGTCAAAGGCACTGACTCTCCATGTGGGGAGAGTGTTAGTAAAGCGTCTGGAACGGTGAACCCGAGTACCAGGGGACGATACCTGAGATGCATTTGAAAACGTTTCCCAATCCCACGGTGGACCATACTCTGGGATTCCCATGCATGTTTTAGCTGAAGGAAGAATCCCTTAAACCTGGAGAGTTGGGACCCATGGAATGGCTACCATGCAGTATGACTGCAAAGGGTCTGCGTTTGCTCACCGAACCTCACCAATGCTATCAGCCCGAAGTGTCCAGCCTTATGTCTCACCCAGCTCTGGGTGTAGATGTGGTAAATCCAGGTTGCATCACAAGCCCTGAATGAATAATTTAAGAATTGCTCTCTATTTCACTGTCATTGTGTTGTGTTTTTGAAATTTATTTTGATAATGGGATTTATCGGATTTTCACTGCTGCGTTTAGGCCGCTGGACACACGCTTGATTTCCTTATGGAGACTTATAAATCCATGGGTCTTAAGATTCTTACTTGTCAGGTATATTCCCAGGCGTTGAATATGGGGTGTTGAGTCCATTTCGTTGAGCAAGGAGTAGGTCTTGTCTATTATATATTTGGCTTATGGAACGGTATCTGTGCTAATTTCAATCTCTGGTTTGATGCAGCACCCCAACTCACCTTTCCCCATAAGCAAGCATAAGTTGGTTTTCTAAATTTGAGACCCTGTTCTGTTTTCTAATTCAGTTCATGTGTAGCCAAGTTTACGTTCCCTGTATTAGTGATATCTTATGATCTTTCTTTTTCTGTGTGACTTATTTCTCGTAGAATCGTCGTAGCTGAATCCACTCATTATGCCGCTACGGGCCTGATGATGTAGATCTCATTGCTGAGTGATATTCCATTGTACGTACGTACCACAACTTCTTTATCCATTTTTTGCTTTCTCGGATATTTAATTTGTACCGTAGACGAGGTTCTTGTAAACAGAGCCGTCCCAAACTTTGGGGTGGCAGTGTGTTTTTGAATTTAATTTCCCTAAGCTATAGGACCATGAGTGGAAGTGCCATAGGCTGTGTTGCTTTGTTTCCTAGGTGTTTCAGGAAACACCATACACTTCTCCAGAGTGGCTGTTGGCAATTTACATCCCGCCCATCAGCATAACAAGGCTCCCTGTTCTCCATGACCTGTCCTGCCTTTCTGGATTTTACACTTGTTTCAGATGGCCCTTTTGACCGGGGGGCAGTGAGACTTCATTGTAGTGCAGATTTCCTTTACACGCTTGCTTGGTTGGCCAAAAACTGCGTATGCGTTTTTTCCTGAATATACTCAGGAAAAAACGCATACGCCCTTTTTGGCCAAGTGCATCATTGTCGACATTCTGCCTCCTTTCCTATGCTTTAAATGCAATTCCAGTCTACCCCCTGAAATAGTTTTCCTGAAATTCTGCCCCGCTTTCAAGTCCTCTTCGAAGACTTACTTCAATACATTTTTGGACGATAGCTGTCATTCATAACTCTGCAGGTTTGTGAATTACAGTGCCCCTGAGCTCCTTTCTTCAACTCGCTTTCCTGTGAACTGGCCGCAAAACCGCAGGATTGCTTCAGGCCCTAATCTCGTACCCGCAGGGCACGCTGAGCCTTTGGTTATTTCCTCTTCCTGGTGGGAAATGAGTGTTTCATTTGCCCGTGCAGACACCTACAGCTAGTCTCGCATTGGTTCTCCCTATTCCTGTGCATCTTGCGCAGAAATTGCAAACTGTGACAAACAGGAGGTTAAAGGCACTGACTCTCCATGTGGGGATACTGTTAGTAAAGCATCTGGAACGGTTCACCCGAGTACCAGGGGACGAAACCTGAGATGCATTTGAAAACGTTTCCCAATCACATGGTGGACCATACTCTGGGTTTCCCATGCATGTTTTAGCTGAAGGAAGAATCCCTTAAACCTGGAGAGTTGGGACCCATGGAATGGGTACCATGCAGTATGACTTCAAAGGGTCTGCCTTTGCTCACCGAACCTCACCAATGCTATCAGCCCGAAGTGTCCAGCCCTCTGTCTCAACCAGCTCTGGGTGTAGATGTGGTAAATCCAGGTTGCATCACAAGGCCTGAATGAATTATGTAAGAATTGCTCTCTATTTCACTGTCATTGTGTTTTGTTTTTGAAATTTATTTTGTTAATGGGATTTATCGGATTTTCACTGCTGCGTTTAGGCCCCTGTACACACGCTTGACTTCCTTATGGAGACATATAAATCCATGGGTCTTAAGTTTCTTACTTGTCAGGTATATTCCCAGGCGTTGAATATGGGGTGTTGAGTCCATTTCGTTGAGCAAGGAGTAGGTCTTGTCTATTATATATTTGGCTTATGGAAAGGTATCTGTGCTAATTTCAATCTCTGGTTTTATGCAGCACCCCAACTCACCTTTCCCCATAAGCAAGCATAAGTTGGTTTACGAAATTTGAGACCCTGTTCTGTTTTGTAATTCAGTTCATGTGTAGCCAAGTTTACGTTCCGTGTATTAGTGATATCTTATGAAGTTTCTTTTTCTGTGTGACTTATTTCTCGTAGAATCGTCGTATCTGAATCCACTCATTATGCCGCTACGGGCCTGATGACGTAGATCTCATTGCTGAGTGATATTCCATTGTACGTACGTACCACAACTTCTTTATCCATTTTTTGCTTTCTCGCATATTTAACTTGTACCGTAGACGAGGTTCTTGTAATTAGAGCAGTCCCAAACTTTGTGGTGGCTCTGTGTTTTTGATTTTAATTTCCCTAAGTTATAGGACCCTAAGTGGAAGTGCCATAGGCTGTGTTGCTTTGTTTCCTACGTGTTTCAGGAAACACCATACACTTCTCCAGAGTGGCTGTTGGCAATTTACATCCCGCCCATCAGCATAACAAGGCTCCCTGTTCTCCATGACCTGTCCTGCCTTTCTGGATTTTACACTTGTTTCAGATGGCCGTTTGGACCGGGGGGCCGTGAGACTTCATTGGAGTGCAGATTTCCTTTACACGCTTGCTTGGTTGGCCAAAAAGGGCGTATGCGTTTTTTCCTGAATATATTCAGGAAAAAACGCATACGCCCTTTTTGACCAAGTGCATCATTTTTGACATTCTGCCTCTTTTCCTATGCTTTAAGTTCAATTCCAGTCCACCCCGTGAAATTGTTTTCCCGAAATTCTGCCCCGCTTTCAAGTCCTCTTCGAAGACTTACTTCAATACATTTTTGGACGATAGCTGTCATTCATAACTCTGCAGTTTTGTGAATTACAGTGCCCCTGAGCTCCTTTCTTCAACTCGCTATCTTGTGAGCTGGCCGCAAACCAACATGATTGCTTCAGGCCCTAATCTGGTTCCGGCACGTCATGCTGAGCCTTTGGTTAATTCCTCTTCCTGGTGGGAAATGAGCATTAAATTTGCACGTGCAGACACCTACAGCTAGTCCCTGATTGGTTCTCCCTATTCCTGTTCACCTTCCGCAGAATTTCCAAACTGTGCCAAACAGGAGGTTAAAGGCACTGACTCTCCAAGTGGAGAGAGTGTTAGTAAAGGGTCTGGAATGGTGAACCCGTGTAAAAGGGGACGAAAACTGAGATGCATTTGAAAACGCTTCCCACTCACACGGTGTACCATACTTTGTGTTTCCCATGCATGTTTTAGCTGAAGGAAGAATCTCTTAAACCTGGAGAGTTGGGACCCATGGAATGGGTACCATGCAGTATGACTTCAAAGGGTCTGCATTTGCTCATCGTACCTCACCAGTGCTATCCGCCCGAAGTGTCCAACCTTATGTCTCACTCAGCTCTTGGTGCAGATGTGGTTAATCCCGGTTGCATCACAAGCTCTGAATGAATTATTTAAGTATAGCTCTCTATTTCACTGTCATTGTGTTTTGTTTTTGTAATTCATTTTGATAATTGGATTTATCGGATTTTCTCTGCTGCGTTCATAAATCTATACACACCCTTGATTCTCTTACAGAGACATATAAATCCATGGGTTTGAAGATTCTTACTAGTCAGGTGTATTCCTAGGCGTTGAATATGGGGTGTTTAGTCCATTTCGTTGAGCAACTGGTAGGTCTTGACTATTACATATTTGGCTTATGGAAAGGTATCTGTGCTAATTTCTATCTCTGGTTTTATGCAGCACCCCAACTCTCCTTTATCCTTAAGCAAGCATATGTTGGTTTTCTAAATTTGAGACCCCGTTCTGTTTAGTAATTCAGTTCATTTGTAGCCACGTTTACATTCCATGTATTAGTAATATCGTGTGTCTTTTTCTTTTTGAATTATGTGACTTCGAATGATCATACGTAACTCCTCTGTGGTTGTTACAACTGGCCATATTTCATTGATTTCCAGGCTGAGTAATATTCCACTCTACATAAGTGCCACATCTCTATCCATTTTTTCCCTCCAGAGACTTATAAATTATATCCTAGTCGAGGATCTTTTAAACATAGAGGCGGTAAATATTGGGGTGCCTGTGTCCTCTCGATTTTTGTTTTTCCCAAGATATACGTCCATGAGTGCAAGTGCCCTGTGCTCTGTAGCTCATTTTTTAGATGCTTTAGTAAACACAATACACTTCTCCAGAGTGACCGTTGGCAATATACATTTCCAGTATAAGCCTCAGAGAGCTCCCTTTTCTCCTTGCCCTGTCCTGCATTTTTGGTGTTTACACTTTATGAGGAAGGCTCTTCTGACTGATGCGAAGTGATATGTTTTGTAGTATTGATTTCCAGTGCCCACCTGTTTGGTTGGCTAAAAAAGTGTATGCCCTTTTCTTGAATACATACAGAAAAAGACGCATACACCCTTTTTGGCCAATTGCAATGTTGGCAATGTTCAGCCCCTTTTCTTGTGCTTAATGGCGAGTCCTTTCTACCTCTTCCAATCCCTTTCCTGCCATTCTCCGTTGCTTACAAGTCCTTTCCTCTGACTTTCCTCAAGACATTTTTCAGTGATAGATATTTTCAACTCTGCAGTTTCGTGAATTTTAGTGTCCCTGAGTTCCATTTTTCAACTTCTGTTTATGGGAACTGGCCACAAAGCAGCGGAATTTCCTCAAGCCCTATTCTGTTTCCATGGGCAACCCTAGCCTTTGGTCAATTCGTCTTCCTGATTGGAAATAAGAGTGACATGTGCCTGTCCGAACACCTAGGACTTGTGTCTCATTGTTCCTCCTCCTTCTGCTTCATCCTCTGGACAAATTCCAAACTGTCTGCAACAGGATGTTGACAGTGCTGACATCTCCAAGTGGGGAGACTGTTCGTAAAGACGCTGGAGGGATGAACCCGAGCACCAGGAGATGAGGAGATGAGATGCCTTTTCCAAACTCTTCCCGATCAGATGGTATACCATCCTCTGGGTGTGACAGGCATGTTTTAGCTGTAGGAAGTGTCCCATTCATGTGAGGAGAACACCAGGGCTTTTACAAAATCAGTGTCTCTCCACAACCCAAACTGGGGAATTTTTTAAGCTACGGCTACACATATGTTCATTAAGGGCCTTGGGAAGTAGGCAGAGTCCAAACTTTAGATGATTGAAGTCTTCAGGGTCAGAAGCACTCACCACTGGCTTCCCTTAGGTTCCATTTTAACTGTCATTAATAGATGATGTCAATAAAAATATCTATTCTTTTTCAGATTATTTCCCCTTATAGGTTATTGTAAAATATTGAGTGTAGTTCCCGGGGCTATACAGTAGTTCCTTGTTGATGATCGATTTTATACATAGCAGTGTGTATGTGTTAATCCCAAACTGTTAATTTATCCCTCCTCCCACCTTTCCCCTTTGGTAATAATAAATTATAAGATTTTATACTTCTCAGAATTGGGGGAACTGAAAGAGAGGTATCATTTTCAATGGAAAAGCATTTAAAACAAGATTGAAGTTTTAACCAAGATTTTTAGATGTACATCCTTGGAAAGAAATCACTTCGTTTCTCTAATATTGACCTGACAAATAAGACAAACCTTTTCACTGAACTTGCTTATAATAAAGTGATGGAAATATCAAATGGGAGTGTTAGAAACATCTTATTTTACCCGAGCCTTATACACTGTTCTATGTTAATTACAGTTTGGCTCAAACATCTGTTCATTGAAGTTACAATGTTCTCAATTTCTGTTACTGATCCTCCAGAGTGGACCCCAACAAGTGTCCCCCTGCCCAGTGTCATTGGAGCCAACAGATTGAGACTGAGTTTGGTTCAGAAGCAAAGGAAACTTTATATTTTGATCAGAGAATGGAGAGGTGAGAGCATGTGCTACCCCGTGGGCTGTGGGCTGGGCTGCTGTGTAGAGATCCTGTCAGAGTCAGTGGGAGGGAGGGGGCGGAGCTCTCGAGGGCCCGGTTGGCTGCAGCTCAGGCTCTATATCGCGGAGTGTGCACTGTGTCCCAGGAGCTGAGGTGTCGACCCAGCCATTCCGCACTAGGAAATCTGGTCTGAAGTGCCGGCTGTTGAACCTCTGTATGCGGGACCCTAGGAGCACGTGAAATTAGACAAAGCACAAAGGATAAAAAAGGTTAGACTTTATTTTATTGCCCAGATTCTATTTTTATCTCCCAGGGATTTTTAAGGGGCTTTGCCTAGGAAAAAGCCCTCTTCTGCCTTTTTTCCCCTTCCTCATTCTTAGAGTGCTGAGGGTGCAGACCCTTCTTCGGTAACTGCTGAGTGCTGAGTTAGGAGCCCTCATACCCGTGGGCGAGGGTCAGAACTTCTCCCCAGCAGCCTCCAGGTGACGTTGATTGTCCCCAGGCCTCCTGCCTCCCCGCTCGTCCACCTGAGCACCAGTATTGGAAGCGTTATAGATTCTAATGACCTTTAAGGGTCCAGGAAGGAGATGTGCAGTGACGCTGTGAGGTCCAGTTTCACCCCGCCCTGCATTTGTTCGGCCACCTTAGGCTGACCCTTTCTGCCAGCCTAGATGCTCTGACCAGTAGTCTGCACTTTCTTCAATTAGGCCCCTGAATTAACGTAAAAAGAGCACCAGGTGTCAGGACCCTGCCTGCTCAACTCCCAGACAGTCCAGGGTCAGTGGTGATGAAGGACCATGATGGCCACTGAGTCAACAGCCTTTTGAAGTAAACAGGAGTCCAGCCGGTCTTATTGGCCACCATCATCACAGTGTCTGTAGGCTCTTCTATGGTGACAGCGTGATATACGCTTCCCCCGCCAAGATTATTAGGTCCGCTCTGGGTGCAGTAAGTCCTGCAAGCAGTAGTCTACTCTTTTGGGACACACTCTTGTTGTTTTATGAGAGAAACTCCAGGTCAAGTGATGGTCACATGAGTCGTCATGGTGCCCCTTTACCCCGGTTATCTCTCTGGAGGTTGGAGTTGGAGGGCCTCCTCACTCGAGGTCAGTGTGCCCACGGAGCAAACCCTGCAACTTCAGGGCATGGTTGGGGCTTAGGATCACCACGTGGGGTCCTTTTCCCTTAGGAGGGAGGTGGCCTTTTGTGCTGCTGATTTCCAGGTTTTCAGATACCGCCAGTATCTTGGCCAGATGTGGCGGTGGGCCAAGCCCATTGGTGACCGTAGTTTATCCTACCGGGATGGCATTCTTGCATTGTTCCATTTCAAGTGGTCCCAGTTTTTGCACTAATACTCCAATAGCGATTCACCATTCACCAGGAATGTAAAGGTCAAAGGGTTTAGCTAAATTAGGGAGTTCCAGGGCAAGGGTCTGAATTGACTGCTCTTTCCATTCTTGAAAGGCCACTTCTGGATTCTATTCAAAAGGATCATCATCTTTTCCTTTCAGTGTTTCATATAGAGGCCCAGCTAGTAGACTGTAGTTAGGGATCCAGAAGCACCAACCCTGGCCTCCCCAGGAACCCCTAAGCTGTCTTCTAGTTTTAGAAATGGGTAAGGCTGTAAATTGTTTCTTCTCTTTCCTGGGATGGGCTTCTCTGACCTTCTGTGAGAATGAAGCCCAGGCAGGTCACCGTAGTCTGTGATATTTGAGCTTTTTATTTGACAACTTCTATCCTTTATTGGCTTGGTAGTTCAGAGGTCTCCTTAGTAGGGCTGGCGATCAGAATGTCGTCTGCAAATTGAAGGAGTGTTTCCTTTTCCAGAGGTAGAACTTTTAGGTCTTTAACTGAGCTTTCCCCAAAGATGGTGTGGGAATTTTTGAACCCTTGGGGCAACACGGCCCAGAAGTATTGTTTTAGTTGTATGTTGAGTCCTGCCACTCACAAGCCAAAATTTCTTGTGACTCTGGGACTAATAGAATACAAAAGAAGGCATCATTGAAGACTAATACAGAATACCATGTCCCGGTGGTTGGTAGAATGACCAGCAGGGTGTAGGATTTAGGAACTACTGGAGGTCTATCCTCGGTGGCTTCACTGACTGTCCTGACATCCTTTACCAGGACTCCAGCAGCCCATGGGGCTCTCGAGGTCAGGCCAATCCCAGGATATGGAGCTCACCTGGGCAGGTACCCCACCCCCACCGCAGCCCACGGTGCTCTCCTGTTCAGGCCCCTCCCAGGATATTGGGTTCCCTGGGCAGGTTCCCCTGCAGCCCATGGGGCTCTCATGGTCAGGCCCCTCCCAGGATACAGAGCTACCCTTGCAGTTACCCTGGCAGGGCTGGGCACACAGGTACCGTGCACATCGCCCTCATTGCAGAGCACTTCCAGCTCACCTGTCACTCAGATCTGACACAGAGCACCTCAGAGCAGGACTTGAACTAAGAAACAGCAGCTCCAACAGGTCTGTGACCCTGGGCATCACTCTGTGTGGCCTCCCTCCACCTGGTCTTCCAGAGACTTCCACTGCACCCGGGGCACCAGGCCTCTGTCTCCACCCACCACCCACCCCTCCTCTCCCTGACTCCTGGGTTCCTCTCATTAGGAGAGGGTTTTCTTGAAGTTGTCTCCCACTCATGGGCCAGATAATATAATTAGAAAACAAGCCAGAGCTGCAACCCCTTGTCTATCCTGACTCTCAGGAGCCCACACCTGTTCCTTGGACCTGGCCGATTCAGCAAGTTCCAGTTTCTGCAACTGTGAGTGCCTGAAGGGTGATTATTGGCTGGCCTGGGAAGCCTGACCGTGCCGGCCAGCCCTCCCCAGGTGTGCCTGTTTGAGATCAATATAAACACCACTCCAGGCAGCAAGAGCCCCTGCAGCTGTGCCTGACGCCATTTTCTCTGCCCTGTCAGCAGTCTCGGGGCTGGACTGGTGGGAGGGAGTGAGAGGCCACGGCTTTGTGGGTGGCCCAGTGTGAGTGGGGCTCTGCTGGACTTTCTGCAGCAGTTACCAAGATGCCACCTGCTAAAGAAGAGGATGTGTCACCCATACCTGTCTCTGGAATTTCTCCCTGGGCAGAGGTGAGTGAGGAAGAAAGCAGTGGGGGCCCGGACAGCAGGGGTATCTCAGGCAGGGAAATGGAAAGCTTCCAGAAGAGTACCCAGGGCCAGGACCATCCTGGCTGGCCTGCAGGCACCAAATCGGCTGGCATGCTGTCGCTCATGTGGCTCCATGGCCCTTCCTCTAGGCTTTCAAGTCCTTGTACATATTCAGGTGTTTTACCTGGGAAGGGTGGGAACATTTCAGCAGCAGCTGGCCTGGGGCTCGGCCCACATTTACTCACAGATGCCTTGGCACGGTCCCCCAGCTTTGCAATGAGGACGCTTGTTGCGTGGGGCCTGCTGGCTGAATGGGAGATGATTCCCCACCACTGGCCAACTACAGAATTGTTTACAACTGGAGCAAGTGCCCTGATAAGGTTTTCCTCTGTGTAACTGGTGGGTTCTGTTTTTTTTTTCTTTTTTTCATTTTTGGTTCAAGGTAGATTTTATTCCTCTTTTTTGTATTTACGGATATAAGCATGGAAATAATTTATTCATATAAATACATGTATGTGAAGGGAAGAATATTTTTTCTGTTTTACTTTTTGTAATTTTGAATTTTATTTTATTTTTTTATACAGCAGGTTCTTTTTGGTTATCTATTTTATACATATAAATGTATACATGCCAATCCCAATCTCTCAATCCTCCCACCACCACCCCCCAACAGCTTTCCCCCCTTGGTGTCCATACGTTTGTTGTCTACATCTGTTGCTCTATTTCTGCCTTAAAAAACGGTTCATCTGTATAATTTTTCTAGGTTCCACATATATGCATTAATATACAAGATTTGTTTTTCTCTTTCTGACTTACTTCACTCTGTATGACAGTCTCTAGATCCATCAACGTCTCTACAAATGACCCAATTTCATTCCTTTTTATGGCTTAGTAATATTCCATTTTATATTTGTACCACATCTTTATGCATTCGTCTGTCTGTGGGCATTTAGGTTGCTTCCATTACCTGGATATTGTAAATAGTGATGCAATGAACATTGAGGTGAATGTCTCTTTTTGATTTATGGTTTTGTCTGGGTATATGCCCAGTAGTGGGATTGCTGTATCATATGGTAATTCTATTCTTAGTTTTATAAGAAACTCCATAATGTTCTCCACAGTGACTGTATCAATTTACATTCCCAACAATAGTGGAAGAGGGTTCCTTATCTCCACACCCTTTCCAGCATTTGTTGTTTGTAGATTTTCTGATGATGCCCATTCTAACAGGTGTGAGGTGATACACCATGGATGAGTCTATTTCGTTGAGCAAAGAGTAGGTCTTGTCTATTACATATTTGGCTTATGGAATGGTATGTGTGCTAATTTCAATCTCTGGTTTTATACAGCACCCCAACTCAACTTTCCCCTTAAGCAAGCATAAGTTTTTATCTAAATTTGAGACTGTTCGGTTTTGTAATTCAGTTTATGTGTAGCCAAGTTTACACTCCCTCTATTAGTGATATCTTATGATAATTATCTTTCTCTGTGTGACCTATTTCTCTTAGAATCATCATACTTAAATCCACTCAATTTGCTGCTACAGGCCTGATGACATTGATTTCATTGCTGAGTGATATTCCGTTGTACGTAAGTAGCACAACTCCTTTATCCATTTTTTTCTTTCTGGGATATTTAATTTGTACTGGACTCGAGGTTCTTGTAAACACAGCAGCCCTAAATTTTGTGTTGGCTGTGTCTTGTTGATTTTAATTTTCCTAAGCTATAGGGCCAAAAGTGGAAGTGCCCTAGTCTCTGTAGCTTTGTTTTTCAGATGTTTCAGGATACACCATAAACATCTCCAGAGTGTCTGTTGGCAATTTACATCCCGCCCATCAGCATAACAAGGCTCCCTGTTCTCCATGGCCTGTCCTGTGTTTCTGGTTTTTACACTTTTTTCAGATGGCCCTTTTGACGAATGGGAAATGAGATTTCATTGTAGTACGGATTTCCATTGCTCGAGTGCTTGGTTGGCCAAAAAGGGCATATGCGTTTTTTCCTGAATATATTCAGGAAAACATGTATACGCACTGTTCGTCCAAGTGCATCACTGTCAAAGATCTGCCACTTTTCACATGTTTTAAATGCAATTCCAATCTACCTCCTGAAATATGATTCCTCAATTTTGCCTCGTTTTCAAGTCCTCTTTGCAGACTTACTTCAATATATTTTTGCCAATAGCTGTCATTTATAACTCTGCAGGTTTGTGAATTACAGTGCCCGTGATTTCCTTTCTTAACTCGCTTCCTTGAAAGCTGGCCACAAAACCGCAGGTTTGCTTCAGGCCGTAATCAGGGTGTGGCACGGCACTCTGAGCCTTTGGTTAATTCCTCTTCCTGGTGGGAAATTAGAGTTAAATGTGCCCCTCCAGACACCTGCCTCACTCCCAGCCCCTTGGTGATGTGTGTCCTCTGGTTTGAGGCCACATGTGATGGGTTCCTCATCTTTTGATGATGTGGCCCCACTGGTGTGAGGACACTCCTGCCTGCTTCCCATCCCCTTGGTGATGTGGTCCCTCCGGCGAGAGTCTGATCCTGGTTGGGTTCCTCACACTTCTGTGAGGTGGGCCCTCTTCTCTGAGGTCACTCCTGCCTGGCTAGCACACCCCGCCTTGGCGACGTCAGACCTCTGGTGGCAGTTGGAGCCTGCTGGGAGCCTCCTCCCCTCGGTGATGAGGCCCTCTGGCATCAGGCCCTAACTGCTGGGTTCCCACATTTTCTGATACGTCCTAAGTGGTGCGAGGGCACTCCTGCCAGGTTCCCATCCCCATGGGCATGTGGGCCTTCTGCTCTAAGGTCCCAACACCTGTGTTGTTCACCGTTTCATGATGTTGGCTCTCTGGTGTTAGTTCACTCAGGCCTAGATCCCATAGACTCTGTGCTCTGAGCCGCCTGCTGGGAGGTTCCTACTGCTGAATTCCTTACCTTTTCTATTCTTTGGGTTCTGTGTTTTCATGCTCCTCCTTCCTGACTCACTCCCAGCCCCTTTGTGATGTAGGTCCTCTGGTTTGAGGCCACATGTGCCGGTTTCCTCACCTTTATTGATGTGGGCCCACTGGTGTGAGGACACTCCTGCCTGGTTCCCATCCACTTGGTGATGGGGGCCCTCTGGTGAGAGCCTGATCCTGGCTGGATTCCTCACCCTTCTGTGAGGTAGACCCTCTGCTGTGAGGTCACTCCTGCCTGGCTGGCACACGTCACCCTGGCGATGTGGGCCCTCAGTTGGGAGTTGGTGCCTGCTGGGGGTCTCCTCCCCTCGGTAATGAGGGCCCTCTGGCGACAGGCCCTAACTCATGGGCTCCCAAAATTTTCTGATGTGCGCCCTGTCGTGCGAGTACACTCCTGCCAGTGTCCCATCCCCATGGGGATGTGGGCTTTCTGCTCTGAGGTCCCAACGGCTGGGTTGCTCACAGTGTCAGAATGTGGGCCCTCTGCTGTGAGTTCACTCCGGCATGGATCCCATAGCCTCGGTGCTCTGGGCCACCTGCTTGGAGCTTCTAACGGTGGGGTTCCTCACCTTTTTATTCTATGGGCCGTCTGTTGTGAGTCTCCTCCTGCATGCCTCACTCCCAGCCCTTTCGTGATGTGTGTCCCCTTATTTGAGGCCACATGTGCTGTGTTCCTCACCTTTGGCTGATGTGGCCCCACTGGTGTGAGGAGACTCCTGCCTGGTTTCCATCCCCTTGGTGATGTGGGCCCTCTGGTTAGAGTCTGATCCTGGTTGGGTTCCTCACACTTCTGTGAGGTGGGCCCTCTGCTGTGAGGTAACTCCTGCCTGGCTTGCTCCCATTGCCTTGGTGACGTCGGCCCTCTGGTGGCATTTGGAGCCTGCTGGTAGCCTCCTCTCCTCGGTGATGAGGGCCCTCTGGCGTCAGGCCCTAACTGCTGGGTTCCCACATTTTCTGATACGTGTTAAGTTGTGCGAGGACACTCCTGCGAGGTTCCTATCCCCATGGGGATGTGGGTCTTCTGCTCTGAGGTTCCACCGGCTGGGTTGCTCACAGTTTCATGATGTGGGCCCTCTGCTGTGAGTTCACTGTGGCCTGGATCCCATAGACTCCGTGCTCTGGGCCACCTGCTGGGAGGTTCAAACTGCTGGATTCCTCACATTTTTTATTCTGTGGGCCCTGTGTTGTTAGGCTACTCCTGCTTGCCTCACTCGGAGCATCTTGGAAATGTGGGTCCTCTGGTTTAGGCCACATGTGCTGGGTTCCTCACCTTTCTATAATGTGGCCACACTGGTGTGAGGACACTGCTGCCTTTTTCCGATCCCCTTGGTGATGTGGGCTCTCTGGTGAGAGTCTTATCCTGGCTGGTTTCCTCACCGTTCTGTGAGGTAGACCCTCTGCTGTGAGGTCACTCCTGCCTGGCTGGCACACATCACCTTGGCGACGTGGGCCCTCAGTTGGGAGTTGGTGCCTGCTGGGGGTCTCCACCCCTCGGTAATGAGGGCCCTCTGGCGTCAGACCCTAACTCCTGGGCTCCCAAAATTTTCTGATGTGCGCCCTGTGGTGCGACTACACTCCTGCCAGGTTCCCAACCCCATGGGAATGTGGGCCTTCTGCTCTGAGGTCCCAACGGTGGGTTGCTCAGTTTCATGATGAGGGTCCTCTGGTGTGAGTTCACTCCGCCCTGGATCCAATAGCCTCGCTGCTCCTGGCTGCCTGCGGGGAGGTCCCAACTGCGGGATTTCTCACCTTTTTTCTTCTATGGGCCCTCTGTTTTGAGACTCCTCCTGCCTGCCTGACTCCCAGCCCCTTGGTGATGTGTGTCCTCTGGTTTGAGGCTACGTGTGCTGGGTCCCTCACCTTTCGATTATGTGGCCCCACTGGTGTGAGGACACTCCTGCCTGGTTCCTATCCCCTTGGTGATGTGGGCCCTCTGGTGAGAGTCTGATCCTCTTTGGGTTCCTCACACTTTTGTGTGGTTGGCCCTCTGCTCTGAGGTCACTCCTGCCTGGCTGGCACACACCGCATTAGCGACGTCAGCCCTCTGGTAGCAGTTGGAGCTTGCTGGGAGCCTCCTCTCCTCAGTGATGAGGGCCCTCGGGCGTCTGGCCCTAACTGCTGGGCTCCCCACATTTTCTGATGTGTGCCCACTGGTGCGATGACACTCCTGCTTGGTTCCCTCCCCCATGGGGATGTAGGCCTTGTGCTCTGAGGTCACAACGGCTGGGTTGCTTACAGTATCACGATGAGGGCCCTCTGTTGTGAGTTCATCACTGCCTGGATCCCATAGCCTCGGTGATCTGGGCCGCCTGCTGGGATGTTCCAACGGCTGGATTCCTCACCTTTTTTATACAATGGGCCATGTGTTGGGAGGATAATCCTGCCTGCCTTGCTCCGAGACCCATGGTGACGTGGGTCCTCTGGTTTGAGGCCACATGTGCTGAGTACCTCAACTTTCGATGATGTGGTCCCACGGGTGTGAGGACACTCCTGCCTGGTTCCCAGCCCCTTGCTGTTGTGGGCACTCTGGTGAGGGTCTGATCCTTCCTGGGTTCCTTACCCTTCTGTGAGGTGGGCCCTCTGATGTGAGGTCACTCCTGCATGGCTGGCTCACGTCGCCTTGGCGACGTGGGTCTTCTGTTGGCCACTGAAGCATACTGGGAGCCTCCTACCCTCTTTAATGAGGGCCCTGGAAAAACGCATATGCCCTTTTTGACCAAGTGCATCATTGTCGACATTCTGACTCTTTTCCTATACTTTCAGAGGATTTCCCGTCTACCTCCTGAAATCGTAGTCCTGGAATTCTGCCCCACGTTCAAGTCCTCTTTGTAGCCTTACTTCAATATATTTTTGGATGATAGCTGTCATTTATAACTCTGCAGGTTTGTGAATTACAGTGCCCCTGAGCTCCTTTCTTCAACTCGCTTTCTTGTGAGCTGGCCGCAAAACCGCAGGATTGCTTCAGGCCCTAATCTGGTTCCGGCACGGCATGCTGAGCCTTTGGCTAATTCCTCTTCCTGGTTGGTAATGAGCGTTAAATTTGCCCGTGCAGACACCTACAGCTAGTCTCTCATTGGTTCTCCCTATTCCTGTTCATCATGCGCAGAAATTGCAAACTGTGCCAAACAGGAGGTTAAAGCACTGACTCTCCAGGTAGGGACAGTGTAAGTAAAGCGTCTGGAATGGTGAACCCGAGTACCAGGGGACGAAAACTGAGACGCATTTAAAAACGTTTCCCGGTCACACGGTGGACCATACTCTGGGATTCCCATGCATGTTTTAGCTGAAGGAAGAATCCCTTAAACCTGGAGAGTTGGGACCCATGGAATGTGTACCATGCAGTATGACTTCAAAGGGTCTGCATTTGCTCACTGAACCTCACCAATGGTATCCGCCCGAAGTGTCCAGCCTTATGTCTCACCCAGCCATAGGTGTAGATGTGGTAACTCCAGGTTGCATCACAAGCCCTGAATGAATGATTTAAGAATTGCTCTCTATTTCACTGTCATTGTGTTTTGTTTTTGTAATTTATTTTGATAATGGGATTTATCGGCTTTTCACGGCTGCATTTATGGCGCTGTACACATGCCTGATTCTCTTACGGAGACACATAAATCCATGGGTGTTAAGATTCTTAATTGGCAGGTGTATTCCTATGCATTGAATATGGGGAGTTGAGTCCATTTCGTTGAGCAAGGAGTAGGTCTTGACTATTAAATATTTGGCTTATGGAACGGTATCTGTTCTAATTTCAATCTCTGGTTTTATGCAGCACCCCAACTCACCATTCCCCTTAAGCAAGCATAAGTTGGTTTTCTAAATTTGAGACCCTGTTCTGTTTTGTAATTCAGTTCATGTGTAGCCAAGTTCACATTCGGTGTATTAGTGATATCTTAATGTTTCTTTTTCTGTGTGACTTATTTCCCTTAGAATCATCGTATCTGAATCCACTCATTATGCCGCGACGGGCCTGATGACGTAGATCTCATCGCTGAGTGATATTCCATTGTACGTACGTACCACAACTTCTTTATCCATATTTTGCTTTCTCAGATATTTAACTTGTACCATAGACGAGGTTCTTGTAAACAGAGCCATCCCAAATTTTGGGGTGGCTGTGTGTTTTTGATTTTAATTTCCCTAAGCTATAGGACCCTAAGTGGAAGTGCCATAGGCTGTGTTGCTTTGTTTCCTACGTGTTTCAGGAAACACCATACACTTCTCCAGAGTGGCTGTTGGCAATGTACATCCCGCCCATCAGCGTAACAAGGCTCCCTGTTCTCCATGACCTGTCCTGCCTTTCTGGATTTTACACTTTTTCCAGATGGCCCTTTTGACCGGGGGGCAGTGAGACTTCATTGTAGTGCAGATTTCCTTTACACGCTTGCTTGGTTGACCAAAAAGCGCGTATGCGTTTTTTCCTGAATATATTCAGGAAAAAAGGCATACCCCCTTTTTGGCCAAGTGCATCATTGTCGACATTCTGCCTCTTTTCCTATGCTTTAAGTGCAATACCAGTCTACCCCCTGAAATCGTTTTCCTGAAATTCTGCCCCACTTTCAAGTCCTCTTCGAAGACTTACTTCAATACATTTTTGGACGATAGCTGTCATTCATAACTCTGCAGGTTTGTGAATTACATTGCCCCTGAGCTCCTTTCCTCAACTCGCTTTCTTGTGAGCTGGCCGCAAACCCGCAGGATTGCTTCAGGCCCTAATCTGGTTGCGGTAGGGCACGCTGAGCCTTTGGTTAATCCCTCTTCCTGGTGGGAAATGAGCGTTCAATTTGCCCGTGCAGACACCTACAGCTAGTCTCTCATTGGTTCTCCCTATTCCTGTTCATCTTGCGCAGAAATTGCATACTGTGCCAAACAGGAGGTTAAAGGCACTGACTCTCCAAGTGGGGAGAGTGTTAGTAAAGCGTCTGGAACGGTGAACCCGAGTATCATTGGACGAAACCTGAGATGCATTTGAAAGCGTTTCCCAAGCACACGATGGACCATACTCTGGGTTTCCCATGCATGTTTTAGCTGAAGGAAGAATCCCTTAAACCTGGAGAGTTGGGACCCATGGAATGGGTACCATGCAGTATGACTTCAAAGGGTCTCCGTTTGCTCACCCAACCTCACCTATGCTATAAGCCCGAAGTGTCCAGCCTTATGTCTCACCCAGCTCGGGGTGTAGATGTGGTAAATCCAGGTTGCATCACAAGCCCTGAATGAATTATTTAAGAATTGCTCTCTATTTCACTGTCATTGTGATTTGTTTGTGAAATTTATTTTGATAATGGGATTTATCGGATTTTCACTGCTGCGTTTAGGCCGCTGTACACACGCTTGCTTTCCTTATGGAGACATATAAATCCATGGGTCTTAAGATTCTCACTTGTCAGGTATATTCCCAGGTGTTGAATATGGGGTGTTGAGTCCATTTCGTTGAGCAAGGAGTAGGTCTTGTCTATTATATATTTGGATTATGGAACGGTATCTGTGCTAATTTCAATCTCTGGTTTGATGCAGCACCCCAACTCACCTTTCCCCATAAGCAAGCATAAGTTGGTTTTCTAAATTTGAGACCCTGTTCTGTTTTGTAATTCAGTTCATGTGTAGCCAAGTTTTCGTTCCGTGTATTAGTGATATCTTATGATCTTTCTTTTTCTGTGTGCCTTATTTCGCGTAGAATCGGGGTACCTGAATCACCTCATTATGCCGCTATGGGCCTGATGACGTAGATCTCATCGCTGAGTGATATTCCATTGTACGTACGTACCACAACTTCTTTATCCATATTTTGCTTTCTCAGATATTTAACTTGTACCATAGACGAGGTTCTTGTAAACAGAGCCATCCCAAATTTTGGGGTGGCTGTGTGTTTTTGATTTTAATTTCCCTAAGCTATAGGACCCTAAGTGGAAGTTCCATAGGCTGTGTTGCTTTGTTTCGTACGTGTTTCAGGAAACACCATACACTTCTCCAGAGTGGCTGTTGGCAATGTACATCCCGCCCATCAGCGTAACAAGGCTCCCTGTTCTCCATGACCTGTCCTGCCTTTCTGGATTTTACACTTTTTCCAGATGGCCCTTTTGACCGGGGGGCAGTGAGACTTCATTGTAGTGCAGATTTCCTTTACACGCTTGCTTGGTTGACCAAAAAGCGTGTATGCGTTTTTTCCTGAATATATTCAGGAAAAAAGGCATACCCCCTTTTTGGCCAAGTGCATCATTGTCGACATTCTGCCTCTTTTCCTATGCTTTAAGTGCAATTCCAGTCTACCCCCTGAAATCGTTTTCCTGAAATTCTGCCCCACTTTCAAGTCCTCTTCGAAGACTTACTTCAATACATTTTTGGACGATAGCTGTCATTCATAACTCTGCAGGTTGGTGAATTACAGTGCCCCTGAGCTCCTTTCCTCAACTCGCTTTCTTGTGAACTGGCCGCAAAACCGCAGGATTGCTTCAGGCCCTAATCTGGTTGCGGCAGGGCACGCTGAGCCTTTGGTTAATCCCTCTTCCTGGTGGGAAATGAGCCTTCCATTTGCCCGTGCAGACACCTACAGCTAGTCTCTCATTGGTTCTCCCTATTCCTGTTCATCTTGCGCAGAAATTGCATACTGTGCCAAACAGGAGGTTAAAGGCACTGACTCTCCAATTGGGGAGAGTGTTAGTAAAGCGTCTGGAACGGTGAACCCGAGTATCATTGGACGAAACCTGAGATGCATTTGAAAACGTTTCCCAAGCACACGGTGGACCATACTCTGGGTTTCCCATGCATGTTTTAGCTGAAGGAAGAATCCCTTAAACCTGGAGAGTTGGGACCCATGGAATGGGTACCATGCAGTATGACTTCAAACGGTCTGCGTTTGCTCACCGAACCTCACCAATGCTATCAGCCCGAAGTGTCCAGCCTTATGTCTCACCCAGCTCTGGGTGTAGATGTGGTAAATCCAGGTTGCATCACAAACCCTGAATGAATTATTTAAGAATTGCTCTCTATTTCACTGTCATTCTGTTGTGTTTTTGAAATTTATTTTGATAATGGGATTTATTGGATTTTCAGTGCTGCGTTTAGGCCGCTGTACACACGCTGGATTTCCTTATGGAGACATATAAATCCATGGGTCTTAAGATTCTTACTTGTCAGGTATATTTCCAGACGTTGAATATGGGGTGTTGAGTCCATTTCGTTGAGCAAGGAGTAGGTCTTGTCTCTTATATATTTGGCTTATATAACGGTATCTGTGCTAATTTCAATCTCTGGTTTGATGCAGCACCCCAACTCACCTTTCCCCATAAGAAAGCATAAGTTGGTTTTCTAAATTTGAGACCCTGTTCTGTTTTCTAATTCAGTTCATGTGTAGCCAAGTATACGTTCCGTGTATTAGTGATATCTTATGAAGTTTCTTTTTCTGAGTGACGTATTTCTCGTAGAATCTTCGTACCTGAATCCACTCATTATGCCGCTACGGGCCTGATGACGTAGATCTCATTGCTGAGTGATATTCCATTGTACATACGTACCACAACTTCTTTATCCATTTTTTGCTTTCTCGGATATTTAACTTGTACCATAGACGAGGTTCTTGTAAACAGAGCCGTCCCAAATTTTGGGGTGGCAGTGTGTTTTCGATTTTAATTTCCCTAAGCTATAGGACCCTAAGTGGAAGTGCCATAGGCTGTGTTGCTTTGTTTCCTACGTGTTTCAGGAAACACCATACACTTCTCCAGAGTTGCTGTTGGCAATTTACATCCCACCCATCAGCATAACAAGGCTCCCTGTTCTCCATGACCTGTCCTGCCTTTCTGGATATTACACATTTTTCAGATGGCCCGTTTGACCGGGGGGCAGTGAGACTTCATTGTAGTGCAGATTTCCTTTACACGCTTGCTTGGTTGGCCAAAAAGGGCGTATGCGTTTTTTCCTGAATATATTCAGGAAAAAACGCATACGCCCTTTTTGGCCAAGTGCATCATTGTGGATATTCTGCCTCTTTTCCTATGCTTTAAGTGCAATTCCAGTCTACCCCCTGAAATCGTTTTCCTGAAATTCTGCCCCGCTTTCAAGTCCTCTTCGAAGACTTACTTCAATACATTTTTGGACGATAGCTGTCATTCATAACTCTGCAGGTTTGTGAATTACAGTGCCCCTGAGCTCCTTTCTTCAACTCACTTTCTTGTGAGCTGGCCGCAAAACCGCAGGATTGCTTCAGGCCCTCATCTGGTTCTGGCAGCGCACGCTGAGTCTTTGGTTAATTCCTCTTCCTGGTGAGAAATGAGCGTTCCATTTGCCCGTGCAGACACCTACAGCTAGTCTCTCATTGGTTCTCCCTATTCCTGTTCATCTTGCGCAGAAATTGCAAACTGTGCCAAACAGGAGGTTAAACTCACTGACTCTCCAAGTGGGGAGAATGTTAGTAAAGCGTCTGGAACGGTGAACCCGAGTACCAGGGGATGAAACCTGAGATGCATTTGAAAATGTTTCCCAATCACATGGTGGACCATACTCTGGGTTTCCCATGCATGTTTTAGCTGAAGGAATAATCCCTTAAACCTGGAGAGTTGGGACCCATGGAATGGCTACCATGCAGTATGACTTCAAAGGGTCTGCGTTTGCTCACAGAACCTCACCAATGTTATCAGCCCGAAGTGTCCAGCCTTATGTCTCACCCAGCTCTGGGTGTAGATGTGGTAAATCCAGGTTGCATCACAAGCCCTGAATGAATTATTTAAGAATTGCTCTCTATTTCACTGTCATTGTGTTTTGTTTGTGAAATTTATTTTGATAATTGGATTTATCGGATTTTCACTGCTGCGTTTCAGCCGCTGTACACACGCTTGATTTCCTTATGGAGACATATAAATCCATGGGTCTTAAGATTCTTACTTGTCAGGTATATTCCCAGGCGTTAAATATGGTGTGTTGAGTCCATTTCGTTGAGCAAGGAGTAGGTCTTGTCTATTATATATTTGGCTTATGGAACGGTATCTGTGCTAATTTCAATCTCTGGTTTGATGCTGCACCCCAACTCACCTTTCCCCATAAGCAAGCATAAGTTGGTTTTCTAAATTTGAGACCCTGTTCTGTTTTGTAATTCAGTTCATGTGTAGCCAAGTTTACGTTCCGTGTATTTGTGATATCTTATGATGTTTCTTTTTCTGAGTGACTTATTTCTCGTAGAATCGTCGTACCTGAATCCACTCATTATGCCGCTACGGGCCTGATGACGTAGATCTCATTGCTGAGTGATATTCCATTGTACATACGTACCACAACTTCTTTATCCATTTTTTGCTTTCTCGGATATTTAACTTGTACCATAGACGAGGTTCTTGTAAACAGAGCCGTCCCAAATTTTGGGGTGGCAGTGTGTTTTCGATTTTAATTTCCCTAAGCTATAGGACCCTAAGTGGAAGTGCCATAGGCTGTGTTGCTTTGTTTCCTACGTGTTTCAGGAAACACCATACACTTCTCCAGAGTTGCTGTTGGCAATTTACATCCCACCCATCAGCATAACAAGGCTCCCTGTTCTCCATGACCTGTCCTGCCTTTCTGGATATTACACATTTTTCAGATGGCCCGTTTGACCGGGGGGCAGTGAGACTTCATTGTAGTGCAGATTTCCTTTACACGCTTGCTTGGTTGGCCAAAAAGGGCGTATGCGTTTTTTCCTGAATATATTCAGGAAAAAACGCATACGCCCTTTTTGGCCAAGTGCATCATTGTGGATATTCTGCCTCTTTTCCTATGCTTTAAGTGCAATTCCAGTCTACCCCCTGAAATCGTTTTCCTGAAATTCTGCCCCGCTTTCAAGTCCTCTTCGAAGACTTACTTCAATACATTTTTGGACGATAGCTGTCATTCATAACTCTGCAGGTTTGTGAATTACAGTGCCCCTGAGCTCCTTTCTTCAACTCACTTTCTTGTGAGCTGGCCGCAAAACCGCAGGATTGCTTCAGGCCCTCATCTGGTTCTGGCAGCGCACGCTGAGTCTTTGGTTAATTCCTCTTCCTGGTGAGAAATGAGCGTTCCATTTGCCCGTGCAGACACCTACAGCTAGTCTCTCATTGGTTCTCCCTATTCCTGTTCATCTTGCGCAGAAATTGCAAACTGTGCCAAACAGGAGGTTAAACTCACTGACTCTCCAAGTGGGGAGAATGTTAGTAAAGCGTCTGGAACGGTGAACCCGAGTACCAGGGGATGAAACCTGAGATGCATTTGAAAATGTTTCCCAATCACATGGTGGACCATACTCTGGGTTTCCCATGCATGTTTTAGCTGAAGGAATAATCCCTTAAACCTGGAGATTTGGGACCCATGGAATGGCTACCATGCAGTATGACTTCAAAGGGTCTGCGTTTGCTCACAGAACCTCACCAATGTTATCAGCCCGAAGTGTCCAGCCTTATGTCTCACCCAGCTCTGGGTGTAGATGTGGTAAATCCAGGTTGCATCACAAGCCCTGAATGAATTATTTAAGAATTGCTCTCTATTTCACTGTCATTGTGTTTTGTTTGTGAAATTTATTTTGATAATTGGATTTACCGGATTTTCACTGCTGCGTTTCAGCCGCTGTACACACGCTTGATTTCCTTATGGAGACATATAAATCCATGGGTCTTAAGATTCTTACTTGTCAGGTATATTCCCAGGCGTTGAATATGGTGTGTTGAGTCCATTTCGTTGAGCAAGGAGTAGGTCTTGTCTATTATATATTTGGCTTATGGAACGGTATCTGTGCTAATTTCAATCTCTGGTTTGATGCTGCACCCCAACTCACCTTTCCCCATAAGCAAGCATAAGTTGGTTTTCTAAATTTGAGACCCTGTTCTGTTTTGTAATTCAGTTCATGTGTAGCCAAGTTTACGTTCCGTGTATTTGTGATATCTTATGATGTTTCTTTTTCTGAGTGACTTATTTCTCGTAGAATCGTCGTACCTGAATCCACTCATTATGCCGCTACGGGCCTGATGACGTAGATCTCATTGCTGTGTGATATTCCATTGTACGTACGTACCACATCTTCTTTATCCATTTTTTGCTTTCTCGGATATTTAACTTGTACCGTAGACGAGGTTCTTGTAAACAGAGCCGTCCCAAACTTTGGGGTGGCTGTGTGTTTTTGAATTTAATTTCCCTAAGTTATAGGACCATGAGTGGAAGTGCCATAGGCTGTGTTGCTTTGTTTCCTACGTGTTTCAGGAAACACCATACACTTCTCCAGAGTTGCTGTTGGCAATTTACATCCCGCCCATCAGCATAACAAGGCTCCCTCTTCTCCATGACCTGTCCTGCCTTTCTGGATTTTACGCTTGTTTCAGATGGCCCTTTTGACCGGGGGGCAGTGAGACTTCATTGTAGTGCAGATTTCCTTTACACGCTTGCTTGGTTGGCCAAAAAGGGCGTATGCGTTTCTTCCTGATAATATTCAGGAAAAAACGCATACGCCCTTTTTGGCCAAGTGCATCATTGTCGACATTCTGCCTTCTTTCCTATGCTCTAAGTGCAATTCCAGTCTACCCCCTGAAATCGTTTTCCTGAAATTCTGCCCCGCTTTCAAGTCCTCTTCGAAGACTTACTTCAATACATTTTTGGACGATAGCTGTCATTCATAACTCTGCAGGTTTGTGAATTACAGTGCCCCTGAACTCCTTTCTTGAACTCGCTTTCTTGTGAACTGGCCGCAAAACCGCAGGATTGCTTCAGGCCCTAATCTGTTTCTGGCAGGGCACGCTGAGCCTTTGGTTATTTCCTCTTCCTGGTGGGAAATGAGCGTTTCATTTGCCCGTGCAGACACCTACAGCTAGTCTCTCATTGGTTCTCCCTATTCCTGTGCATCTTGCGCAGAAATTGCAAACTGTGACAAAGAGGAGGTTAACGGCACTGACTCTCCATGTGGGGATACTGTTAGTAAAGCATCTGGAACGGTTCACCCGAGTACCAGGGGACGAAATCTGAGATGCATTTGAAAACGTTTCCCAATCACATGGTGGACCATACTCTGGGTTTCCCATGCATGTTTTAGCTGAAGGAAGAATCCCTTAAACCTGGAGAGTTGGGACCCATGGAATGGGTACCATGCAGTATGACTTCAAAGGGTCTGCCTTTGCTCACCGAACCTCACCAATGCTATCAGCCCGAAGTGTCCAGCCTTATGTCTCAACCAGCTCTGGGTGTAGATGTGGTAAATCCAGGTTGCATCACAAGGCCTGAATGAATTATGTAAGAATTGCTCTCTATTTCACTGTCATTGTGTTTTGTTTTTGAAATTTATTTTTTTAATGGGATTTATCGGATTTTCAATGCTGCGTTTAGGCCACTGTACACATACTTGACTTCCTTATGGAGACATATAAATCCATGGGTCTTAAGATTCTTACTAGACAGGTATATTCCCAGACGTTGAATATGGGGTGTTGAGTCCATTTCGTTGAGCAAGGAGTAGGTCATGTCTATTATATATTTGGCTTATGGAACAGTATCTGTGCTAATTTCAATCTCTGGTTTTATGCAGCACCCCAACTCACCTTTCCCCATAAGCAAGCATAAGTTGGTTTTCTAAATTTGAGACCCTGTTCTGTTTTGTAATTCAGTTCATGTTTAGCCAAGTTTACGTTCCGTGTATTAGTGATATCTTATGATCTTTCTTTTTCTGTGTGACTTATTCCTCGTAGAATCGTCGTAGCTGAATACACTCATTATGCCGCTACGGGCCTGATGACGTAGACCTCATTGC